>NW_020175192.1:7396797-7492661 GCF_003031525.2 Neophocaena asiaeorientalis asiaeorientalis
TTTTTTTTTTTTGCAGTTTGCGGGCCTCTCACTGTTGCGGCCTCTCCCGTTGCGGAGCACAGGCTCCGGACGCACAGGCTCAGCGGCCATGGCTCACGGGCCCAGCCGCTCCGGGGCATGTGGGATCTTCCCGGACTGGGGCACGAACCCGTGTCCCCTGCGTCGGCAGGTGGGCTCTCAACCACTGTGCCACCAGGGAAGCCCCAGATCTACCTTCTTAAAGACAGAGCGCCAAGCTTCACTATTAAATCCCAATGCACTCAGTGTTAAGTAGTTTTGGGGAAGCCAGAAAAACATGGCAACTATGTTAGCAGAGAGAAAAACAAGAGCTGCCACTTACCGAATGGTTACAGGTTATGGTAATGAGGCTTCTACATGGATTAAGTCATTTAAGTTTGACACTATCACTCCAAGGTGGGGACAGCGAACACCCCCTTTTGCATTTGAGAAAACACTTCGATTACGTGTCTTGTCTAACGTTATGTAGCTTAGTAAGAATCTGAACGCAGATCTGACTGAAACACCTCACAATTCCATTTCAGTTCAAGTGAATGGACCCTTAGAAGTGCAATAGGGTCATTTAGTGAGTGCCTGTCTTACGGCAATTATGTGCAGTTCATAAGACCAAAAGAGTGGTGAGGAGCCACAAGATAAAGTCTAATATTCATCTTAAAGATCGCTCAGTGATCCCTTTGGCTGGACTGTAATTCCAGGTCAGCATGGGTGTGTTATGGACACACCTAGAGACGGTCTTGAGAAAATATTTTGGAGAGAATCGCACAGCAAGTATTCAACTAATTATATTCAACTGACTAGGCATCCTTTCTAAAGTCAGGAACAGAAAACGAAGTCAAAGAATAAGCCTGTTTGAGAATAAAATAATGAGAAGGATTTTTCAACATTGCATGTAGAAATAGTTTCATCTCTTTTAAGCAGGAATATTTAACCACTAAAACTCCAATTAAAATATAAGGAATATATATATAAAATACAAGGACACAGTTCAGCAAAAATAAAGGGACTGGAACTGGGGCTTTTTCATTCCATCATGTTTTAAACCATATAAAACTGCCAATGTTGGACTGTCTGAAATGTGAAATTTGTAATGGGACAGGGTACACTGGAGCCCAAAGTCATTTCAAATTGGGAGTCACAAACCCTTGGACCATCAGTGAAGGGTGCTGGCACTCCATGAGGTTAGAGTATAAATGATGTTGAGCTTCAACAGACTTTGAGGAATTCTAAATTATTTTCATACTTTTTTGCCAAGAGTACTTTGAAATACATTTCATTTCTTTTTTTCTCTTCTATCTCCAAAGTACTCGTATCTTCTCACTGGTACAAAACATGCAGATTTGTTCCCAAGTCCAAGCAATGACCCGGCCATAAAGCAAAGTCTAAATCTGGTAAAACCAGAGAACTTTAGGATCAAGTAACCTGATTTAAAGTCTGGTTCAACTCTATTACCTTGAGTAACTTAATACTGAGGTTCCATTTTTCTCATCCATAAAATGGGTGATAAAAATGTATTCGTATTTTGTGATGGTAAAGTGAGATAACATATGTAAAAAAATATAGTAAATGATAAAATGTTACATAAATTTAATTTGCCACCACTACCAATGCCATCAGCATCATTGCCTGGATAAAGAACTGCAAACAAAGGAGAGAGAATTATAATTATGATCTAGATTTCCATTCTAAAACTTATTACCCTGAAATTTATATTTCAATTTTTGTGATGGTTATTATTTTCATCCTAGTGCCCTCATGATACGAACTGTTTATAAACTATCTCTACTCTTTGCTACCCGTATGTATGTTACAGCAATCGTGTTAGGTCAAAAACTCGGAAAACATGCTGTGAGGCATTTATCTATTCAGTAAACACGTAGTGAATGGTTAAACCATACGCCAGGCTCACGGTTATCCTGCAAAGCAGTTTAATAATACACAATGGATGTCCTGTTGGCCACATCCCAAAACTACTGGCTTTAACAGGCAAGCAGTTATTAAACGTAGGAAACTGCATAGTATCCCAGGGCCCCCCTCACTGCAATAGTTAAATGAAGCAAATAGCTCTTTAAGTTCCATTCGATGTCTGGGAGCGTATTTGGTCCACGGCAACATCCAAGTCAGAGCAGAAAGCCGTACCAGGGAAACCAAGTTACATAATCTAAGACAACACAATAGAGCTGGGTTCTCTGCTTTTGTTTATGTAAGTATGACTTGTCTCCATACGGTTACTTAATTAGATGGGGGATGCATTGTATCCATTTAAGGCAGAACAGCCGGAATTTTACATACCAAATATTTAATGCGATTTATGAAACCCAGACTCTTCCCCTAGGCCCCAATAAAACCTTTTTTTAAACTCAGAAATTATCTGCCTTCTTCCCAACCTCTAATAAAAATGGAAATGCTTTATATCACTGCATGTGCATAGTTCATGTCACCTGTGTCATTCTCATACATGGTCTAAGATATTGTTCCATTGAGCAGATCTTAAATTCTGCAGAGTAGATGGTAAACAACGCTTCAACGCGTTCAAAGGAATCTGAAGAGACCTTCTTACTTCCTCACACAAGAAACTGCAGAATTCAGTAGAGCTTATAAAAGCACATTCATCATTCCCCAGCTTATCACAATTTACCTTAACATATTCAATCTTTTTATTAAATTGACATATGGGTACATACGCACTCAGGTTAGACCGTGTTCTAGGTACTGGACATTGAGTTGAAAGATAACTGAGGGGACTTCCCTGGTGGTCTAGTGGTTAAGACTCCACACTTCCACTGCAGGGGGCACGGGTTCGATCTCTGGGTCAGGGAACTAAGATCCGGCATGCCATACAGCACAGCCAAAAAACCAACAACAACAAACACTAAGACATAGTTAATTTCCTCAAGGAGTTCTCAGATTAAATTAGAGACAAATAATTACAGAACAATGACAAGCATGCTACCAGTACACTGGAAGTATAAACAAAATGTCACAGGGCACAGAGGAGAGAAAGCCTAAGTTTCCTTGGGATGGTCTGTGGCAGGCATCTCGGGGAGGGTTACATTTCAGCATAGTTCAGGTGTAGGAGTTGAAAAGGAGAACACGTGGGGAAGGCGTTCCAACTGAGGTCATGGTACGTGCACACGTGTGCCATGAGTGCATGGAATGGCAGTTGAGGAGTCACGCAGAGTTAAATATCGTTTTCCTTATAACTCGCAGTTGGAAGAGTTGACTTTGACATTTGTACTAAACTATTGGACCTACTTGGCTCTAACATCTCTTATTTCTACGCACCTTCCTTTAAGTTTTCTGAGACGTAGACACAGAGTAATCAGCATATCAAAGAAAGACAGCTGTCTTGGTTTATAGCATGAGCCCTAAGGCCAGTTTAAAGTAATTCCATGTGCATACTTTCAATGAGGAAGAAACGATGTTTGTTCTAATATGGAAGAAGGAGTTATTTTCTTTTAGCCACACTAACACAACTGACATTTCTCCCAAGACCACAGGGGAAGTTGTTTTGTTTTGTTTTGTTTTTTTAAATCATCATCCACTATTTCAGCTCTTGCTTGAGTCATCTGCAAAACTGAATTCTGAAATTGGGTCAAAGCCAGAGATTTTATACTAGTTCTCACGGTGCCTTGTCCCTTAGTGGAAACAAGCAACGTGCAATCAGATTCAGCATGAGACGCCTGCTCCCGTAATAACAGTTTGTCCAAAGGGATTCTAAAGTAAGAGGCCAAATTTAGCCCAATGGTTTTCTATGTGTGGTGGGATTACTGATGATTTCAATTTTTATTGTTTTGCTTTTTCAACATTTTTAAATGTGTTCTTAAATAAACAGTTTGAATCAGAACACACACACACACACACACACACACTTTTCTATTCCAGTGAAGGCATATAGAAGGCTCTGTAAACTAAACTATGGCAACATCTAGATTTTACTTCATGGTGTCTAACTTCTAGTATATTGAAATTAATCAATCAGGACAAAAACAAACAAATATGTCCCTGGGGGGGAAATGGAAAAAATTAGACTGTAAGGTTGATAAAAATTATTCATTTTAAAATGTAAAATTAAAAGGGTAATATTTTACTGAAAACGGTGTTCAAGATGGAGCTTAAAAATTGTTTAAGTTTTCCCCCCATAATGGATACATTTAAGTATGAGTGTGGGCCATTGATTAGGTTTGAAATTCATCTGAAAACCTAGTGGGAATTGGGAAAGGCTTTGCTTTCAGCGTGTTATCACTTTTCACTTGTAACTGACAGTTTTCAAGAGTGAGGCCATTCATAGTTATGGAAGAATGGTTGTTTTAATGCAACACTGAATGACAGAAAACCAAACAACCCAACACCATTCTCATATTTTTCATTCTTGGAAAATTACCTTTCAGGAAGAGCTTGGGGTTTTATGTTCTACACGTTAACACAGCAGGGACTTTCAATCTTTTCATGACAAAAACAAGCAACAAAAGAGGGGAAACAAAAACATAAGGAACAGACACTAAATTCTCTTCGAAATAAATACACTTCCATTAGATGTCAGGTCACATTTAAACAAACACTCAGACTGTGACCATTTAGTCATATATCTGAATAAATATGGGCTGATTTAATGGGAACATGGTTTGATACCACTTTTTCTATGTGACCTTGACTCAGGCAAAATAGAGTGGGAGTTCATCTTCGAGAAAATCTGGGCCAATTCTCTTATCCTAGAAGCAATCGAGGCCCTCAGAGGTTCAACAACTTGCTAAAGAGCTCTAAGGAGCAGACTTGGTTGAAATCTCTCTACTGACATCTACTAGAGTATTTTCCCCATTATATATGCTGCTTTTGTCTGGGTGGGACACAAATGATTAAATTTACAACTACATTTTGTATCAATGTCTACTGAGAAATTCTACCGAGCAAACAATCTTGTAAAATCTCTCTTATGATGACATTGTAACTTGCAAATATTCTTGTAAAATCAAATACAATGCAAAAAAATCTAACATTTTATGATGTACTTTCTATTGAAAATCATGGCTTATTATACAATGCTACATTATAGAAAAGTACAAATAATATATGTATTTTAAAAAAACATTGTTATCCATAGTTACCAAGTTCCCAAAGACTAATACTATTAATAATGAGGTGTCTTTCATTCTCTCATCTTTCTTTTTCAGATGTATATTTAATATTTTGGCTTTCTGTGAATAGGATATATATATATATATATATATATATGTATGTATACTTCAAGATAGTATCTCATTTTGTCTCATAGTATCTCATGGTATTATTAACTTTTCATTAAACCAATTCTTAATGACTGAGAGTAGATATGTCAGTTTTGTTCTTAGTAGTTTCTTACTTTTTAACATTTCGTTGTTTCTAAATGTTAGGTTTATAGCATTGATATTTTAATTCTCCACTTATCATCTATATCCTGATTACACATGAATATATATATCTTTAGCACTTCTCTCTGCAGCTTCAAACCTGTACATTAAATTGCCTCTAGATGTATTTACCTAAATGTCCCCATAGATCTCACAGACTTCTTATGCCTAAAACAGAACTTAGGGCTTAGCCCCTCATACCTACTATTTGGACCATATGCCCTAAGTCAAAGAATAGTCCTAATATTCACTAAGTCCCCCAAGCTAGAACCTGGAGGTTGCCTAGTTTTCCTTTGCTCACCCTCCCACATCCAATTTAACACTAAGCTCTATTGGTTCTGTCTCCTAAATTCAAGACCAGCTCTTCATCCCTATTCCCATTAGGCTGGCCACCACCATCATCCCCCTCAATGACTACAACCGGTCCTGTCGTCATCAACATTCTTGATTGCCCTCCTTCAATCCATCCTACACGCAGAATGAACTTTGCCAAATCCAAATTCAAACATGTCATTCTGTCGTAAAAACCCTCCAAATCCTTTGGATAAGATTCCTATTTTCTGACATGGCTTTCAAGCAAGACCTTTCATGATCTGGTCTGTGCTTCCGTCTCTAGCTTCCTGCCAAATCACTTCACCACAAGGGGGCTAGAGGGATTATTGCTCAGTTCTTTCAGGGGTCAAATGCTCTTCATCTGGGACTGGCATCCAAGTTTTCCCTTCTGTCCAAAGTACTGTTTTGGCCCTCTTTTGCTTAATAGCCTGTTCTTATCCTCAGGGTTCAGCTTAGTTGGCACATCATATACGAAGCCCTTCTGGAACAACAAAAATTCTGTGTTACCTTCCTTTTCTTTGTCCTTCCATAATGCTTTGTCCTAATACATAGTTTTTCATATATATCAGTGCACCTTCCTCTCGATTTTAAGTTCCATGAAGGCAAAGAGTGTGATATTCTAAATAAATAATTACATAGATAAATGAAACTGTGATGAAACTTTTGACCATTATCTTTGCAATAAACGTGTACTAAGTGCATATCACGCGTGACTAAATTTATTCTCCAAAGGACAATGCAGGGCTTCCCCGGTGGCACAGTGGTTGGGAGTCCACCTGCCGATGCAGGGGACACGGGTTCGTGCCCCAGTCCGGGAGGATCCCACATGCCGCGGAGCGGCTGGGCCCGTGAGCCGCTGAGCCTGCGCGTCCGGAGCCTGTGCTCTGCAATGGGAGAGGCCACAGCGGTGAGAGGCCCGCGTACCGCAAAAAGAAAAAAGGACAATGCAAACTGACATTACCACCAGCATTATAGGAGTTTACCAATTTTCTTCATCCTCACCACCAAGACGTGTTTGGGGGATATTTGTTAATTGATGGGTAAAACAAATATTGTTTAAAATATACTTTCTGATTACTAGCAAACTTGACTATTAAAGAATATTCAACTATTTTCATTTACTTTTTACGAATTGCATATTCATTTTTTTTACCATTTTATGTTTTATAGATTTTTAGGAAGTTTAACTGTATAATCTCTAAAAGTAAAACAACTTGAATCTAAAAACTGTATAGCTTCTATTGTTTTAGTATCAAGTGCTAAGCAACACCAAACACCTTACTTTTATGTTATTTCCTCCAATCCATTAATTCCTTTATTCATCTCCAATTTGGAGTACAGCAATCAAGAGATCAGTTTCACTACTCCAAAATCAACAACAGTGACTAGCTCTAGACCAAAAAAAAAAAAAAAAAGGTCTTATGCAGGAAAAAAACTGACATCTTAAAAAAAAAAATCAGTATTTTATGTGCGAGATTCATAAAGAACAGCAAAAGGAACAGGATTTGTCTTCCATTTCTTAATGAGATGACCTTCTTTGTACAACAAAGTCCTTCTTCTGGAAATCACCTAAGACGTTGATAGGAGGATGAAATTTTGATGCTCACGTAAAAGCCTTTAATTCCTTTGTTATTTTTCCTAATACACAGATTTAGTTGAGCCTGCTGGGATGTGGGATTCAGTAAAGACTGACAATACACCACATGGTACTAGCGACCAACAACAGAAGCTGTATCCTGATCTGATGTGACAGTTATCTGATTGGGAGGTGGAACTTGTACAATAGATGGGGCTTACTTTTTTCATCCTCCTTAGACAAGCTGCTAGACACCGTCGGAAACAGATTTATACCAAGTTGTACTGAAGCACAAAATATTGTTCCTCCTGATACTTTATCAACAGCAAGCAGCCTGATGCAAGGAAACTGATGTGGGCTTTGGAGTTAGATATCTGGCCTAAGATCATATAATGCATTAGGAAGAAAACCTGGATTTGAATCTAACTCTAAGCTACTTTGTCCTTCGTATTATTTCATGTAGAAAGAGAATAATATAGTATTATAAGTCTATTAGGATATTATATGGCATATTAGGCAATCAATAAATAACCAATTATTGTTAGCACACTACTATAATTATTAAACATCAACTAAGGGATGGATGGATGGGCAGAGGATGAAAAAGTAGTAGATTTTCATCCTGAAGATTATTTTGTTGGCGAAGAAGAAACCGTCAGAGCAAGAACCCAGTCTATTCGGCAGCACTTCAAGAAATGCCTGAAAATTTTACATACCTTTTCCTTACAATGCTCTATCTAAGATGGAAACCCAGTGGCCAATACTGGGGACCTGGATGTTCTTGGAAGGTTAAGGTCACTCGTCTTTGCTGGAATGCGTTTGGACAAGAGCTTTACATACGTCATTTAGAAGACCTGAAGTTGTACCTTGAGAATCTGGCATCCGACTTAAGGAATTTCAGGGGGAAAAAAAGCAACAACAACAAAGCCTACTACATATTTGAGCAGCTTAGTATCACCTAATCAGCTTAATTGCACTAGGGTGAAGCCTCGTACGCATACTGTCAGCAAGAAGAATGGGAGAGAAAGAACACTCTAACAGAGAAGTTTAATTGCTTTATGTGATTTAATTTAGCTGTCTCAGCTTCTTCCTCCATGTATAAATGAATATGAATCAATCATGTGAATATTGTTAGGCCGTTCCTGTTTGCTGTTTGTCATCAGTAGGTGGATAGCTTGCAGGTACCTAGAGCCTATAGCAAGCACTTAGCTTTCTTGGTACCTAGGGTCTGGGTGAGGAGAGCAGAAATTACCTGGGCTACTACGGAACAAGTTTTAAAACTAAAAGAAACAACCAACACTAGAGTTGGTACTTTGGCGGCAGATATTAAACCATCAATTAAATGCGGCCATGTGCTCTAGAAGGAATGAGACATTCCCCAACATTTAGAGGTGACTTCCAGAGCAGCAGTGGGCAGTCCGGAGCGGAACACAATGCTGTTGTTAGGTAAGTTGGGATAGGAAGGGAGAGGAAAGAATGGGTATTGATATGTTGAGACAGGCTGGGACCCAGGACCCTTTGCCGCAGTGCTTGCACCTGGACAAACATCTCCGCTAGCGTCAAAATACGAAGAAACTCTAAGGGACTAGAAATAACTGTGCATGCACAGTTGGGCCAAACTATAGACAACAAGATATAAAAAGACCAAAAACCCAACTACCACTTCTGAAGAGCCAGGAGCAAAAACAGGGTGTCTGTAGCAAAAGCAGTGTACCGTGCATGCCCCCTGCACTCAACACCCCCAAAGGGGTGGGCAAGCCACTTAAGCCACTCCTCCGGCCTGACCCCTGGATACATCCCTACCCTCACCCCATATAAGGAAGCAGCTTGCCCCTCTCAGGGACGGAGCAAGGGAACCTGTTGCTTGTTGTCACTCCCCCCTGCTACAGCAGAAGCCTCAATAAGCCTTGCCTGAATTTCTTGTCTGGCCTCTGATCAGTTTCTATTGATTAAAGAGGGCCGAGAACCCTGGTCAATAACATCACTGCACTATCATTTTTTCCCTCCTATCTCTTATCTTTTTTGTAGCCCTAACATACATTAAAACAAGCTCGCAGACATAGAGAACAGACTTATGGTTGCCAAAGGGAAGGGGAGATGGCAGAGGGAGGGAGTGGGAGTTTGGGGTTAGCAGATGCAAACTATTATATGTAGGATGGATAAATAACAAGGTCCTACTGTAGAGCGCAAAGAACTATATTCAATATCCTGCGACAAACCATAATGGAAAAGAACATGAAAAAGAATGTATACGTATGTATAACTGAATCACTTTGCTGTACAGCAGAAATTAACACAACATTGTAAATCAACGATACTTCAATAAAAAAAATAAATCTAGCACCGTCAACCCAAAGGCTCTCAAAGGTGTTTACAGTCGGTTAGGGTTAGGATTCAACATAACTGCAAAACAGAAATAAAGCACACTTAGTACCTCTATCGGAAGACAACAACGTCAAGACATTAAAAATCAACGTTAAGATAGTGCTTAAAGCTGACAGTACGATGTACACAAAGCACAGCAATGCCAGAGGAAGCTAACAAGCGACACTACAAGTTGCTCATTGGAAAAAACCCTAGGTAAATGCTATGGTACCATTTCATCGCTAATATCTGATTCCTAGGATGCAAAACTGAAAAGGCAAATCTGACTGAGTCTCAGAGCAAGATATTTTTAAATGCTAATTTTTAGAATTAGAAGTATATAAGGTTATTTGGATTAGTGGGGGGGTTGTGTACAAAGTTTTAGGGGTGGGGAATGTGGCATGAAACCTACATGGAAATCATTCTTTCCACTGAATGGACGATAATGTCAACTCTAAAAATGACTAGTTGATTCCAGAAATCCAGTAAACCTCACTGGACGTTGTCCACCTTTTGGGAAGGAGCCACTGCAGTACAGTGATTATCACTACATAGGAGGGATTCAAGTCAAAACACCACCTCCTCGGTCATCTGCTCTATGCAACAGCCACTGGCAAGACAACAGAATAGCTCTGGAGGTCCTTAAAGGGAAAAGAGAAGATCCTAAAAGTCTCAATTTGGAACAAAGAGAAGAAAAAGTAACCAAGGAGCCTATAATTGTTTACTACTCAAGGTCTCAGAGTGCAATTTACAAGGTGTTTCATATTTCTTTAAGCTTCTCTCCAAGTGACTTCCCACTACAAAGAGAAACCCAGAATAAACTGTGATGAAAGTGAAGGCATACAAACTTTTGACCGATGGTGAATAAAAGTAATGAATTACTCTTCAGACTGAAGACCGAGCCAGGGAGAAAGCTAGTGTGCCTGGCCACATGGTTATAGGACGGAGGCAGACACGGAGCGTATTGAAAGATGTGATATATCACAACATGCAAACACTTAACTGGAGCAAACTGGGCAGTCACAGGTCGTTAAAAAAAATGAGGGAGGGACATTTGAGTACTCAGTAAAATATCAACGTATTTAAGGTAAGCATTTATCTTTCCTGGTTAATTCCCACTTCCTGCATGGCAGAAAGTAGATATGCGAAGACAAAATAAATTCTTCATCTCCCAACATTTAAAATTCTTAGAAATAATTCTGCAGAGATTAAGATGTTAACATTCCAGAAAACCAAAATAACTCACTCATCTCGCCTTCCACCCTGAGGTCCCCATCCTACCCCACACAAATCCCAGATGAAAGAGCTGTGACAAGCTCAACAACTCAGGTGGCGTATTCCTCTACCCAGGAGTCCACTTGGCTTCCAAACTCCTGGTTAATTCCCACTTCCTGCATGGCAGAAAGCAGACATATCTTCTTCATATGCGAAGACAAAATAAATTCTTCATCTCCCAACATTTAAAATTCTTAGAAATAATTCTGCAGAGATTAAGATGTTAACATTCCAGAAAACCAAAATAACTCACTCATCTCGCCTTCCACCCTGAGGTCCCCATCCTACCCCACACAAATCCCAGATGAAAGAGCTGTGACAAGCTCAACAACTCAGGTGGCGTATTCCTCTACCCAGGAGTCCACTTGGCTTCCAAAGTAATAAATGCTTCTGAGGCCGTGTCTTGCGTTACAGAACATGGCGAGATGGATGAGACAGGTTCCCGCTCTTATTATAACTCTGGTGTCCAAGGACTCAAGGAGCCGCTTTCTGAAGAATGTACTACTCTCCCTATGACCGCAGGGAACAACACGAACCTTCAAGATCAACGTGGACCCCAGGTTTGGTTGAAGGTCTGGGCTTGCCATAAATGCAGATTATGGGTTTTCTATTAGTTCAGTGAAAGACACTAGATTTCAGTGAGATTAATTATACATCAAAGCAATGTTCTCAAATGACAACAATAGACTTAAAGGTAAAACTACTAGAACAGAATCGTGCTTTTCCCCTTTGTCTCACAGGCAACTATTTCATGGCTGGGGCACTGTCACGGGCTGCAGTGATTCACAGAAGAATGTAATGTTTAATGAGCCAAATATGGAGATAATTATGCCACTTATATTTGGGACACACAAAATAAGACCATATTTGTAGACTCTATGAACATTCTAGGGCAGGAGAGAAAAGATTTTCTTTTTTAATAGCTGAAACGGATTTTACTATGACTAAAAACTTTGCAAGTAACACATTGCCTCTCTGCCCAATTAAAACAAGTTAAAGAGCTGAAAGAGTACATTTTTAATTTTAGAAGTTCTTTGAAGTTGCTCTGAAACTCCAACTTGATTTTATCCATGGGACCCTCCAATAATCAGATCTGTCAGTTCTTAAAAATCATCTATTGATACATAATTATCTATTGACACAGACATGATATATTTCTTCATGGTTGCTTTTCTTGATTGTGAATTAATGTTCTAGATAAGCCAAAACAATGATGCCATTATGAGTAAAAATAGGTCTTAAATCACAAAAGTAGATAAAGAAGGAACTCTTTCTAGATCTGTTTAATAAACTTTACTATGATAAGCTGGTAGACAGCAAAGAATCATTACTTGGTAAATGCTCTTAACCAGGTTTCTTTAAGTATTTAGAGCAAAGGTAAAAGTCAACATCGTGCTGTGTTTTTGAAAACACATGTCCTTAAGGAAAAACTTTAGATGGATAGTTGGGGTGTCTTTGTTATAGAAAAAGCAGAAAGGGGCAGAGTGGTCTAAATCTATCTTTGTTAACATTGCATGTTAACGCTAGCAGGCATTCTAGAAATCATCCATTTTAACTCATACTTTACAGACGAGAAAAGTGCCAATCGTGGAATCTAAGTAACTTGTCCAAGTTTACAAATCTGGTTAATGGCAGAGTCAAGATTAGGGGACTGGAAACACCTCTCTTAAGAAACAGAGTTCTTTCTACCATGGAATACTGAGATTCTAGTGAAAAAATCTAACGTTTAAACCCAAAGATGCCTTAAACTATTTCATTCCTTCTAGTTGAAACGTCCTCTCTTTGCATAAACAGCTTGCAGGGTAAAAATATCCCAAGGCATCTTAGGAATTGGTTGCAATCGCGGTGCTCATTGTAATCATCTTCGAAAACTCTTGGAGTTCTGTGAGGGCTCCACTGATCAGAAAAAGGGCAAGTGAAACGTCTCTCTTTGACGGAACTGAGAGTTGGCTCCACATGAGAGCTCATCAAAGATTAGGAGAGTTGAGTTTGGATCAGATTATTGCCAAGTGGGTGCAAAACCCATTAGAGAAGTGATTCCTTGAATCTGATTTTAGGCATCCAAGTACTATGCCAGTTAGCTAGAGCATCGTCACAGCATTTATTCCAAAAATAGCCACAGAACAAAATAAACATTTAAAAATGTTAATTATCAGAATTATCAGATATTCTGTGAGGATATTAGGGTTAGTGGGGGTGTTGGGTACAGTGTCTTGGGGGATGGGGAACGTGGGGAATGGATTTAAGACTTTGGATACTCCAACAATCATGTGAGTTGTTCCTCAGGGGATCTGAAGTTTTAACATCTGAGCTAAGCACACAGAGCCTGATGGCTGATCACTGCTCTAATTTTTAAAAACATTTCGATTTAGGCTGGGTTAATAAAGAGTTTGTTCATTAAAGTGCTGACGAGATGCAATGTAGATAAGTGTGTCACAACCTTAGAGCAGCCACTAAAAATGTCACGTAACTTTTACGATTTTGAAAAGGGGGCATATAAAAACAGAAAGACGTATAAAAGAGGTCAATAGGGATGTTTCAGATGGAATAGTCATGTAACCCAGGGATGCACTACTATTTTTTTAAGATTCAAAAGGGATTTCAAACGGGGTTCTCACCTACCAAACTGAGTGCATTCGTGGGGTTGGAAATCACAAATTAAGATCAACTACTGCTAATATCTGTAAGGAACCTATGGGAGAAGTCGGGGAGACTGAGCATTTTCTTAGCTCTTTCTCCCCTCTCCCTAAATTAGTTCATCAGCTAAGTCTCTATGTCATTGATGCCATTCCTCTTGACATAATCAGTCCTAAAACATAGCTCTTTTCCATGATTTCTTAAAAAAGAAAAAAAAAATCCGCACAGCAAAAGATACCATCGACAAAATGAAAAAGCAACCTACCAAATAAAAAAATACTTGCAAATCATATATCTGATAAACGGCTAATATTCAAGATATACAAAGAACTCATACAACTCAATAGCAAAAAAAAAAAAAAAATTCCTATTTATAATGGGCAGAGGACCTGAATAGACATTTTTACAAAGAAGACATAGAGATGATCAACAGGTACATGACAAGGTGCTCAACATCACTAATCGTCAGGGAAATGCAAATCAAAGCCACAGTGAGACATCACCTCATGCCTGTTAGAATGGCTATCATCAAAGAGAGAGCAAATAACAAGTGTTGAGGGTGTGGAGAAAAGGCAACTCTTGTGCACTGTTGGTGGGAATGTAAATTGGTGCAGCCACTATGGAAAACAGTATGGAGTTTTCTCAAAACTTTAAAATAGATCCAGCAATATCTGGGTATTTATCAGAAGAGAACAAAAACACTAACTCAAAAAACTATGTTTTTCATTAAAGCATGATTTAAAATAGCCAATATATGAAAACAACCTAAGTGTCCACTGATAGCCAGATAGACAAAGAAAATGTGGCATATACATATACAACGGAATATTATTCAGCCAAAACGGAGAAGAATACCTTGCCATTTATGACAACATGGATGAAATTTAAGGGTATTATGCTAAGTGAAAATAAGTCAGACAGAGAAAGACTAATACTCTAGGATCTCCCTTGTATGCTGAATCTAAAAACCAAAGCAAACAAACAAAAAACTGAGCTCACAGATACAGAGAATAGGTTGGCGTTTGCCAGAGGCAGGAGGTAGAAGATGGGTGAAATGGATGAAGGGGGTCAAAAGGTACAAACTTCTACTTATAAACACTGGGGATGTAATGTACCACATGGTGACTACAGTTAATGACACTGCATTGCATATTTGAAAGCTGCTAAGACAGCAAACCTTAAAAGTTCTCATCACAAGAAAAAATATTTGTAACTATGATGGTGATGGATGTTAACTAGACTTATGGTGATCATTTTGCAATAGATACAAATATGAAGTTATTAAGTTGTACAACTGAAATATAATGTTATATGTAAACTATATCAATAAAAAACCATCAAAACATTAAAAATAAATGCTCAATGAAGTTTACTTACACAAAGTCGTTGTTAGACAGCAGGATTATATTAATGTCCCCAGAGCTGGATGGCATTTAAATTTCAGGAAAACATAATATAAATTGGGTATCAGATTTCCGTTTTCATGAAAATAACTTGTCTACTCCCTCACGTAATTTTGTCATTTTTCTCTCACTTCTTACCCTCACCTATTCCTCCACTGCCTATTCCTTCTTAAAGGGCAAAACAACAGCAAAACTGATTTTTAGGAAAAACAACTTGCATTCCCTCCATTTTCTAATATGTAACAATTCAGATTTGTACAACCAAAAGCTCATTAATGTACCAGCTAAGCAATGGGCCACGTCTACTGGATGCCCACCCACAGGCCCTCCCTAGTAGTCTCTTTAAGGGAATGGAAACAGTATAAACAGAGCACGTGTTACATTAGTGGAACAATATAGGTTCTTCATAAGGCAGAGAAGGATGCATTGAGAATTTTACTATAAAGTACTTGATGCAGATAAAATTTTTAGTAATACACACTGATTAAAATATATGTAAACATCAGAAATGAAGCATGACAGTAAAAGGAACACACGATCCAACCTAAGAAAACAGAATATTCCCAACACCATGGCTCTGTAATTGTCTGCTGTGATACCATCTGAAGCTCAGTGCTAACAACCACCATTCTGTGCTGTTGGGTTTTTTCCTTTCTTTTTTCAGATAATTTCCCCCTTTCTGTTTATGTTTCTACCATATGGGTATACAACCCTAGACAACGTATTGTTTAGTTGACTGGTTTTGAACTTTATAAAAATTGGAAGTGTACACTCATTCTTCTGATTAAAAAAAATCTTTGAGATAGAATTCCCCTTCCATAAAATGAGATAGAATCCCCCTTCCATAAAATCCACCACTTGAAGTATACAATTCAGTGGTCTCAGTAAAATCACAGATTTGTGTAACTATCACTACAATCTAAGTTTGGACTATTTTTATCACCCCCCCCCAAAGAAATCTTGTACCCATTAACAGCTACTCCTCCTCTTCCCCTGACCCCAGCTCCTGGCAATCATTAATCCAATTTTTCTCTAAGTTTGCCTATTCTGGACATTTTACATAAATTGAATTATACAGTATGTGATCGTTTGTGTTGCGTGGAAGGTTCATCCATGTAGCGTATCTCTAGACTTCCTTCCTTATTATCAAGGAATATTCCATTGCATGGATAAACCATAGTTTAGCCATTCATCAGTTGATGGATATCTGGGACATTTTCATACTGTAAATAATGTTTCTATGGACATTTATAAACAAGATTTTGCACGGACATATGTTCTCATTTCTTTCGGGTATATCTAGGAGTAAAATTGGTGAGTTGTATGGTTACCCTACGCTTAACTCTGAACAACCAACTCTTTTCCACAATGGCTGTATAATTTTACGTTTCTGCCAACAATGTATAAAGATTCAAATTTCTCCACATCCTCTTATTCTTATTATCTTTGTTACTGAATACAGGCATCCTAGTGTTAATATGAAGTAGTTTCTCATGGTTGTGATGTGTAGTTCCCTAAGGGCTAATGCTTCTGGCCACTTTTCATATGTTTATTGGCCATTCTTATTCTTCTGATTGCTTTTTGCCCTCAACATTGTTTTTAAAATTCATCATTGCCAGCGCATGTGGTTGAGGTTCATACATTTCATTGAAGTATTCCATTGTGTGGCTACATCATAATTTACTTATCCATTCTCCTGTTAATGGCCATTTTACTTTGTTTTGTTTTGCTATTGAAAACAATCCTGCTATGAATTTTCTTTACACATTTTCTGGCACGCTCTAGTCACACCCCCGTTTTTTTTTTTAATCAACTAAAATGCCTAAATAGTAAAAACTGTAACAACTGTCTTTGTGCAACATATCAAAAGGCATAACTGGCCAAACTAATAGGCCACGTGCTAAGTATAATCTAGCCATGCAGTACTATGAGAGTGTGTGTGTGTGTGTGTGTGTGTGTGTGTGTGTGTGTGTGTGTGAGTATATGTGTGTTATAAATGTGGAAGGCTTGCTAAGCAGAAGGAACACAATATATCATTTCCTGAATAAGGAGACAAATACATATACATATATACATAAGTATAAACACAGAAGTCACATATAAAAGCTATAAGGTGATCTCATCAGTCCTGTTCAAGGCCATCATAAGATTTTTTTTTTTTTTTAGCTTTAAGCACTATAAAACTAAAGATATAAATAAATCTAAAAAAGGCCTGCATTAAAACTACCCAAATGATCTAGGGGAAGAAATCCTAGGAGAAGGATTTAAAGAGACCACATTCCTGCAGGCTAAGGGAAAAAAGAATTTCAAATCAGCATATTGGGATAGAAAGGGTTATTTTAAGACTGGAGTCAAGTACCTGGTCTTCAGTACTTCTGGAGAAAGCAAGAGGCAATGCGGCTTCAATGACAGAAGTAGGAATGTAGGTCAAATGCTACGAAAAACTTCTGAACTCTAGTGTTTGGAGAAACTAAAATATGTAACCAAAGGGATTTGTGGACCCATACTCTGGTATTTTTTCAAAGGGTAGAGTAGAGAGAAAATCTTTAAGAGGACTTAAATTGAGCCCTGCTCATGGGCAGAGAGGTGCATTACATCAATGGCATCTAAATCCTTTGACTAGTTCTTCCTTTGGAGTCCACGATTTAAAGGATTCTGCCTAGCAAACGACATTTGTTAAATAATTTCCCCCACTGCTTTTTAGTAATTAAAGAAATATAGAAACTTCCATCAGGACATGAGCCCAGATAAGCACACATTAAGTATGCTCTAGATGCTTTCTAGGAAAAAAAAAAAAATCTAATGAGAATAGAACAAATCAAATAAGGCGTATTCATGGAATAAACTACTATACTGTAGTCAGCGGGGACCATCAATCGATCTACCAACATGGATACATCTCAATTTATGTTACATGAGAGGAGAAAAGAATGAAACATGTTACAGAAGGATATATTCTGTAGGAGTCCATTTCTGTAAAGTTTTATAAATTATAGTCATAAAGCAATGCAATGAAAATTATGTACTCACAAGTATATAAAATGTATGCTAAAATATGAAAATAAAATAGAAGGCTATTAAATTATTGAGAGAAGCTGCTCTTGGGAAGATGGTGAAGGGAAAGAAGACGGAAAGGGGTTTGGAAGAAAAAGCACTTTAATTTTATCCGTACTACTTATTTCTCTTGTTAAAAAAATCTATCAAGCGGATATGGAAAATACTACTACTTATGATTAATAATTAAGAAACAGCAGGGTGAAAGACGGGTATACAAGTGTTTGCTTTTTCTGTATTTTTAAAAATTCTCAGAGACAACAACAGTCAGAATCTCTGATTAATCCATCATTACCAATATAATTCTACCAACTTTCCAAAATTCCAGCCGAAAGCAGAAAAATGCATCGTGAGTGAAGGCACACTTTGCATTATGCTTTGTGAACTCTTGAAAGTACTGCACACCCCCAACTGCTCTACAAATCTACAGCATCCTAGGACCCTAGGTTAAAATTCAGCGGATGGTAGCCCCTCTCTTAATCTCTCCCAGCTGTAGAGAAGCACAGATCCACACACAAACAAGTAAGTGTACCTTCCCGATCTTACTTCCCTCTCTTTAAAAGAGAATGGAAACCAAAAAAATCCCTATTGTCCCCCATGTTAAGATCTGTTTTATTACAGAACTGCCATGACACCAGCAAGAACCAGGTCCTACCCTTTCCACTCTTTTCCATCCATCAATCTGGGTCCCAAATTCTTTGATCCAAACTGCATGAAAATCTAGACGCTCTATTAGCCTTCTGCTGCCTCAAACAGAGAAGTTAAAGGTAGGCACATTTATGAAGCTGGGGCAGAACCGTTGGTTTGGGGGAGAAGTAAAGAAAAAAATCTTAGAAAATAAGGCAAAGGGACTTCCCTGGTGGCACAGTGGTTGAGAATCCACCTGCCAACGCGGTTCGATCCCTGGTCCGGGAAGATCCCGTGTGCCGTGGAGCAGCTAAGCCTACGAGCCACAACTACTGAAGCCCGTACACACACCTAGAGCCCGTGCTCCGCAACAAGAGAAGCCCGCGCACCGCAACAAAGAGAATCCCAGCTCACCCACCGCAACTAGAGAAAGCCTGCACTCAGCAACGAAGACCCAACACAGCCAAAAAGAAATAAATTTTTTTAAAAAAGAAAATAAGGCAAAGAGAGGGGACAAAAATCAATCAACTAAAGAGGCTAGATGGCATCACAGTCTTCAATTATTGTACTGAAATCATCCTGCTGGCAGAGAAGAATGAATATAAGATCTCTAAAGAGTGTCGGCGAAAATAATAGCAGGACCGTGAACAAGACATCTCTCTGGTATCTACTGCATCGTAAAATTCAGCCAAATTTTGAGTTTTGCTTTATAATACATCTTGTGAATAAAACCAAAGCAAAAAAATAATGACCTCATATTTTCAAGTAAAATTAACACTCGAAAAAGACGTGGCATGTCCAACCTGGGACTCTTTATACACTTACATGCCGCCGCTTACACAGGATGGCACAGCTCTTCTTGGGATGCACAAAGTAAAGGTATCTCCAAGGATTTGTGCCCAGATAGAGAGAGGAGGAAGCAGCCCCTGCAGGGGCTGAGCCTGAAGGGGAAGGTCTGGGTAGGTGCATCTGGGGGGTGGGGGGGCAGCAGAGACAGAGCGAGGAAGAGAGCTGAAGGGTTGATTTATGATGAGCTTTTCGGTTCTGTCTCGGGTGTTCCTGGTGTGAACGCTGTTGTTCCCATCAGTTGAAAATATCATATGGGAAAGATTATGATCAACACAGTGGCTTTTTGCAGATTGGTGAAGCTCTGTTGGGGTGGCAAAACGCCAGTGCCAGTCAGCTGACACTAATGAGCTGTGAGAGGTACAGCTGAACCCTGAACAACATGGGGGCTAGGGGCGCCCACTCTGTGAAATTGAAAATCCAGGTATAATTTGCGTCTGCCTCCCACTGAAGCACTGCCTCTGTATCTTCAGTTTCTGCACCTGCCAACTCAGACAACCACAGATCATGTGGCACTGCAGCATTTACTATCGAAAAAAATTTTGTGTATAAGTGGACACACGCAGTTCAAACCTGTGTGATTCAAGTGTCAACCGTACCAACATCCAGTACAAACCGGAGCAGACTTTAAGAGAAACACGCAATTCCGTTTGGAGCAAGGCTATCATGTTCACGTTAACAACACAACAAAATGCTTTTAACGATGGAATCTACCTTATTCGAGATTTGTATGCAACCGATAGGAATAAAAAACAAATGGAAAGATTTCATAAACCACGTCTATGAAGTGGTCTGAGTTCAGAAAATAATATATTATCTCTAGGCTGCATAGTTTTTGGAAAGCTTTTTGGGGCGAGTAGAATTTGAGTTAGGTAATGAGGGGTAGGTAAAATTTGAATTTGATAAAGATGAGAAACAGCACAGACAAAAGTATGGGGATTAGGAAATCTACAAAGAATGCGTAGGAAATAACAGTTCAGTTTCACTCACTTGTAAGGTACATGGGAGCATAAAAAATAAGTGAAAATAGCTAAGTCAGAGCCTCATTAACCAGGGACAGGAATGCCAGCCCAAGAATTTTAGCCTTTCCTCTGTGGCAGCTCTGGAGTCCTGACACGGCACAGTAAAATCCACGCTCCAGAAAAATTCTTCTGACAGCTGCAATATTATTACTTATGAAGTCCGTAAAGTGTTGGAAGCAACAAGGGAAAAACAGTTTTATATTTATTCTGACAGCTTAAAAGGTTGCTGCCATTACGCACGGAATGTTGAGATGTTTCTGCTGATTGTACTATGCGGAAGATACCCATCCAACAACAGAGGAGCGTAAAACTCAACGGAGACGATACATTACTCGAACCTGAAATCAAATGACAATTTCATCTATAGCCATGGACTGGTGCTCCTTCTTGGTTCCATTTACCAGGAAGATGAACAATAATCTCAGGCAATTAATGCAGATCTTTGGCGAGGCCACACAAGAGTTCTGCTGAATACAAGAATATTGTTACATCAAAAAATAAAAAAAGAAAAAAGAAAAACATCATTTGCCATGCAGCCAGTTGAGAGAGTGTGTGTGTGCGTATCATTGAAGCTAGTCTTTCAGAAATTGCCCTAACCATCAGAAATCCATCCACAGCTTCACAGATGCTTTAGCAAGCTGGACTCTGATATCAGGGTAGTAGTTTCATTAGACCTCCTCACTTCCGAAGGATCCACAGTATAAACTTTCAGAGGCGGCAACATAATCCTTCTCATCAAATATTTGGGCGACAGGTGGAAAATTGTTCTGCCAGCTGAAGAAGACAAAATCCATTCCTTCTGGCAATTTTCTGCAATGAAAACTCCAGGAATGAATGTGCAATAACTCGCGGAAATTTCAAATATTCTCACACAAAAGCAGTGTCCTCCAAATCTCGAACTGTAAACGAACTCCAAACGAACTCCTTGCTTATCTGAATGTTAAAATGTTGATTTCGCTTTGTGTTTAAAGAAGAAGAAAATACTTTCAGACTTTTAAAGCCAAAGAAATGTTACATTCAAACAAAGTAAAGGCACGTTAAAAGCTGTACTTGGCTAGTAGCATCTCCCAGGTCGGGATGCAAGAACCAAAAGACCATTTTCTACCACTACGTGTTCCCAGCGACGGGAGCTTATCTGCTCAGATTAGGATACTGTGCACAAGCCAGCCCGTCGGGTTTGACTCTTCTTGGTTGGTTGCAACAAGTTCCATCTGCTCTGTGACGCACAGCTGGATCACTCTGGTGTTCTGATAATGTCCCTTCAAGGTTTCTCTCGAAAGCCCTCGTTTGCTCACTCCCTAAGAGCTTGGCAGGTGGGCAGGTGATGGCAGGGGAAGCTAAAAGGGTCTGCAGCATGTTAATGATGGAGAGGACTGCACACCAGCACTCCAGGTCCTCAGTTTTGCACATGAATTGCTCAACCATTCTTTCCTTATTAGGTCACCTGGTTGCTGAGATGCATGATGGATCCAGTTGAAGGACAGGTGGGGAATGAGGGTTCTACTGAAACACCATACTGAACAAATTAATTCAATCTACTTTCTTTAATTTGGAGGCTCCTCCTACCCCCACACCCTTTTCACCAATAGATTTCTTATTTATGTGGCTTGTGTTTGTAATGATAAGCAATTGATTCCGATTTCCTCCAATGGAATTTTACGCAATCCGTCGGTGAAGTGTATTTTTGCAATGCTTAAAAATGTTAAGTGAATGATGTAAACAAAATGACCAGTTGCGTGCATTGTCTAGCTTTAAAAAGCAAACTCTTTTCAGGGGTCTTAAAAGAACCTATTTAACAGGTAAGTAACCATTATACACAACACCGTTCAGTGGCTCAAGGACAATTTCTCTGATGCCTTCTCTGCTTCATGCACCATGCTAGGAGTGAAATTCTGAGTATCAGGAGACAAAATCCCTCCCCTTCAAGTAGTTGACATGTTTAGGGCAGGGAGAGACAGACAATATACACATTTTCAACATATTTAAAAATAGATAGCATGTTAGATGATGACAAAGTTCTGTAGAAAAAATAGAGCAGGGAAGAGATCGTTGGGTAAAGAGGGAATTACAATTGATGACAGTGTGGCTAGAAGGGCTTAGGATGGCAAAGGAGGTAAGAAGGCAATGCATATTTAGGAAAGAACATTTCAAGCACAGGGAATAGTACATGCAAAGGTCCTGAGGTGAGATTGTGCCTTTAATACTAGACAAACCATAGGAAGCAAATGTGGAGAGAGGTGTGTATGGGGGAGGGTGGGGAGGCGGCAAAGGGTAGAGAGGAGGAGATGAGAATAAGGAAGGGATGGCGACAGCACACATGCAGGCCCTTTTAGGTCCCTGGACTTTTGAGTTTGAGTCTGAGCGAGATTATGAACCTTTGGCATTTCCAGACAGAGGAGTCATCATCATGATCTCACTTTCTTTTTTTTAAAAAAAAAAAAAAAAACCAGGCAAAGAACTTCATTAACCTTTGTTTCAAACTTTATTCCCAGGCTTCTTCACCTTAATTAATTAGTGGCAAAGAATGAATTGTATATAAGCAAAAACTGAAAAGAACTGCAGTGTCCGGGGGCTTGGGCTTAAAAATATTAGAGATCTAGATTTTATCAGATCCGTAAACAAAATTTTAAAAAGCAGTCACAATATAAAATAGCAGGTTCCCAGTAACTTCAAGATTTATCCTCTTCAGAAGCTGACTCAGTTGTCTGCTTCGTCCTTGGAAGCCTCATCAAAATTGTCCACAAGATCTGGAACTTCATCAACCTCCTCCTCTCCAGTAGCAAGTGGTGCTTTTCCATCCACAGACTGGGCAGAGCTCCAGCCAGTCTCCTTAAACTGGTCAGACTGTCTGCGCCAAGCTGGTTTAAGATGCTGGGGAGCATTTCTGTCAGCTGCTTTGTCTCAGCATGGCCTGTGCAGGTGAAAGTGTTCGCTACCAGAGATGCCTGAACTTTAGGGTTGTTAAAGTGGATCACTGTTCCTTGGTTTGCGAACATATGCAAACCCTTCAATACCAGAGATATCGTTTACCCCTAACTTCTTTAAAGAGGACTGAAGTTTTCTGTCCTCTGCGGTGGCTGTTCTATGAACCACCTTCTTTCTGCGAGCTGTTCCTTTCCCACCCATGCGCACTTGTGCCTGCAGTTTGGCGAGTTTCTCCTGGCGCATGATCGTTTCTTTCCTCTGAGGCTCCTGTCCTCGGGTTCCGCCGCGAGGTGGAAGAAGAGACAAGAGACGGCATCGCCTGGCCCCCAGGGCGGCCACCTCTGGCCCGACCTCGACCCCGAAAGTCAGCCTGAGTGGGTGCGCCTGTCCGTAGCATTGCCTTCCTCTCCTGCCCTGTCTCTCCCTGTCTCGCTCCTTCTGGGCACTTCGCACCCCCGTTCCCATCCCTCCTCCCATGCCGGTGTCCAGAGCCTTTTTGTACCTTGTTGGGGCGGAAATGGGCCCACGCGGGGGACTAGGGTTGGCGCTCAGGGGGTCTCGGGCAGACCAGCTGAGATAAGGCACACACACGCAGGGAGGCAAGATGGCAGCCAGTCACTTTCTTTACATCGGCTCAGATGTTACCTTTTCTCTGAGGCCAACCCTGATGACCCTGTTTAACCCTGAAACCCATGTCCCTCTTCACTCCCTCATGGCCTGACTTTTTCTTTTTCTGTAGCATTTTCACCTTCTAAGTTTCTAGATCACTTTTCTTATTTATAAAGCATAGTCTATTCCTGCTTCTCTACTAGGGTGTCAGGTACACAAAGGCAGGGACCTGTCTCTAGGTCACTGGCAAATCCCAAGTACCTGGACGAGACTCTGGCTCAGTAAGGCTGCAAACCTTATACGTTCTTCTTATTGAGTCATGAAAGCTGATAGAAGGATCTGCTATGGATGCTAAGGATGATTTCCAAACAGCTCTAGAAAGCTATTCTATCCTGAATGATAAAAGGAAATATGGGGAAAAGCAGGTACTAAGAAAAAAACGGTTCTTAATCATCCAGGTTTGTGAAGTGGAAGACAACAAAGGGTAGAAAAAGGTTGACAGTCCTCACCTTAAATGAGTCACTCTAAGAAAGAAACTAAAATAATTTGCCACTGTTTCTCCTTAAGACTGTAATGCCTAAATGCCCATCAACAGACAAATGGATAAAGAAGATGTGGTACACATATACAATGGAATATTACTCAGCCATAAAAAGGAACAAAATTGGGTCATTTGTAGAGACGTGGATGGACCTAGAGACTGTCATACAGAGTGAAGCAAGTCAGAAAAACAAATATCGTATATTAACGTATATATGTGGAATCTAGGAAAATGGTACAGATGTACCGGTTTGCAAGGCAGAAATAGAGACACAGATGTAGAGAACAAACGTATGGACACCAAGGGGGGAAAGTGGCAGGGGGGTGTTGGTGGTGGGAGACTGGGACTGACATGTATGCACTGATATGTATAAAATGGACGACTAATAAGAACCTGCTTACATGGGAGGGAGTGAACTGATGAGGATGATTATCATTTTTGTGACTTTCTGTTGGAATAAAAAAAAAATCCCCCCCCAAAAAGAACCTGCTGTATAAAAAATAAAGTTAAATTTAAAAAAAAGATTGTAATACCCTCCAAAGTTCAAGAAATTGCTCTTGGTCAGATTATAAGAATCCTACCGCATAAATTGCAAGGGAAGAAATGTAATTTAAGTTCTCAGTAAATTCAATTCGTTTTTTAAAATAGATAATGGTAAAACTTTCTAAGAACCAAGGTTAATGCAGCCAGGTAACGAAGTGACCTCAGGCCCAATTACTCTTTTAATATTTTAATATGTGGAGAGACTGACTTCCTTCCCTTACTCATTTTTTCTGTGTGTCTTTGAGTAACGAGTCCTCAGAATACATGGTGAATTGAGATATAGTGCAAACACATCCGCAGTCTGCTCTCACATTCAATAACTTAGTAGAGGTACACATTTTGCAGTAGAGTATCCCTAAATTTATACCCTAATTAGAAATGATGATACTTTATACAGATACGCCTCTAGATTTTCTATAACAGGAGAGTTTGCCAAGTAAATTTAAAAAATGTAAATAAGACTGGAGGAAACTGTCGAAACTAGTTTAAAAACTATCTTTCAAGGACTTCAGAAGCCTCCATTCTACATGAGGGCTAAGTAAATCCACTTAGTAATCTATTCAGAGAATTCAACTCTATTTGCATGGCTATGAATTGAGAAAGTTATCAAATGTCTTTTTAATTTATGCTATATGTTTGTAACTTGCCTTACCACAGTACATAGATAATAGTTGAGATTGTATGGGTGGGGGGGGTGAGGTGCTCTGGTCAGGTGTGATTTCCGGTTACAATTATAGCATCTCAGAGTTGGAGTGAAATTTAAATATAACCTTATCTCAACATCCTTCAGATGCTTGAACGTCTATCAACATATTGTCCATCTTCTGCCAAAGCACATCAGATGAGGAGGCAATCATTGCCTCTCAGTCTCCTTTTCCTTCTGAGAGTCAGAGGCCCAGAAGATTCTGGCATAATCAGCTCTGGAGTCAGAGAGCCTGGATTCAGATAACCCCATATCATTGTGAGACCTTCAGTAATTTATTTAACACCTAAACCTCCATTTTCTTATATGCAAAATAGGGGTAAACCTAGAACTTCCTCCCTACGGTGGTTGTGAAAACTAGAATTTAAACCATATAAAATGCTTATTATTGTATTCAGGGTATTGAAATCAGTGTTTTTGCTATTGTTATGATCATTCCACACACTGGGACAATGAGAATCAGCCAGAAATCATGTCAATAAGAATTACACAAGACTCATCTATTTTCTTGGCATCTCAGGGTTTTACAGCACCTCGTGAAGCCTGGGTACCGAGAAAGATCACAGTTCAGTGAAAGAGGCGCTGCTCATATATGGACCCTAAGGAATAATCTAGAAATCACTTCTGAGAGGAAAAGTCCCTGAAAGCTTGATTTTCCTAAGAGTTGTGAATTCTCTTACACATGAAGACTCAACAATCGACGAATTGAGGTCTTGCTAGTCGGATTCCAGTGAATAGAGACTTCACTATATAATCGGCCTTTCTATCAATTAGTCCCAACTGGTAAATTGTACAGTACATTTGTCCCTGTCAAGAATGAATTAATAATTTAAGTGTGACATTACGTAAATACCAGACATTGATGTATGTGTATCGTCTTCGGTATACATCAATATTCCCGTTAAGTCCTTGAGAGTGGCAAGAGCAGGCCAGGTGATCAGAAGGAAGTTTTGCAGGACCTCTGTGAACCACAGACCCAAAAACAGCGCAAAAATCACCTCTTGAGAAAAACAAGGAACTGGGTTCCAATTAGTAGACTGCAAACCTGACTTGTCTTGCCAAGCCAAGATGCTGGGCAAACTGTCTGTGTTTGAGTTCACTGGTGAACCTATGGTGATGTTTCTTGGGCTCCAGGCAACCACACGGGGCAGAGGTTGTAAGAGGCTATTTGTCACAGCCTCAACAATGAGGCTTTATTTTCCCTAAAGGAGTCAGAACCAGGAGCTGCTAACTGGTAACAGGTGTGCACACATGCAAGCACGCAACCAATGATGCCTATTTCAACTTAGGAGCTGACGAGAAAGGTTGGGCAAAGTATGCAGCCCGGGGGAAGAATACAAGGGAAGAAATTCAGCATGTGCTATGTCCCAGGGTCTCCAAGAGCCACACCTGCCTCAATTATATACAATGGAATATTACTCAGCCATAAAAAAGAAGGAAATAATGCCATTTGCAGCAACATGGATGGACCTAGAGATTTTCATACTAAGTGAAGTAAGTCAGATAAAGACAAATATCATACGATATCACTCATACGTGGAATCTAAGTTTTAAAAATGACACAAATGAACTTATTTGCAATGCAGGAAACAGACTTACAGATATTAAAAACAAACTTGTGGTTGCCAAAGGGGAAACACGGGGCGGGGGATACATCAGGAGCTTGGGATTAACTTACACACACACTACTATATATAAGATAGATAACCAACATGGACCTGCTGTATAGCACAGGGAACTGTACTGGCTGAATACTCTGTTGTGATAACCTATATGAGAAAAGAATCTCAAAAAGAATGAATATATGTATAACTGAATCACTTTGCTGTACACCTGAAACTAACACAACATTGTAAACCAACCGTACTCTTATTAAAAAAATAAAGTTAAATTAAAACTTCTTAATTCCCCTAGCAAGCTAGCCAAGCTACAGATCTTTACACAGGCTCTATATTTGGCACTGTGTTCCCTTTCAAACAGCAGGGCCCTACTCATCTGTACCCTTTCCCGGACCTCCCTTCCCACTTCTTGGCCCTGGTGCCTCACCCTGTTTCCCATGAAGGCCACTTGCCCTTGTTCCTACTACTTTGACACAGTAAGAAATATATTTTCCTTGATCAATCCACAAGAAATGAAGCTGTGCACCTCCTGGGATATTGATTACTCCCTCCTGCCCCCACACTCCACCCTGCACAACTTCCCTGTGTCTACGTGATTTCTGCGTATAGACCTTTATCCTACGACACAGTATTAAACAGGAGGAAAGCGCATGTGTCATCAGCCAGACACCACCCGAACTTGCATAATTTTAGTCCCTTAGCCTCCCTTGAGGCATCATATCCTCCTCCTTGTTAAGATGGAGTTGATGATATCTACCTTAAGGAACGGTGGCAAGAATCTAAGTAATTCTGTATTTCAGACATTAGCTATTATTAATTCAAACTATTTAAGAGTTAAAAATATGCTTTACAAAAATCAAATCTGAGGCATGCATACTGCTATATTTCATTTTCTGCAGGTGGCAGAATTCTGCCATACACCTCCGATTCGTTTCTAGACTACAGACAAAGCCCCACATCTTGCTTTGCCAACGCTCTCCCTCTCTGCTCAGCCTAAGCTTATCACCAGTGTGTGTAATTAAGGGGCTCAGTGCTTGGCTGCCATTCTGAGAGGCACAGCCCCTGCCATGGTGCCACCTGGCAATGTATCAGAATTTGTTTTCTGCCATTTCCTGCTCTGAAATCCTCTTTTTGAGAGGAAGTTGGAAAAGACATAGAACCAGTTTCTACTTCCCAGCGGGACTTCAAAAAAAATGTGCCATTTGTCTTTTTGGAGGGCTCACTCTTGACTTGCCTGTTTAGTAATTACCAGAGAAGACTCAAAGGCAGGGGTTCGGTAGAAACTCCCCCGTCTTTGTATTTCTTTGCAGCGTCCAGTGAGTGACAATCTTTCTCATTAGAGAACTCCTGATGCTCCCTGGTCAAGTCAGAATGTCAGGCCCTAAGCAGATGAAGATAATTTAAAAAACTGAAACGATCTAGACCTCGGTCAGAGTTTCAACTTCTCTTCCCAGCTGCATCTGAAGATAACCATTAACTTTAAACAGAACAAACTGAAGACCCTCCAAGGTCACTGCATTACAAATGCACTGCAGTCCACACAGTGAGGAAACAGAGTATCAGGGTGTCAAGAAGTTTCCAGATGCAAGTTTCAAGTTTTTAAAGCATTCCCCATTCCCACCTGTGTTAACCCACTGGTTTCTTGTAACAGCCCTGGGAGATGTCGTTATCAAGTTCATTTCACTAAGAAAATTTTAGTGCCCAATTTGCTATCTCAGGACCAGTGAGTGACAAGAACAAGGGCTTCTGACTTCAACTTCATCATTTTTCCATCAAACCAGAGCCCTTGCAACCTACTCAGTTCCAAAAGAAAGGTTCCTATGTATTTTTCTTCTCGATTTGTGTTTTATCAATAACTGAGACCCATGACAATTTCTCCATCTGCCAGACTGTGCTGTCACCGTCCTCCAGAACCTTGTTCCCAAAGCCATTCTTACACAGACAAGGACAGACTGCATCTAACGGCACCAATAAAGGTGGCATTTCACCCACACTGCAGGTCTGTCAACAGGGGCTGATGGGAAGGGAGGTCCCGATGGAGAGGTGCCCAAAAGGCTCAGCCCTACAAAACCACCTTCAAAAGGGATGGGTTAATCTGAAAAACATGATTCTGAAAGCTCAGGACAATATTAAATAAATCAGTTAAAGCAATGCAGCCCCTCATCTACTCCTGGAGCTTGACAGTCCTCTTCCAACGATGCTGATTCACAAAATCATGCCTGTCCCACTCGGGATCCGCAGGTCCCTTCCATCTCACAGTCCTTGAATGCCTACAGAGTCATTAGCCTGTGCTGGACCACAGCTGCCCTGTTCCGAATCCCCCTCTGATAATATCCCCTGCAATGACTTCACTGGCACAGTCAGACTCAACAGATAGGAGTCCTACCCAAAGCAAACAGGTCTCTGAATGAGGTTGTAAGTTATAATCTGTACTTTGTGAGCTCTAGAATCAACAACTGGCCCATCATTTTTTAACCGTGTGGCCTTAGGCAAGCTTTTTTTTGTTTTTTAAAGCTGCGAGGCATGCGGGATCTTAGTTCCTCGACCAGGATCGAAGAATCCGTGCCCCCTGAAGCGGAAGCTCTGAGTCTTAACCACTGGACTGCCAAGGAAGTGCCTTAGGCAAACTATTTAAATCTTCAAACTTCAGATTCTTTGTCTCCAATGCTGAATAGTTCTACCTACATCTCTAGTGGATACCACTGCTTACGAGCTCCTTCCTCTTTTTGAGGAGGAACGCCATCTACCACTCTCCTTTGCAAGGCTCTGCAATGTTCTATGCCAATCAGGATAATTCCAATTCCATTTGCCTTACCAGTAATAGGCATGGGAAACAATTTCGACCATTAAGATGTGAATGACAGTATGCTAGGGGACTTTGAGACTTAAAATGATACACTCACACAGAAAGGACCTTTCTTTTACTAGACGATGTTGTGTCTGGATGCGATGGCTGGAACGGCTACAGTTATCTTGTTACCATGAGTGGAGTCAGCCTGAGTATACATTCAGCTAACTCACTGAGGATTATAATGTTCCAGAGTACCTGGTTTTCTGACATCCTCAATGAATGGCTGAATCAATCACTTCTGTTGCATCGAATAATAAACATTCTTATAATTTAGATCATGTGAGTCAGGGCTTTTTCCTACCACTTGAAGTTGGCAGAAAGCATATTAGCTGACAATATCTAACAACAAATGTCTCAATGTCAAGTATTATTTGAAACATGTCAGTGTATTAGCTTATTTGATGATCACAACAATCCTTTCAGGCTGCTAGGAAGTAGCACAGAGAGGTCAAGTTCCCTGCTCAATTCACCTAGTAGGGAGCAGAAAAGGAGGCGTTTGAGCCCAGGCGATCTGGGTCAGAGCCAACCACTGTGCAAAATCTCCTTCCTTACTTACATGCATTATCTCATAGGGGGATAATAGGCTTAGCTTTAAAATAAAGTCATCTAGACAACCTCTAACGCAAAGTTGAGGAACTTAAATATGCTGGTAATTTTGTACTGATGATGATGTGTTTCATATGCTTCCGACAGTAACAGCAATCTCCTCACCCACTGTAATTTGCTTCATCTCATCCTCCAGTATCTGAGTTTATTTTTTGCACTGACCCTCACCACAAACCTCCCAGTGGTTTCTTGATGGTCTACACCCCCATCATCAAACTGGTCACAAATGAGCCCCGACTTACACCTGATTCTCAATGCTGGCTTTTCTTCTCTCTGGAGCTTCCAATGTTACATGCCACTCGGACTCTCCATTTTTTCATTGATTTTTTAAAATTATTTTTTGAACAACTGATTTAGTCTCTTCAAGCCAGCTTAGCAGAGTAGCTTCTGGCCATTCAATGGCACTAGGACCCATTTTCCTTTTTGTCTTCTAAATATTCCCCTAATTTTCTGTCATCCTTATATCCAATCGTTCCCAAGTAATTGAATCCTGAATACGTTCATATAATCCCATCCCGACCCAGTCTAGAACAATGACTCTTTTATCTCTTAGTGGCCTCTGTGAGTCTGGCTTAGTTGTTCCGCTATTTGCAGAGGGCACTTGAGGAGGGAAACAGGTTGCTGAATGGTGGGGGGAAGGTGGATTCCGCTTTCCTGTGAGGGAGAAAGAGCCATAACAAAATCACCATGACCAGAGTCCTTAGCTATATACTTTTACAGCAACTATATGTAATACTTCTTGGTATTCCCAAGGTGGCTTGAAAACTAACAGCTAGCATTGATAGATCATCTATGATAGGCAATGCCCAAGCAAGGATGTATATCAACTCTTTTAATCACCCTTACAGTGCTACCTTCCTGTTAGCTCTCCATATGACAAAGGTCAAAACAGAAAGGTTATGTAAGTTGCCCAAGGCTGCACAGCTGGTCATGGCTAACCCAGGCTTTGACTCAGGTGTCTGGGTCCACAGCCAATGCCCTTTAACAATGGTGTCGTAACACCAGAACTAAGTGAGAATGTATCAATAACCATTGCTTCCTTCCAGCCAGAAACTCCTGTCAACGTGTGACCCAACCTCCCTCTAAACTTGACCTCATACCCTCCCCAGCCTAGGAGACCCTCATATCTTTGTTATCTTTCTGCCTCTTATCCATCTTTCGAGAACTAAAGCTAATTAAGATCAGCCGAACATGGCAACGGTTCCATGTGTTAAAAATCACAAGAGATAAAACTGTAAAGTAGGAAATACTGTTTCTTGAATTTAAGTCATATGTGTTCAATATTAATGAACACTCTGCTGGGCACACAGCTAGCATGCATGAGACAGGTAGCTATATTTAATGTTCTTTTCACTGTCCCACTCTCTTTCTTTAGATCTTAAGATAGCGCCAAACAAGGAGGCATTTTTAATATACACTCTTCTGTAATGATGATTCAGAGGGAGGGACACTAGGGGTGGGAGTGGGAATTAAAATTCTAACTCCCTTTCTATTAAGAAAACTTCCAGCACAGCCTTTAAGGATTCGAATTAACAAAAACTGATGGAGAAACGTATTAAGAGTCACGAGTAGCATAAGAGAATACAACTCTAACAGAGAGAGTGAAATACACAAATTCTTGAGCTGAGGTCAAATTCGATCTCTGACATTTGCCAACTCTGATCTTGGGCAAGTCATTTCACCCAAGGGGCAGATTCTGACGCCAGCTATACCTCTGTTTGAGTCCTGGCTTTGCCACGTTATTAAGCTGTGTGAATTTGGGCACTGCTGCAAATCACCTGGGGATGCTGTTAAAATGCAGGTTCTGATGAAACCATTCTGGGGAAAGGCATGACATTTTGTCTATCTACCAAACTCCGAAGTAATATGCGAACGGCCTACAGATCCACTTTGAGAATGAGTTTAAGCAGTTTCCTCATCTGTTAAAAAAAAAAAGAAAAATGAAAAGAGAGGTATCTACCTCATAGAGTTCTTGATACTACAGCTGACCCTTGAACAACACGGGTATGAACTGCGAGGGTCCACTTACAGGCAGATTTTTTTCAATTGTAAATACTACAAATCTACACAAGTCGCGGTCGGTTGAATCCGCAGATGCCCAGGGCTGACTATATGTTATGTGGAGGTTTTTGACTGTGTGGAGGCGGGGGGACACCCCTAACCCTTACATTGTTCAAGGGTCAACCGTATATGTGAAAGAAGGCTCCTTACTAAATATTATGAGCACTGAAGCTCAGGGAGCTTTCTCTTTGATCCAGGCTGGTAAGGGCAGTCCTGAAATTTGTCCCTGCTCACACGCATATGTGACAATTCTGCTTAGATCTGAACAGTACCTAGTCTTTATATTAAAAAGGACTTTGGGGATTTCCCTGGCAGTCCAGTGTGGTTAGGACTCCGAGCTCCCACTGCAGGGGGGCACGGGTTCAATCCCTGGTCGGGGAACTAAGACTCCACATGCCGTGAGGCATGGCCAAAAATAAAATGAGAACAAAGATGACTTTGGCTTGTAGGAAGGATAACTTTATGGGCTGCCCTTATCTCCAAGTTCACCCCACCCTGGGACTCGTTATCTAGTTCTCTCTGTGCTTTAGGTAAGCTATGCCATGATGTCCTTACCTCAGTGAGGCTCTGCAGAAATGAAGAGGGGGAACTTCTCATAAAACATGTTTATAATTGGCTACGTGAGACCAACACATTTCTAGCTACCAATGAGGATTGATATGCTCATAAAACACCAGTAGTAGCCGTCTCTCTCACCAGCTGAGAAGAAATCATTATTCCACTGCAGTCTCTTTTGTATCTAAATCCATATTTTACCTACATATATATTTACAGAACAAATTTTAAATATTAGAATGCAAGTTATAAACAAATAATCACGTGTCTCCCACACTTATTCAATGCCAAGGTTAAGAAAGGAAATCGCATCAATAACATGAGTCAGTCCCTCAAACACAAGGTTTTATTTGTTAAGACATCAAATAAAGCACAAGATGGTGTTTGCTCATAGGTAAAATACCAAAGCAGGAAGTCCATAAGCTCAGGGGAATTCTACATTCATTCAAATAGATTCTAATGATGGTAAGAATGAGGGTAATTTAATCCAAATTGTTTAATTCTGAATGAGAAAAGAGGTGACTAAACAGTTCTTTTTCCCTTCCTTTTTGTCTTCTGTCTGCCCTTGCACAGAGACTTCAAAAACCAAGACAGACGCAGTGAAGCTTTGGTTTTGGGTAACTTGAGAGGTTCCCCCCAAAGGGAGTTCATTTCTCTCTCCCTCACAACACTCAGCCACTGCTACCTGGGGCTCAGCCCATTGTGATCTGCTTTTGAGAGCTCTCCTCTCCTTAGCCTAAGATCTCTTGTACAGACACCTAAATGCAAGCAGCCATCAGCACAAAAGCAACATCTAGGGGACAAGCAGGCTGCAGGCTAGCCAGTGAGGGCACCTTTGCTTTTAGCCTTTGTCAGGCAGCGCCCAGAAGTGATGGAGTTCTTCGAATTTATTTCTGACACTAAGCCCCTCTATACACACGGACTTATTCTGTCTGCCTTGGTAATCACGTTTTGTGAACCCTGTAAACTTTTCCACAGAGCACTTTCATGCCTGACTGTCTTCCTGCTTCCGGTCGTCAGACATCACATTTACTGAGCACCTACCATATACCAGCTAATGTGCTAGGCACCGGTGCACAAATCAGACATGTTCCCTGACGTCACCGAGCTTATGGTAAAGCACCCACAGAGGCACCAAGAATCGTGGTCCTCTAAATGACTAAAGGGATCTTTCTCACTACTCCCCCGGCCCCACCAGTTTTTATAACAGTTTTATGAACCCCTATTATAGGGTTTTGGGTTTTATTTTTAACTAACCCATTTTTAAAAGGTCATATTTACCCATCTCCACTCCCCAAAGTAGACAATATCTCGTCAATTTCACAATGATCTTGCCCAATCGTTTGCTTTAATTTCATTCATATGCACGCATTCAATCAATCACCAATCCTTTAACTGAGCAGCTGTGGTATGCGGGCTTTGTACTAAGCCTTCGGATAACCCCCAGCCCTCAAGAGCCTCCTAGCCTAGTAGGCAAGGTGGAGACACTCAGTAAGATTTGATGAGTAGTATAATGGGAAGTTCAGTGGCACATATATACAATGGAATATTACTCAGCCATAAAAAGAAACCAAATTGAGTTATCTGTAGTGAGGTGGATGGACCCGGAGACTATCATACAGAGTGAAGTTAAGTCAGAAAGAGAAAAATAAATACCGTATGCTAACACATATATATGGAATCTAAAAAATAAAATGGTTCTGAAGAACCTAGGGGCAGGACAGGCATAAAGACCCAGACATAGAGAATGGACTTGAGGACACGGGGAGGGGGAAGGGTAAGCTGGGACGAAGTGAGAGAGTGGCATGGACATATATACACTACCAAATGTAAAACAGATAGCTAGTGGGAAGCAGCTGCATACCACAGGGAGATCAGCTTGGTGCTTTGTAACCACCTAGAGGGGTGGGATAGGGAGGGCGGGAGGGAGGGAGATGCAAGAGGGAGGAAATATACATATATGTATAGCTGATTCACTTTGTATAAAGCAGAAACTAACACACCATTGTAAGGCAATTATACTCCAATAAAGATGTTAAAAAAAAAGATGCCCCAGAGGACTTCACAGTGGAGTAAAGTCATTGGTTCATGCATACACAGCTTGACTAGAAACATAACAGAAGCATTTCACATCTTACAAGCCTAACATCAGTCAATAGAAGAGATAAAGACAAATATCCTTGAAAACTAAGTAATACTATTAGAATACATAGCTTAATGCCACCAAAACATGAAATCAATTATAGTCAACCCTCGGGCTCTGCGGGGGATTGATTCCAGGACCCACTATGGATACAAAAATCCACAGATGCTTGAGCCCCAGTGTCAGCGCTCTGTATTCACAGGATCCACATCCACGGATTCAAACAACCACGGATACAGAGGGCCAACTGGTTTTAAAATGAAAGATGTACTAATCTGTTGTTTAACGCCGTCTTGGGTTTGAGTGGTGCAAGGTAACGTTCACGCCTTCCCAGTTGGATATTTTCACTTGTGCAAAAATTCAGTTAGAATATCAGATGTTTTGCATTTCCAGCATGGACATTAATGAAACATGGAGGGAGGGGGATGAGAAAATGAGACCTTTGAGTTGCCATGATTCACATTTTTGTTTTCAATATCATGCAATGTTCCCACTAATGAGTAATAGCTGAGAAGCAATATAGGGTATTCACTGTTACATATTAATAACGCCCTGCTGCTTGAGAACAAAAACAGGCCTTTTACATGCTGCTTATAAACAGCGTATATGCTCCTGCAGCTTCTGCTTTGCTCCGTTCCTCCCTCCAAGCTATTCTTCTTAAAAGCTTTTCAACATTAAAACCAAAACTTTCAAGGCAGATGAAATGGGCTCCCGAAAAATTGCTTCCTCTGGCTAGACGGTGCCAGAACAGATATAATTAAAATATACTTACAACATTTATTTAAAAGTCTTCACCCCAGAGAACAAAGTTTTGCCAAACACTAAACTCAGTGTAGTCACTGAATCACATGTGGTTTCTTTAGTGGCAAAATGTATCCCTTTGGTCAGTTATGATAAATCAAAGAAAGAAACTTCCATGGGGGAGAATTAACCAAGCAAGGCTAATACTCAACTTTCACAAAGGATAACTGAAACCAAGATTCCTCCCAAATGCAACTATAGACTTAAGATAGGTGCTTATCAGGCCTCTGGTCTGAATTGTCTGCTAATATATGGACTTGTAAACTGGCAGGAGGACAACAATGAATGAAAGTGAATCCTGCCCCGATCATAATTGCACCTGTGGCGTGTGGTTCTTGATTCTTTGCTAGAGAAACACTTCATTTACCGAAGCTGTTGGTCTGAACCAATTGGTCTGAACCAAGCCCCAAGCTCTTCCCTCAACTCGATTTGTAGATCAACTGTTGTGATTAAAGTAAGGGGATTTGAGGAAGCCAAATGCTGATTCAAACATTCGAAGTGCTTACAGCAGTGTTATACACATCCTGCTTTAGACTAAGCTGGTGGAGTTCTTGTTTCCAAGCAAGGAGGTCTCAGAAAATTGCTCAATGCTTGGAAGCTACTGTGGGGGGGGCGGGGGGGGGCGGGGAGGAAGAGGATCTACCCAGGGAAATAAGAGCATGTGGATGAAAGTAATGAGAATATAGAGGGTAAGTTCGTAAAAACTAAATTTTTGCCAACGATGGTGTGATTCACACACTTCCTTACGTGGTTGTGAGTTTCAAGCTAATGAAGCTGGGTTTGCGCAGCATCTATGTCCACTCAACTACGACTCTGTGGTCATGCCTGATGACTAAATCCAGCCAACCACCTTAAGAGGAACAGACCAGCCACAGCAATACGAGATGTGCCAACATGGCTGAAACACAAGTCCTCAAACCAAACATATATCTGCTCACATCTCGCCCCATTTTCTTCCCAGGATACTGGAAGGGGTCCATCTTCTTCTTCCTCCAAGGGTGCATTTGATCCTATCCCTCCTGCTTTTCCAGGATGCTCGCCTAATCACATTTTCCTCTCTTTCCTACAGTATACAGCTTTCCCATTTCCCTGTAGTGATCCTTCTGGTCAAGATTTAGCTGTGATTAAATCTCGATCATGTTAATCAAAAACAGTATAAGATCTACACTCCACTATCTTTCTTCTCCTTCACGAGAGTGACCTACATTCACAGTTCCTTGATGCTCAATCTGTAACCTACTCAGTCTAGAAACAGTCAACCAACACAGATCCCACCAACATCACCAACGGTTTCCATGACGATAGCTCCAATGGACATTTTCGGCCTCCAACTTAATTTATAACATCTGACACATTTAACAACTCCCTTGTTCTTGAGATGTTAGTTTGCTCTTGTTTGTCCTTAATCTCAAAGGATGTTTCTTCATGGTTTCCTTCAAATCCATCCCTGACTCGATTATTAAAATGTTGGAACACTCCAAGGTCCAGTCCTAGGTCATGTTTTTTTCTTGTGTTCTTTCTATCCATGTTTTGAGCTTCAATTTACAAAAAAGGCACCTGACACTTGACATGTCCAAGACCTCCCTCATCCTTCCCTTCCTCATTGCCAACCCTGCCTCACCTCTGGAGCTGCCCCTCTAAAGGAAAGGTCCCACCAGGTTTCAGACTGGGTAGATCAGCTACAATATGTATGCTCCTCAAACAGTCTGGTGAGTGAAAAAAGCCAGACAAAAAAGAACAGATTATATGATTCCGTTTGCCCATACAAGGCAAATCTATAGAGATCAAAAAGTAGATTAGCTGTTGCCTAGGGCCAGAGATGGGAAAGGGGAGTGACTGAAAATGGCCATAAAGTTTCTTTTTAGGGTGACGGAAACGTTTTAGAATTTGACTGATGTTGGCAGTGCAACTCTAAAAATACACTAAATTTTATCGAGTTGTACACTTAAAAATGAATCAACTTTGTGACATGTAAATTGTACCTCTATAAAACAGTTTTTAAAAGCTACATAGGTAGGAATTACATTTGACTTTCCCCCCTTTTCTCTCTTACCTCCATGTTCAACCTATTCCTAGGTTCTACCCATCAGACTACTAAAATATTACTCATTTCATTCATTTCTCTCTATTGTGCTCTAATCTAAATAAGCATCACCTTTTCCCTAACTATTGCAATGGACTTTTCACCGGAGTCTCCCTTCAGTTCTGGCACCCATAACAAAGTGTTCTCCAAGCTTCAGCCAGAAAGATCTTTTCTGCTTAGAAATCCTTTATTGACTCCCAGAAGTCCTTAGATAAAGACCACATGCCTTAAATGACCCGAAAGACCCAGTGTGACTGGCCAGCTGACCCCTCGCCAGCCTTTCACCCCAGTCTCTCCTCCCCACATCCCGCTGAGTCAGCGACACGTTTTTATCTGCAGTGTTCTTCCACCCCTCCTTCACCTGCTCAATTCCAACTCCCCCTTCTCTGGGTAGCAGCCCAAGAATTAGCCTGAGGGAAATTAACCATTGGTTACTGCCCTCATAGAACCATGTTTCTTGTCTTCAGAAAACGAATCCTGTATTACTCAGCCATAAAAAAAGAATGAAATAAGCCCATTTGCAGCAACATGGATGAACCTAGAGATTATCATATTAAGTGAAGTCAGAGAAAGACAAATATGTCACTTATATGTGGAATATAAAAAAATGATACCAATGAACTTATTTACAAAGCAGAAATAGACGCACAGACATAGAAAACAAATTTATGGTTACCAAAGGGGAAAAGGGGGGAGGGATAAATTAGGAGCTTGGTATTAACATATACACACTACTGTATATAAAATAGATAACCAACAAGGACCTACTATATAGTGCAGGCAACTAGACTCAATATTTTGTAATAACCCATAAGGGAAAAGAATCTGAAAAAAAGAGATATGTATGTAAGTATAACTGAATCACTTTGCTATACACCTGAAACACAAGATTGTAAATCAACTATACTTCAATAAAAAATTAAAAAACAAAAAGAAAACCAATTCCAGTTTGTAATTAAACATTCACCACTGTGACAATTTGGGTTAATACCTGCCCCTTTTTCCACCCATGGAATTTGCATCAGAGCATGAAGTACATATGTATTTGCCCTTGTGGTCACCATCATATCTTTAGCACCTAGACTAATACTTGGATGCAAACAATTAGTTCAAAGAATAGCTTCTCTGATAGTAACAGTTAATATGAACAACTTTTATTAATATATAATTCCTTTCTTAAGACAGTCAAAGGGTAGGACATGGATATTTTCATACACACTATCCTTAATACACCTGAGAAATAATCTAGTTTCCTGATCTTCACTGAACCCAGGTAAACCGAGGACTGAAATGAACAAGCTAGTTGGGCCCAGAGGCCCAGAGAGTAGCAGGCAAATGGAGATACGACCAAGCACGTAAATATCAGGCAGAAATTACTTTTAAAGCTTGTCTCTAAATCATGACTTTTCTTCTATTTAATAGAATGAGCCTCTGCCAGCCAAAGAGAAATTTCACACTCCTGAAAGTCTGCTAGGAAAAAAGTGTTTTGACATTCTTTCCTTATCTCTACATACACTGACTTCTCCTGGAGCTTCTGTATGACAGCACCTCCGGCAAGGCCAGATTCCTCAGCCTCTCTTTTCCCTGTGATTAAAAATAAGCTCCCAAACATCACTTGGCAATAAGGCTAGCTGTCAGGCGTCTGGTCCCAACTCAGACACTCTTTTTATGCCCTGGGCAGAACTCTGAGCCTCACTGGGCCCCTTCCTGGAGCACCACCCCCTAATCCAAAACCAGGAGCCCTTAAGAGACCAGACAGAGAAAGAAACCTGAAATGCTGGGTAGGAAAAGTGCCAAAACTATGTTTCTAAGATTCTTCTATCAGAGACTTTTTAAAATAAAATCATTAAAAAGTACAATGAAAACAGGACAAAGGAAAGTTCCTTTTAAAAAAAAATACATGTGAAAGATGAAGAACTAAAATCACAAAAATTTAACAAATTTTGATGCTGTAGATGGGGACAAAATTCTGATTTGTCAGTATCATTCTGAACAATTACATCTAAATAAATATTCCAAGCATTTGACTCAACTTATGTGAGGCTCACTTTAGAAATTAGAATTCTGCCAGTGTGTACAAACAGTTTGAATAGCAAATAGTGAATGGAGAATACCGCTTTTGACCACGGTCATTATCTACCTGTAATTCGTAGGATTCAATTCGTAGGAAATCAATTCTTTCCAGAGATTACAGATATTCTCCCTAAAATAAACATAACACTTGGCGCTCTCATAGGATTTTCGGAACAGTAAGCAAAATATTGTAGTGTAAGTTTCTAGTTTAGGAAAAATATATTATCAATATCATTTACCCATGCTAGGTAAACACACCTAGCATGTCAAAGAAGTTCACAGTAATGCAAGATATTGTGTAACAGCATGTTTAATATACATTATTTCATTTTCTTTAGAAACATACTGAACTCAACTCTTAGGAACTGTTCTGAAGAGAAACATTTAATTAGATTCTGTATTACTGGAAACCACATAATTTTATATTTAACTTTATAATACTAAGCACCAATAATCTCACAGAGAAGGCAGTCTGTATATTTGTTGAGAGTTTAGGAGAGGGAAAACCAACTATAGGGACACTTTAAGCATTTAGAACAGACAGGAAAGAGAGAGAAGGTGAGAAAGGTCACCTTGAGAACTTGACTCTACTTGGCATCCATTTTATTAAAGGGATCCATCTACTAGTAAAAAGTGACTTAAATCATCTTTCAAAGTATTTAAATGTCAGTTATTTAAAAACAAAATAATTAAAAATCAAGTTAACTTCTAAATATTTTCATGTATATTCATTCCTTTTGCTTAAGAAAAAATTCACCTATCGTTTTCAGTAACCTTTTTTCCCCCGGTATAAACTAGTAAAACCTAGAAATGCAGAGTCTCCTATTCACAGAAATATGGTAGAAAGTTTATCAATTAAAGAAAGAAAATAAGTCTCCATTAAAACCCCTTCTAAAGAATTCTACAAACTTAATATAACTTAATATTCTGTTGAATTAAAAAATACCAAAATCTCAGTATTAATAAGAAAAAATTTAATAACACCCACAACTCTTTTTGTTTTAATGCCATTTGTGGGTTTGGAATTTTGTTGGTTTGTCTAATTCTTGTTTTGTGATTCAAACAACCTAAAGATACCTTGAAATTATTTGCCAACTGGAAAAGCAAATTCAGTAACTGTAAACATAGGACCAACAACGTAAGGAAATTCTAGTGGGTTTTAAAGCATTTGGCTTCCAGACCCACTGTGACACAACGTTTCATACAACACACAACCTAGACACTCCCTCTCAGAGAGACGGATAACAGGATTCCTATTTTCAAGACTAGGAACAGATGCTTAACTACAAAGTGAACTGCATTTTCTTTTTGTCACAGGATTCCTTGAAGCATATCTTAATTGTTAATGAAATTCGAGTATAGATAAGAGCAAATTTTCAGTCATGCATACGACAGTTTCTGGGACCCCAAGTTCTCATCCACTGATGGCCAACTCTAGCTTTTCTTAGATTAAGGATGAAAATGCTAGTAGTCCCTTGATATTTCCCTCCTTTGCACCCTGACAAGTTCATTTCTTTTAACTTACATCTTGTCAGTTAAAAAAGATGAAAGGTCAGAAAAAGAAATCTAAGCTCTGAAGCAGAGTTAATAACATAGCAATCTGTTTCCTTTGACCTAAACTTGAAGCTCTTTCTTTAACAATGACAAGAAAGTGTAAACTTATATTCAGACTCTAGAAAGCCAAGAAAGAAAAGTGCAGCATTCAGGAAACAATGGAAATTAAAGAAAATTAGCTATCAAAATATTTGAGAAGATTTAATTATTGTTTATCTAGTACTTGCTTCATGCAAAGCCATCTAGGAAGCTGATGGGCACTCTTGTCCCCTTAAAGCATTACAAGAGTGATGAGAAGGAAATGGGTTTTTTTAAAAAGCTAAGGAACAAGGGACTTGATTAATAAGTATTCCCACATAAGCTAATGAGAGTAATGTACATAGTCAGTGTCTGGCAAATAGAAGTCTGAGTGTAGAATAAATAAGAAAAAGGAGTTTAAATACTAGAAGCATATGACAAGCTGGGGGGGGGGGGGGGGGGGGGGGGGGGGGGGGGGGGGGGGGGGGGGGGGGGGGGGGGGGGGGGGGGGGGGGGGGGGGGGGGGGGGGGGGGGGGGGGGGGGGGGGGGGGGGGGGGGGGGGGGGGGGAGGGAATCAGACCAAAGGATACATATGTCACAAAGTAACATTTTGGAAGGCTTTTTTCCTTTTCCTGTTCATCTATTTCTGTTGCCCTTAAACCTTAGTCATAAAGATGAGATCACTAGGTAACATTTAACCTAACTCCTGATCTTTGCTTTACTGAATGTACACAATGCCTTGCCCAACTTGTTGATCCATTTCCTGGATTAGAAGGAGTAAGAATGAAGAATAAGTAGTTAAAGAATGACTGCTTCTCTACCCCCAACTTCCCCCTTAGCAAATCTGCAGGTGGACCACACGGGCAAGACAGCATCCAAAGAAAGATGAGGAGAAGCCAGGAGTCTGCATGCAATGGAAAAATGATGAAGAATCTGACCTCCTACCTTAATGATGAACTGAGATCATTTCCCCTTTTTCCCTTTAAAGACTGTCACGGCTGAGCAGAATCTTCAGAGTTGGTCTCTGGACAAGAGTCCACCTTCTCCCCAGGTTGCTGGCTTTTCTGAATAAAGCATCTGTCCTTTCTACCAACACTTGCCCCTCAATTACTGGCTTTTGAGTGGCAAGCAGCCAAACCTCATTTCTGTAACAATTTTGTCAATCTCCAAATACCACTCCTAGAGGCTTCAAAACAGAAAAAACTTGAGTTGTGGATCTCCTCCCACAAGGAAATAATTTCTGAAGTGTTGCCTTCTTGGAGTTCATTTTGAGTATGTTATGTTACTAGCCACCAAGGATGATAATGCTGGGGTTCCTTATTTTATGGAAACAAACATATAAAACATCTAGTTTTTAAAAATTAATTAAAATGGAAGGACACAGTGATGGAATGATCTAGAGTTGAGGTATCTTTAAATGACATCTCCTGTTGAAGTGAAACAATTTATCAAGCCCAAGCCAACTGTTTAAAGCCAAGTCTGTCATAATAATGGTCATTAATAGTATCTCCCTAAGTCAGTTAATGTTTATTTTGAAAAATTACACATGGTAAATAAACGATCATACCTTCTCTAAAAGAGAGGATGCATCTCTATTTCACTTTCACAAAGGCTTCAAACATCATAAAGAGATACTTTCCAGAAAGGTGTCCTTGCTTGATGATATTATAAAGATACTTTCTTTACCTAAAGTTCACTCAGCAGCCTCAACTATCTGAATGTAAACAAGCAAATGGAAAGCACTGATAACCTCTTAAAAACTACTATTAATGCTGCAAAATTCACGAAGAATCAGGCTATCACCACAGCCTACATGAGCTTAGTTTGCAAGCAACTATAGCTAATTCAATTATTTAAGCACCCAGTGATTTAAAAAATCAAGTAAGGAATGGGGAAAAGGAATGCTACAGGTGAATGAACAGAAAGGAAAAGAAACAGCCAAAAAGAGTTAACAAACTTTTTGTTAAAAAAATAATAAAAGTGATAAAACTGTTCCTAAGAACTCCAGGTCCAGAGAGCCACGTGAAGCCTTTTAATGAAATGACAAGCAGGGCTAAACCTTAATGTCTCCTGAGGGCCCCCCTCTCTTCCAGAGGCCAGCAGAAAAATGTTCATAATGAAACCCTAAATCACCCAAAACGTCTAATGCCACTCTCTGATATACCAAGCTAAGGATTCATATAATGTGCTTTAAAGACATCTCTAACCAAGATTATCTGGTGTTTCAGTTTTGGTACAAAGGAAACTTCGGTCATCTAGATATTTCTCTTCCACGAGCCTCCAAAATCCTTAATAAAGCAAACGAATAAGGGATTTCTGTACTCATGTTTCTGGTGGCTGCCAAAAGGGAGAACATAGAATTGCTAAGTAAGGAAATCTCTGGTTACAATAACAACCAACTCACAATTTTAATAAAACATACTATAACATCCTTATAATGGATCCTTTCCCCTGCAGTTATATTTAAGTCAAGTCGAAGCTTGCATGAATAGTGATCTTTTAAATGGGCAATATTTACTAATTGTGGAAACTCAAAAATGATCTTCAACGAAAACAAAAAAAAAAACATAAAAACAATCAAAGCTGCACGTAATTTTAACTGAGCATAAATCTTTCACGCACACACCTCAGGTGACATCTCACGATTCCAGAGTAGATGGAATACCCTGGATTGCAATGTTTACATAACAATCAAAGCTGCACGTAATTTTAACTGAGCATAAATCTTTCACGCACACACCTCAGGTGATATCTCACGATTCCAGAGTAGATGGAATACCCTGGATTTTGCAATGTTTAACTTTTGCAGTAACTCAAAGCATCATGTTTGTGGAAGCAGACATCAAAGATACAACTGACTCTTTAATAAGTGAACAGTTCAGAATTATATAACTGGAAAAGTTCCCCAAGTGTATTAGATTCCTAGGGCTGCCATAACAAAATTCCAGACCAAGATCATGGTATCAACAGGTTTGCTTTCTCCTGAGGCCTCTCTCCTTGGCTTGCAGACGGCCACCTTCTCACTGTATCATTACAAGGTCTTCCCTCTGTACTGCACACCCCTGGTCTCTACTGTCCAAACTTCCTGTTCTTATAAGGTCACCATTCAGATAGGATTGGGGCCAATTCTAATGGCCTCATTTTAACTTAACCTCTCTAAAGGTCCTATCTTCAAATACAACATCTCACGATTCCAGAGTAGATGGAATACCCTGGATTGCAATGTTTAACTTTTGCAGTAACTCAAAGCATCATGTTTGTGGAAGCAGACATCAAAGATACAACTGACTCTTTAATAAGTGAACAGTTCAGAATTATATAACTGGAAAAGTTCCCCAAGTGTATTAGATTCCTAGGGCTGCCATAACAAAATTCCAGACCAAGATCATGGTATCAACAGGTTTGCTTTCTCCTGAGGCCTCTCTCCTTGGCTTGCAGACGGCCACCTTCTCACTGTATCATTACATGGTCTTCCCTCTGTACTGCACACCCCTGGTCTCTACTGTCCAAACTTCCTGTTCTTATAAGGTCACCATTCAGATAGGATTGGGGCCAATTCTAATGGCCTCATTTTAACTTAACCTCTCTAAAGGTCCTATCTTCAAATACAGTTACATTCTGAGGTCCTGGGGGCCAGGATTTTAATACATGAATTTTGGAGGGACACAATTCAGCTCATACACTTTGCCCTCTGGCCCTCCAAAATGCATGTTTTCGTGTGCAAAAAAAATTCACGCCCACCTGAACAACTCCTAAAGTTTTAAACCATCCGATATGGGATGGGCATCACATGTAAGACTCTAATCTCATCTGAATCAAATGTGGGTACAACTCGAGGTTTAATTCCTCCTAAGGCAAAATTCCCCTACAGCTATGAACCTCTGAAACCAGACACATTATCTGCTTCCAAAACACAATGGTGAGACAGGCATAAGATAGACATTTCCTTTTCAAAAGGGAGAAAAAGGAAAAGAGGGGAAAAAAAAAAAATCACAGGTCCCCAAGCAATTCTGAAACCTACCAGGGCAAATTCCATTAGATTTTTAAGGCTTGAGAATAATCCTCTTTGGTTTGATGTTTTTGGTCTGGGTCCACCAAGATAGCGGCCCCACCTCCCAGGTTCACTGGGTTGACAGGGTTGACCCCGTCCCAGTAAACACAGGCAGTAGCCCTGCCTTCTGAAACCAAGGAGGGGACAGACTCACTCCCTGGGCCTGTGTCATCTGAGCCCACAGTGGCGGTGGCACCTCTGCCACTCTGAATCACCTTTGGAGTCATCCATCCTTCCCTTTTCTTGAAGGACAAGACATGGTCACTGCCAGATAGCTCTTGTTCATCAAGTAGAGGCTCAGAAATCTGACAAGTTTTCCTCCATTTTTATCCCATGTCTGTCCCCTGTAGCCCAAGCTGGCTGTATTTCTGCTGGTCCAACCCCATCTCTATTCCTAACTTCTGCTGACATGGCCAGCTGGATCTATGAGTTGCACATGTAACCTCTTTCTCAAATGACTGCCCAGCCACCCCCTTGGTGTTCTCTTCAGAAAATGCTTTCTCGTTTTCTCCCCAACACGGATAGGCTGAGGATTTTATGAGTATCCAAGCCCTGGTTTCTTCTTGCTTCCCAATTCTTTTTTTAAAAATCTATTTATTTATTTTTGGCTGCATTGGGTCTTCATTGTTGGGTCTTAGTTGCTGCATGCAGGCTTTCTCTAGTTGCAGCAAGCGGGGGCTACTTTTCATTGCGGTGCACGGGCTTCTCATTGTGGTGGCTTCTCGTTGCAGGGTATGGGCTCTAGGCACACGGGCTTCCGTAGTTGTGGCATGCAGGCTCAGCAGTTGTGGCTCGTGGGCTCTAGAGAGCAGGCTCAGTAGTTGTGGCGCATGGGCTTAGTTGCTCCCTGGCATGTGGGATCTTCCTGGACCAGGGCTCGAACCCGTGTCCCCTGTATTGGCAGGCGGATTCTTAACCACTGCACCACCAGGGAAGTCCCACCAATTCTTTCTTTAATTTCTCTACTCTGGCATTTTACCCTAAGTAGTAGGGAGAAACCAAGTCATACCTTCAATGCTTTGCTTAGAAATGTCCTCAACTAATCCCCAACAACATGTACAAATCCTGCCTTCCACAAAACACGAGAACACAATTCAGCCAAGTTCTGTGCAATTTTATAACCAGGACTTCCTTTCCTTCAATAGCATGTACCTCATTTCTGAGTCCTCACTCATTATAGTGAGGAATCACCACTGGAGTCATCCTTCCCTTTAATGTCCCCATTTCTACCAAGAGTGTCTCCAAGACAGTCTAGGCTTCTTCTAACATGGACCTCAAAAACTCTTCCAGCCTTGACCCACTGCCCAGTTCCAAAGACACTTCCGCATTTTTAGGCATTTGGTACTGCAGAACCCTACCTTCCCAGTATCACAATCTCTATTAATCAGGGTTCTGTAAGGAACAGGATCGACAGGATGTATATGTGGTCTCTGCTGGCTTTCCCAGGTCTGCAAGGAGAGCGAGCAGACGGAAGATCCAGGGACAAATTGCAGTTTGGGTCCGAAGGCGGTCTGCTGGCAGAATTCTTTCTTGCCCAGGGGAGGTTAGTGTTTATTCTATTAAAGCCTTCAACTGACTGAATGAAGCCCACCTACATTATGAGGGTAATATCCTTTACTCAAAGTCTATCGATTTAAATGTTAATTTCATTAAACAAGTAAACAAAAACAGATTCACAGAAACATCCAGAAAAATGATTGACCAAATATCTGGGCACCACGGTCCAGCTATGTTAACATATAAAACTACCCATGACACCAAGTATCGTTTCAATTTTATAAGGCATAGGTGTCGGGTGCAGTGCTGTGATCCATCATGATATCAGCAATGATGTGAGGCCCCAAGGACTCTGATCATCTTTACCTTCTAAGAAGAGTAACTGGACTTTAACTGCTTAGTCATCGAGCATAATAAAAACCATCCGCTGAACCTTAACTCTAACACTGTGACCTGGGGTTGGAGAGTACGGCCCGGGATTCTGTCACTGTTCTCTGCAAGAGTCCTGGGCTAGCGATATTAAGACAAATTTATCCACATATCCTTACCTGATTCCTTGGTGACAAAGCATAGGCATTCTGACTACCGCTGGCTTTGATCTCATGCAACAAACCAGTCAATGATGATGATTAAAACAAAACCAAGTTAATAATCATTCTGTTGTTGTACCTCAACTCTAAGTTTGAATTTTTATTTTCAGATTCAAATCCTCTTAAGTGTCCCGTGGAGTAGGAAAGGTCAGAGACCATTCTCATATTTATCACGGGGAGAAGCTCAGAGTGAGAGTTCTGACGTCTCCACGTCTCCTTGGGTCCCGCTCTGAATCAGCGTCAATACAGGGATTGGACCTCTTCTGGCTCCCTGCCCCCCACTCCGTGCACTTGAGTCTGTGTTTAGGGGATGGGTCCCGTGAAACAGCATGCACTAGATAAATCACTACAGCAGAAGGAATTCATTCTTACGTATGCATAACAGGAATTAGAATGTGCCCCTCACAGAGCTCAGCAAATGGTTTTTCTATCTGCTCATGCTAATTAGGAAACTACTGAAAATATTTCCCATATTTAAAACGGCACCTCACCTCACTGAATGTGGCAACCCTGCTATGAGTCAAAGCTGAATAATAATCCATCACTGTCAAAGGTAAATTACTGCCTCAAAAAAATTTAAAAAGCAGTATGACATTTAAAGCACTGAGAAATAGCTAGTTCCCCGTGCAATCTCCAAGGTACACACAGTCCTGAGGGAAATCAGCACCATGGAGGCACCAGAGCTGGGGCAGGTCATGTGCAGCTCATACCTGAGACATCAATGCCAACAACGGGGCCCACGGTGAGCAGCCATCGTTTGATCATCTCCCCTGTGTCTACTATGGTTTTTACATATACTATTTCATCTGATTCTTGGAACAACTCAGATTCTGATCATGTCCACTTTACAGATCAGAAAACCAGACCACAGCAAAACCAAAACTGTACTCGGGTTCTCATTACTAGGAAAAGGGGGAATCAAGATTGACAAGCAAAGTCTGTCTGAATTCAAAGACTTTGTTATTTTCACTGCTCATACCATCCATGCTACTTGGGAGATTAGAGCTATTTGGGTGGGTGGTACCACAAAGCAGCAAGGGAAGTGGGTCAACATACTGGACATTAATGCAGGATCTAAAATATAAAATTACCTAAAGCTTTCTATGCAGAGTACCTTACCATAGAATGGAGTAATTATTTGCCTTATGTTATAGAAATTAAATGATACTCTTCACATCAAGTCGGCGTGTAACCCACAGTAAGAATATGATAAACCACAAGATTTCTTTCTAACTCTAAATTCTGAGATTAGAATATATTTCTCTTAAATATATCAATAATCCATTTGTCCATCTCTCAGTAAGGTTATCCTGAAGGTATTCTAGAAACAGGTACCGGCTCAGTCCTAGGGTTGTAGGAGAGATTACTATTGTTTATGACCATGGGCGCCAGGATGAACTTTAAGGCAAATAGCAAAATAGATGGTATCAGTCTTTATTTATTACATCACTAACTATCCTCCTGCCTACTCTGTTTTCTGTGCATTCAGCTTCTCAGGGTTTTTCTCTCATGAATTTACGGGTTTTTCCTGTCATATCAGATAGTCATCCAATGAAATTACATAAAGTATTACGTTGGTGACTTAGAGTGCTACAATCCTAACATCCTTGCTTCAAGTCAAAACAAAACAATTTAAAAGAGGAGTCTCTTTCTTTAAGGCAAATACATTAATGAGTGCTGTTAAGATATTGAGAATTGGAATCAGACCGCCTGGTTTTAATCCAGGCTTTGCTAGCTATATTAACATTGAGCAAGTTGTCCAAGGAACTCAAAGGGTTGTTGTGTTAAGCAAGCGATTGAAAGTGCGTAGCATGGTGTCAGGCACATAGTATGTACCTGATACATGTCAGCTCTTTTCTTGTAACACTAAACTCCATGTCAATTAAGTCAAGGAGAGACTTTAAGATCTCTAGGATGATCCTTGCCCAAATCGCGCCTTACTGCAGGGGAGCCCAACCCCCGGGCTGCAGACCCGTGTGGCCTGTTAGGAACCTAGAGGAGGTGAGCAGCGGGTAAGCGAGCAGAGGCTTCACCTGCCGCTCCCCATGGATCGCGTTACCGCCTGAACCGTCCCCCGCACCCCGTCCGTGGAAAAACTGTCTTCCGTGAAACAGGTCCCTGGTGCCAAAAAGGTTGGGGACCGCTGCCTTACTGGCACAGTGTACCCATAAAACAGGCTGGGATCAAACACGCAACATGTGGCATCTGCTTAAGAAGCTGTACTAGGATTCTGCCATAGATTCTGAGGCGGGAAACAGAACTGCCCTGCCTTCTCATGGGAGGTACCATTAAATTCATTCTTCTCTCTGGCTTCACCTGTAGATAAGAGCATAGAAAATCTCTACCGCTGAAAAGTCTATCCATAAACATTTATTTTATTGGGAAAGCGATGATTAAGACTGACTTGGTCCCTGATCTCACGAAATACGTATATATATCCTATTCGGGGAGGTGGGGGGGAAGGACTGAAACAAAAGTAGATAAAGAAACAATAATTCGTTTGCAATGAATGGTTTGCATTCATTGCAAACAGGAAACAGGGTAGAGAGATGCAAACAAGGTAAAGAATGTTGGGAGGACCTATTTTAAATAGGAAGGTTAAGGCTGCCTCTCTGAATAGGTGGTCTTTCAGGTGAGACCTGAAAGACAGGGAAGGGGGAGATTGTTATACACAGTCGAGGGAAAAATATTCAAAGCAGAGGAAAGGGCACACTGGTCTTGAGGTTGGAGACAGGTAAGTGTGTTCAAAGCAATGAAAAACTAGGGTGATAATCAGGGAAGAAGAGTGAGTCAAGAAGGGGCCATATTCGTATCCTAGAAGCCCAATCATGCAGCCCTGGAGGGACAGGGTATGCCTTTCACTGTAAGGTCAGAAGAAGCCATCACAGGGTCTAAGCAGGGCGTGATACAACCCCATTTACCTTCTAAGAAGATCACTTTCCTACTGGGTGAAGAATGGCCCTCGATGGTGCCCAGGCGAGAAGAGGGAGACCAGTTAGGAAGCTGCTTCAACGACAGGAAAGAAGAGATGGTGCCCAGCACAGGAAATCAGTAGTAAAGATGAAGAAATAAAAAGGTAATAGAAATATAGTTTGGAGCGTAAGTGATAAAACTTACTGATAGAGTGGGGTAGAGTGAAGAAAAGAGAAAACGAGGGTAACTAGAGATTCCGGCTTTGAAGAGCTAGTCAGCCAGCCCCAGTGGAAGCCCAGGCAGTGAGTAGAACACCAAGTTTTGGCTCAGTGGGAATGTTTTGACAAGAGCAGAGCAGTTCTGTGGGGTTGCAGGGTTTTTCCTTTATTTTTCTTTTCCTTTTCCCTTCTTAGCATGCTTTTGACAAGGAGCTTGACACTGATGTCCTGGTGATTTGAATATAAATATGCTTCATTCATTACAGGTAGAGATAAAGGAACTCAAGGAAAAGCTTTCCCTTAAGGGTCATTATCTAGATAAGATTATAGCGTAAATCGAAGCCCGGTCTCTGGAGGTAGCGACCGATTGGCTAGTTCGCCGCAAGCCCCGCTCCGCCTCCCCTCATCTGGATGCAGTGCAAATTTCCTGCCTAGAATCTCTACTCCAGCTGCCCTGTCTTAACCACATTCTGAGCCTCTGATGTCAGAAAACCAGTGTAAGTGACGGCCTAAAGACAAAATTAATTAAAACGTTTTTATCTGTTCTTGAGACGCATCCTAGGCTAATATATTGATTTAACCACTGCTCCTGTGAATGGTGTTTATGAATCAATATCTCCTGAGACCATGGAGGTTGGAGGTAGGTTAAAAACAAAACAAAAAACAAAAACCCTTAATTTTTCTTTGTGCCAACTGACCTATTACAATTAATGGAGGGATAAACGTTCATTGGGTCTCTCTGTCGGTAAGGAGTTAAACATTGGCGGAAGAACCATACGCTATATATTGCTATTAGGATGTAAGCAAAATGCACTAGTTCTTAGATAAGTTTCCACCTTTCAAGCCAAACTCCCTCAACAAAAGCCCGCCTTAGGAGTGACCCGATCCAATCTATGATTCAGGAAGACCAGCCTGGTGTGTGACATAAGACTAGGACCTACGTCTGACATGCACACATACACACACCCACTGATTGAGGATTATAAAGATTGACCATCTTGATCCCTTTATGGCAGGTAAACTTAGCAGGTAAACAGATGCTTCTAATTTGGCCACCCTCAGTAAACAGCACTAGTAGTTGGGGGTGAGATGTCTTTCTGAACTTGGGAAGGGTCTTTTGGAAACTAATTAGTTCACAAACCTTCAAGGAGATCTGTATCACCTTGGACTGTCAACTCATGAATCTGAGATTTACAGGCCTGTCCACCAAGATCCACAACTCCAGATGAACAGCAACTCCTTCCTAATTCTTGTAGGATTGGACGGCAGACCTAAAAAATTGGAATTCTGCATTTACCAATGTAGTCACTTTGCAAATTACATTCATTTTTAGATTTGATGTTTGCATCTGTGGTCTCTCCTAACTTTCATAAGGTTAGTTTTTCTATTTCATTATCTAGCGCAGGGCACTGAATCGGCACCAAGTAAGTTCTTAAAAAAAAAAAAAATACTGCTGAATTAATGAATTTTTTCTTAGGCCTCATTTAGACAACTGTTTTCAATCCTAAGGTCCATATTTTAAGAGGTTTTTTAGCGTGCCCAGAACTGGCAAACTAGAAAGCTCGTTATACCAGCAACAAAAAAGTCAGCAGTTCCATCTAGGAATGGGATGGCGCTGTAGCAGAGTTCTTTATGGATTTGAAAGTTATATTTTAGAGAAATTCGACTTATTCTGGAACTTCAAAAGGCACAATTCAGAAAAAATGGGGGGAAAGCAATCAGAGGCATTAACTCAAGGTTAGGAAGAAGATGCTCAGAATCTGAATTATCTAAAAAGTTAAACCTCTCGCTTAGGAAGAAGTGCAGGTTCCTCTAATAGGTGTATCAAAACCGCAGCTCAAAGACCACGGCCACCTGAGATGCTAGAGAGAAGATGCCTTGAAAGAATGTCGCTTCCTCCTAAAACATCAGGATTCAGTGACTTTTAACCTGTAGGTTAAAAGATGCGTTCTGGCTTGTTTTAGGTACAAAGCGACATATATACAGCACGTTCTAACTGCTTAATTTGGTAGACGGTAGGATATATTGGATGGGATAAAGACAAAAGCACGGAATTAGGTTTGAAGTCGTACGTATTTTAACGAGGATGCTAGAAGTGAGGATAAATAGGGGAAAAAAGGACTTGAGGGACATGGAAGGAATCTAATCCGCATATTCTTGTGATTAACTGGATGTGGAGGTGAAGGGGTCAAAAGGTACAGGATGATAATCAAGTTCTGGGCATAAATGAGGAGAGGTATATTGGAAAGATTGATGGAATCTTACAATGTTGGGGAGAACTAGCTTTGGAGGAAAAGCTCACGCTTGATCTTGACATCTTAAGTCTAGTGTAAATACTGTGCGTATGGAAATATCCACCATAAGGTAAGATGTTGCTCTCCAATCCAAGGGCGAGTGTGGAACTCAGTAAATGCTACAGCTGTTACAAAACAAGGAGGCAAGGAGAGAGAGGGAGCTGTTACAAAACAAGGAGGCAAGGAGAGAGAGGGAGCTGTTACAAAACAAGGAGGCAAGGAGAGAGAGGGAGCAGGTGGAGAGGTGTAGTAACAATGTTAGGCCACAGGCTTCGAAGATGGAAACTGTTCAGACCATGGCTCCAGCACTTACTGTGTCAACTTGGCTGACGATCCCAGCTAACATTTACTGCGTGCTTACCTGGTGTCAGACGCTGCATGAAGTGCTTTATGAACACTACAGTCACGACCGAAAAAAAATCTGGACTGTCCATCCATAGAGGAACAATTCAAACAGCAAATAATATGGAATATTGGGTATTAAGAACAGTGATTATATCTACAGGCCTGGAGAGAAATTCGCTATTCAGTCTAGCTACAGAGAAATTTAGATAGTATGACCCTAAAACCACAGGTTTTATATATACTCTACCTACCTACCTACATATTTAAATCCAATTTTTCAGGAAATTCTTTTGACTTACTCTTTCACATATACCCAACACTATATATACAAGGTGTGATGGGCTAAACATCAGACTGTTAACACTGGTTATCTTGGAAACTGGAGGGTGCTGGAATGGGATATTTAAAACCAAACCCCAACCGAACAGAAAGACTCTAGTATATTCTAAAGTTAAATTTAAAAAAAAAACCCCACAAACAAAATTCTATCCATATTAACATAAAGCCCAATTATTACATATGCATATGGAGGATAACTAGAAGGTAGCATTTTTTTTTTTTTTTTTTTTTTTTTTTTTTTTTTTTACCCTTCATCGGCAGGCGGACTCTCAACCACTGCGCCACCAGGGAAGCCCGAAGGTAGCATTTTTTTAATGAAACCTTCTTTTGTTTTTAAGAAGGTGGTGAAAATCCATTATTTTAAAACTTTTTCAATATTACACCTTTCAAAAAACTATTCCTTATTTTATACTTGAATTCAGAGATCGACAAGGATATATGGGCAGTGAAGAGTTGAGTATTTATTCTAGAATTTAGTATTACATTATACAAATATGTCATCAAGTGTTAAGTATGTAGGGCTTGAAGGGCTAGTACAAATCTACCGTATAAGATGGGGATTTTGTTTTAATGTTTATGTTTTCATTACACTGATAGTGGCGTTAAGAGCACACACACAATGCCTCAGCGCTGATACCAAGAACCATATTACTCCATGCCTTCTACTTCCTAATCCTCTGCCCGTCAGATGGGCTGCGAGCGCTTTATTCAATGTTAAAGGTCAATCCCCCTTCCTGGTAGGATATGTTTGCCCGACAAAATGTGTGCACAGCTTTTCGACAAAGATTATTTAATCCACACAACCAGCTAAGAAACTTCGTCACAGATCTTATTAACTTCTCGGGCTCTCCAGTCACCAAAATTACAGATATTCTGACATAACTCCACATCCCCACATGGCACCTCTCCATCTTGAATTCTAGTTGTCGCCTTAAACATATCCACAACTGAAATCCCTAACCCAAGATGATACAAGATCCCGCATCCAACTTGATAAAAATGAACTTATTTACAAAGCAGAAACAGACTTACAGGCTTCAAAAAATAAATTTATGGTTACCAAAAGGGAAAATGGCAGGAGAGGGGGGCGGGGGGGAGGGATAAATTAGGAGTCTGGGATTAACACATCCACACTACTACATATAAAATAGGTAATCAACAGGGACCTACTGTATAGCACAGGAAACTCTACTCAGTATTCTGTAATGACCTATATGGGAATAGAATCTAAAAAAGAGTGGATGTATGTGTCTGTATGACTGAATCACTTTGCTGTACACCTGAAACTAACACAACGCTGTTAATCAACTATACTCCAATATAAAATAAAAATTAAATTTAAAAAAGCTGTCTGGAGTCACTGTTGGTAGACTTTTTTCTCACATCTCAAATCCAATTATCAGGAAATCCTGTGGGCTTTCCCTTCAAGGTATATCCAAATTGGATCTGTTTCTTACCGCGTCCACTGCTCCTACTCTGATCAAAGCACTCATAATTTCTTGCCTGGACAAATCATTGTAATAGCCTCATAACTAGTCCCACTGCTTTCTCCCTTGGGCTCCAACAGTCTGACAGAAGCCAGAGCGATGGTCTGAAAAGGTAAAGCACATCATTTCATACTTTGTTCAAAACCCTCAACTCCTCATTCCCATATATTCCCCCTACTTGAACTCTCCCCACTCACTTCTACTGTGGAGGCTCTGCTTGAGCTTCTCCTTAAGTGTTATTTGATATCTACATTGCTGACTTCCCCTTTCAGGTTCAAAGATTTTCTCAATAAGGGCCACCCTATCTACTCTAAATAAATGGCAGCCTCTCCTGATCTCCTTCACCTTGCCGTTTTTTTTTTTTTAATAGCACTTACCACCTCTGGAATTCTCTATAATTCACTTAGTTATGAGGTTTATTATATGTTTTCTGCCCTGCCTCTGCTTCAGTGTAAGCCCTACAGGAACGGACATCTGTGTCTATCTAATCAGCAATGTATCCTAGCATTCTCGAACAGACCCCCAGATCTACTAGGCTGACAAAAAATATCGTTTAATAATGATCTGTTTTGCTTTACTATACCACCCCGAATTGAAAGAACCGAACAATGTGAAGATTTTGTCCTTCTTTCTCGCTACCAAGAAACCTCAAGTTTCCTCAGGAACTCCAAAGAACAAGGATCAATCAGATCCCTGTAATGCCTTAACAAAATAATTCGCAAAATCTAGCTTGAGTTCTTCGTCTAGCTGACAACTTGAACAAAACAAAGCCTTTCTTCTTCTAGAGATTCCAAAATGCCTCAGGGCTGCTTTCTTTAGTTTCGATTTTTCCCTAACTTAGTAAAATTTATTTTTTAAGTGGCAAAATGTATGTTGCTATTTATAACTTTGGTTTCCCTATTCTTTGGAAGAACACTGTTTTGATAGTGCAATCACATACCTTCAAGAGCAAATATAAAGAAACCTCTTGTCTATGAAGACCATGGGTTCAACATTCTACATTTAAATCACTGATTTATTATTGAAATAAAACACAATACAATACTGGAAGCTGAAATGATCTTGAATAGACTTTTAGCATTTAACTGATAACGCAGAAGAGACAGTAATAGTTTGTCAGGGATCACCTTTAGGAAACTACGAGGTACAGGTGAGTCAGTGATTAGTGCCTTCCAGAGGACAGAGGAATGGATTCGCTGCATTTTAATGCATATATTGTTAATGGAGGCTTCCCTAGCCCTGGAATTGACATTTCGGCCCCAGTAATCAGCTGATTTCAATTCCTTTGTATGCCTTCTCTAACAAAATACCTGAAGAATCAAAGCCTCGCAAAGACTAGCAACTAATTTCTTAGAAATCCCAGGCGACTTTCTGTCCCAGGTTTGAGGCTAAGCAGGCTTACTGGTTTGTGTGTTTGTATCCTCATCATCAGAAGGCACAAGTAAAGCTTTTCGAAGCCTCTAAGAGCAAACAGTCTGGGTTTGATAGAAAATGCAGCAGCCGAGTACTGAAGATGTTTCTATCAACAACATTCCTCTTTCTGAGCTACAAACACAAATACCATTTCTCCAAGTCTCTCATTCTAAAAAGACATTATATTATGCTCTTCAAAGACTTGCCCTTTATTTCACTCCGAACATTCTCCAAAACCCTCTTCTACGATGACTAGTTTGAGATGTAATTTAAATAAACTCAATAGCTAAGAGTGAAGACTGCAGTGTAATTCAGCCAACAGAGCCTTAACTCCCTAATGATCTCATTAAAAGCAGGTTAAAAAAAAGGGTTGTACTTGACTTTTTGCTTCCTCAGATACCTCACTCACACTTGATCAAAAATGTTTAATGTTATTAACACATCGCAATACCAGTACAGCTTCAGAGCTGCTTATTCAAAAACACTGAAAATAAAGCCAAACTAAGGATCGGAACTCGGTCTATCCTTTCAGAGACAGATATATGCCTATTAAGTCAAGCTCGGTCTTTTGCTTTAAGTGTGATTCCCTTATGGACAAACAACCTTAGCAGCAAGCAGTGAGGGATGGGGACCACAGGCCTTTGTAATAAGAATCTTACTAAGAACTGATGTTGAAGGCTAAGTTTGCTTATATATTTGTATCAGAACATTAAAGTACAATGTTGCAACAATTTTAGGCTAACAAGTCACTTTTTGTAGAAGCTGCTAAAGGAAAAGGGGGCTTTCATATTTGTGCTTCTAATCTGTGGACTGTTATGTGGATACAGATTGTACTTTTAGGCTGTCGACTCAAGTCTGTATCTCAGCACGTAAACTAAGGCCCCCGTGTTGGTTTTCTCATGGCGGCTCAGTTTGTATCACATCATGCAATAAGCTAAATAAAAATTCAAAAACTTTAAGTGGTGAACCCGCCTGTGTTGATTATTATAATAAGAAAAACTCCAAACTAGAGATTCTCAATATTGCCCTAAGATGTGTCAATATCTAAGGGCCATGGCGAGGAAGAACATTGCTAAGTGCGTGAATTATGAAATCTGCGTCCAGGTCCTTCTTAAAATGGAATTCTCTGTTGATTAAATAAGGCCCTTTATCCATCTTCGTTACTGATGTCAGCTCTGTGGCACAGAATCCAAAATTCCTTATGAATATTTACATTTATCAATGGTCATGTTCAAAGATTATCTTCCTACTTAAACCACTAGTTTGGGGAAGAGAAATATAAATAGAAACAATAGAAGTGGTTAATCACTTCCGTCTGTGTGGTCACCAGCAAACGTTCAGGACATAGCGGAGTAATGATTTTTATAAGCTGCACTGTGTATCCAGATGTTACCACTGAGTGTTGATAAATAGATGTTTGGTAAAAAGTACAGAGGAACAATAAGATACTAAATTTCTGGTCCACTGTGAATATAGCTAGTTTTTAGTTTTTACTATTCTTTTTCTTTCCCTGTTGCTTAATAGCCATCCATAACTATCTTTGATTGGGCATCAGAATACCCTGTTTATAGCTCCATTCAAATTTTCCCCCCGAAAACACAAATTCAAGAATAATTCTTTCTGAGCAAAAAGCGTCATCGTTAGCAGCGGCATCTTTAAACAATGAGCATCATAAAAATCATCTGTGAAGAAAGAAAAGCAGCTGATTTTCAACGATGTGATACAGACTTTGAAATTATGCAGGTAAATACCCAAATGTTATGGAATGGATGAGAAAGAGGAAAAAAGATAAAAATACGATGAGTCTCAGTTTATGGAAGCAATATATACAATAGGAATAATTATTATGGAAAGTGAAAAGGAAACTCTTAAACCTATCAAAGAGAAAACGTAAAAGGCTACATTCTAAGATTTCACAAAATTAGGCCCCCAAATAACTTCAAAATTAAGTGAAAACAATCACAGACAAATATCCTTTTTTTTTTTTTTGCGGTACGCGGGCCTCTCACTGCTGTGGCCTCTCCCGTTGCGGGGCACAGGCTCCGGACGCGCAGGCTCAGCGGCCATGGCTCACGGGCCCAGCCGCTCCGCGGCATGTGGGATCTTCCCGGACCCGGGCACGAACCCGCATCCCCTGCATTGGCAGGCGGACTTCCAACCACTGCGCCACCAGGGAAGCCCACAAATACCTTTTAAAGTACAAAGAAAATTATCTTAGAAGACTAGGAGGGTCTTGTAGCACTTCAGGTAAACCAGAAGGACCCACAAGAGGGCTGCCTGGTCAACAAAATGGATGTTGATAACCATTCAAATGAATGCCCTCCTAGAACGATCACAGAAGGAATGAGATGCAGACTTCAGAGAGATGGGCTTAATTCTAGCGGTAAGGGAGGAAAAATAACAAAAAAGGGGAGCAGAATGCAAGTCAATATTAATGCCAGAATGGGTGATCAAAGCATCCAGACCCTGGGCTGTGAAGCTTGAAAGAAATGAAAAGATACATACGTATAATCCTTCATTTATTTTTACAGCCTGAGTCTGTAGAGAAAAATAAACAGGAAAGAACTTCTATCAATGGAGCCTGTCTTAATTTTCAGGAGAAGGCATGAATTTCACATGAGGTTCAGCTAGAACAAGAGGTCTTGAAGAAGGCAGGGTGGGAGAAAACAGAAGGGAAACTTGGCTTGGTAACAAACTAAGGGAAGACAGACACTTGTCAGTGGTGGTGCTGAGGACAGACATGGCTCTGAGCCTTTGTCACGAGTTTCCAAGTTAAGACCAGAGCGTGTTCAAATTCTGTCACAGGAAATAACCTCTCTCCCATCTGTCTTCATACACACTCCCCGAGTTACATTCCTGGGAAAATACTGATATAAATGAAAGATCAGATAGTCATCCAATTTTCGAGTTGGAAGAAAATTCTGTAAGCATTTCGTAAGACACTTTAATAGCTAGATGAATTAACTAATACCCAGAGAGGTGAGGCGTCTAGTTGATGTCGCGGCCGAGCCAGGACTAGAGCTCAGGCACCGCTTCCTCGAGGATGGGGTTTGTGGATCCCAGTATGCCTGCCAAGGCCCACGCCCCAACTCCCTGGTTCTCAACAGTTGTGTCTGCAGCACATTCTGGACGCTTGTCTAAAGGGGACTGCAGCGACACTGCTCCTGAGGCAACAGCAAGAGACAGCACGCAGCCCCGAGCCAGGAAGAACAACTCCAGCTCTCACAGCATTGAGACAGGCTGGGACGTGGGACCCTTAGCCGCAGCGCTGCAATGCCTGCACCTGGACAAACATCTCCTCATGCAACAACATACAAAGAAACGGTAAGGGGCTAAAAATAGTTTGTGTGCATGCACAGTTGGGGTAAATTCTGGAAAAGATACAAAGAGACCAAAGAGCCCAACTGCCATTTCTGAAGAACAAAAGTCTGGAGCAAAAGCAGGGCACTGCGCATGCCACCTGCACTCAACACCACCAAAGGGGTGGGCAAAACACCTAGGCCCCCCCTCCAGCCCCACCCCTGGACGCATCCTTACCCTCACCCCATTTAAGTCATCAGCTCACCCGCCTTGGGGAGCATGCAAGCAAGGGAACCTGTTATTTGTTCTTCCTCCCCACTGCTGCAGCAGGGGCCCCAGTGAAGCCTTGGCTGAATTTCTCGTCTGGCCTCTGACCAATTTCTATTGATTAAGGAGGCCAAGAAACATGGTTGGGAACAGCATCACTACTTTAAATCCAACAGGAGAGATGTTAATTGAGGTCTCTGTGTGTAAGGTGCTGCCTGATGACGGAGTCACAGATGAAAAACACTGCCTTCAAACAGCTTCCAATCCAGTAATACACTTATTTCAGGCCAAGCATCCAGTGGGTGCTCTATAAACAAGTTGAAAATGACGTTGCTAGAACCTGCCAACTGGTGCTCAGCACACGCTCCACAGTCGAAACAAAGGCTACCTCTCCAAGCATAATACGGGTTGCAAACCCCCTACATATGCTCACAACAGAAATGAGGATGGGTCTGGTCGTAAGTACAGCGTCAACAGCATGAATCTATACCACAGTTTTTTAAAAACCTGAAGAACAAGAAATTAGGACCTAGACCAATTTGTCCCCACCTCCCTGTTAAAACAAAATGCAAAACAGAAGTTTCTGTAATTCCGGAAGAAGGTGCCAAACGTGCCTCCCCCGCTTCTCCCACACACCTGTTCAGAGGGGTCAGGCCTGGGCTATGGCTGGGTCCTTTGGGAAGGGCTGTTCAAAGCTAGAGTCACGAGAAGCCTGCAGCTCTTTAAAAGGCTCAAGGCCCCACACACCAAGTACAGCAGCACAGGCAAGCACGACGTTCGAGTCCTGGGACAAAGGCAGCGCAGGGAAGGAGGTGGCCAGGCTCTGGGTGGCTGTGGTCACTGCTCTTATGTCACCTTTGGGGCACGCATGTGACTGCTGTGTGTGCACGCCTAGCGAAAAGGGACAGGCCATGGAGAAAACTAGGTGTGCAGCCATCCCAGACTCACCCTGTTTTGTCTTATCATCTCATCGGGGTGCTATTTTTATTTTGGCCGTGCCTTGCGGCTTGGGGCATCTTAGTTCCCCGACCAGGGATCGAACCCGCGCCCCCAGCAATGGAAGTGCTGAGTCTTCACCACTGGCCCGCCAGGAAGTCCCGGGGTGCTCTCATTCTGATGGTCACTGTTAGCATCAAGCGGAGACTCCTGAGTTAAACTCCTCTATTTAACATTTTTATTAATGCTTAGGAAAAATAAAACAAAAACAAATCCAACCACACACACACTCTACTCCTTACTCCTGGATATTCTTTCTTATTCCTCCAAATGTTGAAAGTCCAGATTCAGCCTCCCAAACTCCACTGGGGGCTGGGGGGGACACTGACCTCAGTCTGTTTCTTCCCTACAATTTAATCCCCCATGATTTAAGTAATTCACATAATGAATGACGTCACCCACTGGGGCTCAGATTATCAACTCCAACCACCTATGGAGATTTTTATGATTCATCCTTCCAGTGGGCCTCCTTTCCACCACTGTAAAGCAGTTTAATTCACTAAAGCCTTATATAAAATTTTATTGGGTTTCCCTGGTGGTGCAGTGGTTGCGAGTCCGCCTGCCAATGCAGGGGATGCGGGTTCGAGCCCTGGTCCGGGAAGATCCCACATGCCGCAGAGCAACTAAGCCCGTGCGCCACAACTACTGAGACTGCGCTCTAGAGTCCGTGCTCTGCGGCGGGAGAGGCCACTGCAGTGAGAGGCCCGTGCGCTGCAATGGGGGGTGGCCCCCGCTCGCTGCAACTGAAGGGGGCCCATGGGCAGCAACGAGGACCCAACGCAGCCAGAAATATATTAACTAATTAAAAACAAAAACTTTATTAGTCACGATAGTTTGTCTTAGCTACTGCAACAAGCCATGAAATCTCAGGGGCCTCCGACAATGAAGGGCTATTCCTTACTCACAGAAAATCCAAAGCAGGTCAGTGGGGGTGAGCCTCCATCCAGGACTCGGGGACCCATAATCCTGCCATCTTGTGAGGCCACCATCTCAACAGGTGGCCTTCAAGTTTGCTGAGGCAGGGAAAGTGAGAAGGCACCCCACTGGCTTTTAACTACCTTGACCCAGAAATAAGGTATCATATTTATGTTCAGGGGCCAGAATTAGTCTCATGGCTTTACCCTAACTGCAAGAGAGACCAGTAAAAATAAGGAAGCACATGGACTACTGAATGTGCACAGACCCTAAGAGAGCAGTAATTATTTGCATATAATAGTAGCATATACATCATATCTGGGAGGATCTTTTCCATATTCCCATAACCCACATCTCAACAGTTGTCATCTCTCTTTTGGGAGCTAGGAAACATTCTCTTCCAGTGCTCTAATGAGGTGTGGGTAAGTTGAAAATCGTTTAAAAAATCCAAACCAACCAAAACAATGCCAAACAGAAAGAAATTCTTGTTTATGCATGTACTAAGGACCAGAAAGTAGAAAAGAACTGCGGTAAACAATCAGGAAAGGGGTGAGTAGAACATAAAAGGAAAAAGCCCAAGTGGTAACAGCTCTGATGAACAGATCACATGGATTTGCACCTGAACGTCAATCTCCTACGGTCCAAGTACACACACACACACCCCCAAAACACCGCCGTTACACTGTCAGTTGTTTGCTCATATGGCAGGCTCTTAATACTCCAAAGCGAATGGAATCTAATTGTTATCCTGGTGGTTTCTCATCTCCAACCAATCGGGGTCCTTAGTTGAGAATGCTGACTTAAAAAGCTTAGGTGTCCTTCACATCATTCTTAGAGCTGTAGAGGGCTCTTGAGCTTATGAAGGGAACTCTTTCAACTGCTGGATGAGTGCCCATTATTGTGCAATGGTTGGGAAACCGTAAGAATCTGAGGAATAGGCTCATCACCCACCCATCTTCTCATCGTCCATCCAACCATCCATCTAAACATTCAACAAATATTGAATGCTTGCCCTAGGCCAGGTACTAGTCTAAAGTTTGCTGATATAGTAGTGACTAAAGCTTACAAAAATCCCTGTTTTCATGGAATTTACCTTCTAGAATAAATCTGGATTCCATAGTTTATAAGACACCTTTCTAGCTGGGCATTTCCTTTCATCTTCCTTTTCTTCCCGACCCCCCACAGGTGAACCAGATAGGCCTATTTCCAGATCCTATACCCTCTTATTCTTCCCATGTTGTCAGTTGAGATTGACCTTTTTCCTTGTAATCGAGGTCATCAGCACATTCGTTTCTTGGAGGCTCTGTCACCAACTGTCAGGGCAATCACACTGAACGAAACACTACATTCTACAATGGACAACTTGAATATTATTTCCACATCCTGCTTTGCCTGGCTCATTGCTCTGTCAGCGTGACAGGAGGACAACTCAGGTTCGCCTCTAATTTCTGTTTGCTACTCACACACCTGTACCATTGAACCTGCGTGGAAAAGCTGGCCTCCAACACTCCACCTTTATGCCATGCCTTCCCTCCCGGTGTCATTATTTACTATCTTTCATTCTTTCTCAAATCTCTACTCAGAGTTTCACGTCATGGTAGGTAACTTACCATGGAAAGATCCAGGGTGAGAGGAAACTTGGGATCTATACTTATCTTGGCAACTAAATACTTGTTACTTTAAGCAAGTCACTTTTCCTACTTTTTTACTTCAAGAGGAATCTTGGTGCAAAATGTGAGCCAAGAACATTTTCTCCCTCTTTTGTTTACCAAGGGGTGATGGAGAACACACGCTCTATTTTAATCTTCCCAGAATGGTCTATTTCCCACATCCCTTCCCATAAGCAGGCTTATCACTCTTGTTGGACTATGTCTTAGTTTCCATTAAAAACACAAGTTACAGTTCATAAGGTGCTTACCAGGGCATTCTATATTCAGATCAAAAGCTTCACACTTTTCTCAAAGTTGTTTTTTCTTTTTCTAAATAGTTCTTTTTCTAGCTTCTTCCCACTCCATTCATCGCAACTTAAGACCACGTATCAACTTACTGCCAATCCTGCCATCCTACTCGTGTCTCCAGGAATTATTCATATTCCCTCATTTGTGGACTGCTCTCCTGGTCCGATGCTCACCAAATGCACTCTCTCTCTCTTGTTAGTGCAGGTTTGAAACTACTGCTGCTCAACTATTATATATAGGATGGATAAACAACAAGGTCCTACTGTACAGCACAGGGAACTATATTCACTATCCTGTGATAAATCCTAATGGAAAAGAATATGAAAAAGAATGTATGTATACGTGTAACTGAATCACTTTGCTGTACAGCAGAAAATAACAACATTGTAAGTCAACTATACTTCAATAAAATAAACGTTTAAAAAATAACCTACTGCTCACTCCTGCACTGGCACCCGCCAACCCCAACTACGCCCCCAAGGCCTACACAACACCGGCATCCCCTCTCCTTCACTGTGAAGCTTCTCCCAATCTGTGGGAATAGTGAAGTGCTCCTTGAGGTGACCCTCTGGTCTAACTACACAAATCTCAAGACTCGTCTTGCTTCCTTATAGTAGATTCGATCCCTAGTTTCTGCTTCAGTGGAAAACTTCATTTAAACACTATATACTTGAGGTCTGTCTTACGGTCTCCTTACACTTTGCTCTTGTTACCTTAACTCCTTAAAGACAGAGGCTATGAAAATTCCACAGCTTTCCTTGTCCAGCACTGAACCACAAAGCAAACACTGAAGTGTCTGCTTGTTTTAATTGATATAGCCATTAAATGGTTGGCAGTGATCTACCATAAGGCTTCAATATATTTCACTGTAATGGCTGCTTCCTCTTTTGATAACTCAGTGGATCTTTAAATACTCAAACACTGCAGTGTACCATAGCCATCAGGCAAAAATGTGTCCACCAGTAAATGTCTGTTTAATTTATTAAGTAAAACAAAAAAGTGGTTGTCTGCTGCATCTCCAATAACATCCCTAGATCCCAGAATACTAGATGGAGGAAACAGGGATACATACTAGCAACAGAAAGATGTAATATGACACTATATGATAAAAGCATCAGTAAGATGTTTTTACTATGCTTCTTCTGGTATGAATTGCTTTAAGGTCCATTAGGGAACTTGAATACAGTAAAAAACTATGTAGTGTCTTCCCCAATGTTTTTTATGTTGGGTTGCAATTCATTTTAATTATAAGTGCTTTCATTGAATGCTTTCTTAACTAAAATATGATGAATTTTATGCAATGCCTTCCAGTTGCAGGGATGGGGATGGCAAGGAGGTGCTTTGCCTACTTCCTGAATTCTCTATTCCTGGTGAAACATTTTAATCAAATCTACTACAGCATACAACAAATCAAGAAAGATTTGTTAACTTAAGGAATCTCTTGAAATAGTCATTCCTTGGATATTGAGGGTTTGAAATAACTGAGGTGATGAGGGTGTTAGTGTCTAAACATTATCACTTTTAGATGCAGAGGAAGGTCACCAAATAGTCCTTCTCAAGCAAGAACTCCGAAGGAGGGGCGTGAGTTGGGTAGACAGCTGTGATCAAGGAATGGGCTCCATGCTACTAGAAACGGGAAATCCAGGTTCAAGTGCTGGGACCTCTATTAGCTTGCAGTGTGAACTTAAGCGTATTCTTGAAACCTTTGAGTCAGTTTTTGTAGTTGTGAAATGAGAACTCAAAGAGAGTTGTTGCAGACTTAAGTGAGATAATCTCTATGGAAGCACATAAAAGTCCTTGAGGGGGCAGGGCGGGGGAACTGTTCTCAAAGCTGCCAAGTTGTGCTTCAGTCAATGCCGTACCAACCCCCACTAAGTCTTTACACTAAATATACGTCTGTCTGTCTTCCTTACCCAGCTAAACCATAACCTCCTGAATGAGAGTCCACAGTTGATTTCCCAGAGTGCCATAACCAGAAGAAAAGATGCTTAAAAAATGTCCGCTGTATTTATGAAAAGAATTACATAGATATGTTTTGGTCACAAAAGCATATTTAAAAGAGTACAGTCTTTCCGTAAGATCCTGCACACCACCTTGTGGTGTCTCTAAACCATTTTGTGCAGGCCTACATTAATACATGTCTCAGTTATCATTATTAAAAGTTTGTCTCCTCGATTACTAGCTACATGTATTTTACTGTTTTGTCCTTAGCTCCTGGCTGATTACTCGTTCATGATGTTACTTAATACTCTGCTGGAAAGTCATTTTAAAATCAAATCCAAAACGTAGTTACTGAGACCAGTGACTTGCTCAACACTGTTTACAACATCCTTCGTCAATGGTACCCAGAAGACAAGGAAGGAGTGGGTGAGCAGTTATGTAGCCATCACTCATTCAAGAAGGGCAGGAAGTTCCAACATTCTTTCCTTCATTCCCATTCCCCAAGAAAATGCCTCTGCCATATTCCTAAATCTCTCCCATCATATTTTGAGATTTCTTCTTAAGGTGCAAAAACTGAGGTACGCCAGGCGTAAGTGTAGTAATGGGGTTGGGAGATCTGATTTTGAGCTGAAAACCTTACACTGATCATTCAGGTCTTCTTGGGAGAATGCATTATAGTTTCCTTTAAACACCCTTCTTCAGTTGAATGGAACTATTATGCAGACTCATGCCATCTACATTTCTGGCTTCTCTGCCAGATAAGGGAGTAGTGAATGCTATCAAGCTCCTGGAATGGTAGGCAAATTAAGGTATAGAAACGATAAACAGGGAATCTGAAGTTGAGTTACTCTTGAGTTATTAAATCAAGGCTGCATAGTTCCCCCCACCCCCAAATATATTTAGACAGTCAATATGGGCTGTTCCAGTAAAAGGTGACACTGTTTTTGGTAACTTATAGGTTCCTTAGCTTAGGTCCTGAAGACACTCTTTAATCACATTCTTTGAATACCACCTATGAATAGATACAAGCCCAACTGCTTTCTAGGCATGTTTTCACTGACTCTAACTTGCAAGATAATACAATTAGGCAAGTATCATTCCTACTTCAAAGATGAAGAAAATGAGCTTCATGGAGCCTAAATGAATCACCCAAGTTGAAGTCGAATCTGGTTGGCTCCAAACTTTAACCAAGTATATATTACCCTGATAATTAGAAGTTTTTACGTATGCCAGTCTGAAATTGAATGTTCATAAAACCTGTTTTCTCTGTGATCAGAATAGGTTAATAGCTCCCATCACATCACTAGAGCATTTTTAACTTGCTAAGAAAGGTGTAATAATAGATAATATGAGATAATCAGCCACCACCCTCTACAACTCCCACCTTGCACACGGCATGCATATTTTCTTTTTCTCTCTGCAGAGGCCCCTCTGACTACTTTTCGCCCATTTCTAACTCCAATTAACAATGGCTCTCCCATTTCCCAAGCACTCCTTACCCCCTCACTTTTCTTCTAGCCCACCTGTGAATACAGCGTGCTGAAGAGAAGAATCCTAATTAAAAAGTCCTCAGCACTATCCCGTGGAAATTATACCTACTTTGCCAGGAGGTGTTCAGAAACTACGTGTTGCTCCTTGGGAATGACAGCAAAATGGGACCCTAGTCACTTTGCAAGATTAGAAGGCCCAGAGCAATTTGCTGCCACTGGCCAGATGAGAAGCCAATGATCCTGGAAACCATTCTGGGTGGTGACGTCACTTGAAGGAATGAAGAATCTTGACTTCCATCAATACAATCCCTCTAGGAAGGAGAGGCCACAGACGATAGCACTACCAACATGGGGAATCACGGCTGTGCAAAAGAGCTCAGCACTTAATATCCAACTTGAACAACTCATTTTTCTTCTTAAGAAAAAAGAGCGTTGAAATACAACGTTCACCACAATGAGTTATTTTACCCAATATGAAGGATGATTATGGCTTCCCCAAGAGTTCAGGCAAAATAAACAGAAGTATTGACTGGTAGAGGGAGCTGGTGATCTTTTTCTTTACGATGGTCAGAAGCACCTTCCTGTTTCCATTTACCTGAGGGTTCGTTTTCACGTGTTCTCAATGATTATTCACCACTAGCGTTGCCAAACTCTGTGCCTCCAGGTTAAGTTAGTTTCATCAACTATTGAGTTAAGAGTGCCATCTTGATTTTGATCCTAAGGAATTTGATTAAAATCAACAGCAGGTAAGGTCTGCTCTAATACTAATTTAAATTAGGGTTATTATTAAGGAATAAGTAGGCACATTCCTGGATTTCTTTTAAAGAAGCTTACAAATTCATGAAGTCTCTGTGTGAATGTGTGTCCTTTTGATAACATCACAGAATTTTAGATTTGGTAGAAAAAGAACAAAGGTCATCAGATACCACTTCCCACCCAAGGTTTTGCTAAAAAGGAACCACCCAGCCTTTGGGGGAAAGGCTTTGGTTATCAGAAGCTTATACCATCATTACACAGCTCTTGTTGTAAGATAATTCTTTGTGACAGTGAATGAATTCCACCTCCTCACGACACCTGCCCCTAAGTTCTACCTTTACCCTAAAAGGCCACACTGAAGGAGATGAATTTTGTTATCTATATGAAGTTCTTTAAATATTTTGATACGGTTATTGATAGGTTACTCAAACAAGCGTGATTTTTTTTTTGACCTGTCAGTGTCAATATGGCTGGGATGCTTTCAGATATAAAATAGCCCTAGATGACTCGGAACATTAATGCTACTTACCTAAGGGGACGGACCTAGCAATCCCATGTGGTTCAGCTGAATTAAGTTATCTTCTACCCTGCCTTCATAGCTTAACCTGTTCTTTCAAACTGTCAATCCACCCAGTTTGAAACCGACTAACTCCGCGTGTCCACACCCCTCCCCCTCTTTATCTTCCCAGACCACACTTCCCTGACCAAGTTAGTACTGGAAAGAACAGGTAGTTTCAGCTGGGTTCTCAGGTATCAGAGACCAGCCATCCATTACCTAATGGAAAGACAACTAGCACTTGAGTTAGGGGCAATTTTTAAGGAAGGTATCTGAAGAACTGATGAGAGCATATGAATGTCTGAACTTAACATATTCAAAAGCTGCTTGTCAGAAGAAGCTTCGGAAGACACCGTAAGTGGCTTCACATGCTAATTTTATTCCAGTCCTACATGTTCACACAACCTGGAATTTCACCCCTTGTCCAAGAATCTCTAGGAGACAGCATCCTTGACTTTAATTTGTATTCCAATTGAAAAGGTGAAATTAGATGGCAGCAAACAAGACAATTTCTGCATTTCCTCCTGACCTCTCGCTAAAGGAAACACAGAAAACCACTATGATTACAACTATGCTCCATAAGACAATAACCCACTGCACCTGTGAACGTGTGGTCATGCTGTTTACATAAGTCCTGTTAGGCAAAGATTTTTCTTAGTTTTAACGTATGTCCATACCAACCCTCGTTTTAAAATGGTCAAGGACATTTTCAGTATATAAACTTTCTAAAAATCCAAAATTGTGACTGTCAATACAGGATTGAAATTCCAGCTAAAAAGGGCTGAATTTCTGGTTTTGAAAGGGGGTCAAAGAGAAATGATCTCATGGGATAATGAAAATTTTTGTTAAGGGAATATCCCCATCTTGTGGGCATTTAGGACTCGTATTTAGCACCATTTCCAACGTGTCGCATTTTTACAGTCTGATTCAAGAAGTACTGACTTGAATGTGAAGCTTTTATGGGGGGACAGAAAGAAATATATGGGTCTTATTCTGAACACTCACAATCCAAGTTCAAAAAGGGAGACACACACATATCTAATAAAAGAGAGAAAGTGCTGATATAGGACATAAGGTTTTAAATAAGCAGGATTAGAGAGATGAATTTCGACTACAAGGGCAGTTTTAGAGCAGGTGAGATTTATACTAGAACTTGAAGTCTTTATTCGACTTCAGTAAGCCGGTGAGACAGCAGCTCATTCCCAACATTATGCTCAGCTTGAGTAAAAGCATGAAGGTGGGTGTATTAGTTTCCTACTGCTGCTGTTAACAAATTACTATAAACTTAGGGGCTTAAAACACACGCTCATTATCTTACAGTTCTCTAAGAAGTCTGACATGGGTCTCATTAGGCTAAAGCCAAGCGCCAGCAAGACTTGCCTTCCCTTCTAGAGGCTCTAGGGGAGAGCCTGTTTCCTTGTGATTTCCAGATTCAAAAGGCTACTCACACCTCTTGTCTTAAGGTCCCTTCCTCCGTCTTCAAAACCGGTAACAGCAGGCCGGGTTCATCTCACGTCCCCTCACCGGGATCTCCTCCCATAACCACACCCACCCCGACCCTCCTCTTCCACCTCCCTCTTCCATTTTTAAAGACACGTGATTACACTGGGCCCACCTGAGCCTTCCGGGATCCTCGCCCTAATTTAAGGTCAGCTGATTAGCATCTTCGATTTTACCTGCAACCTTAGCTCCCCTTTTCCATATACCTTAACATATCCACAGGTTCCAGCAATTAGGACCTAGCGGGAGGAGGGGGAAGGGTATTATTCTACCTGATCACAGTGGGAGAAGAACTTAATAATATAGACAATGGTGGGGGAGGGTAGATTGGAAACAAAAAGGAGGATGAAACATAAGAAACAAAGGAAGGATGAAAGGGAAGATACAACAGGAAATGTGAGAACTGTGCCTCCTCAGAGGCTTTTGAGCATGGAGAAAAATGATTTGAGCTTGTTCTGAAGAATATAACCCTGGCAGCAGTATGGACGAGGTGTCAAAGGCAGTATCTACCTGGCGCTGGGGAGGCCAGCTAGATGAGATCAAAGAGCCCAGGTGGCTCCTGATACGGGTCTCCGCTGACACTGATTGTGTGAAGGAAGCATCAGATGTGAAAAACGCTGAAGGAAGGACAAGATTTTGACTATAATCTGGGTTCTGGAGGGGAGAACGGAGGAGTCTGATAACATCACTCAAATTTCAAATGTGAGAAAAATATTATTCTGTTGTCAGAGTGTGAACGTAGTAGGTATTTCTTAGGTGGAGGGTCTGTGACTTAGGAAACGGTCAGAGGTAGGGATAAAGGGAGGTTTACTTAAAGCTACAGACGTCAGGGAGATCGGCCAGGAAGGCTAGATGATGAACAGAAATAGACAGAAACGGATCTTCGAAGACTACCTCCACTTAAAGGGTGCACAAAGAAAAAACACAGGAAAAAGGCTAAGAAACAGTCAAGGAAGACTCAAGAACAAGATCACTTAAAGAAAAAAACAACAGGGAAAGCTGAGAAGTGCGCATATGCTGAGCAAGATAAGAGAGAAGACCTCCAAACCCAGAAAATTACAAATAAGCTGTGGGCACCCAAGCGCTGGAGTCATGCAGCTTCCCCAAGGCTTTTCTTGGGAGGAAAGTAACATCACAAATAAATACAGGTATGAAACTCCTGGCACGGGAATCATTAGTCAACAATTTCCGAATAAATCAGTACAAAATTAAGAATCTGCAAGTGACTATGGGCAAGTTGTCACCAAAGCATAATGGCAGCCAACGTTTATTGGACGTTTTCTACATTCCAGTCACTGTAAAGCACTGCGTATTTAGTGCAACAATTTTTTTTGAGCATACATAATATCCAGGCACCTTTCTAGGTGCTGAGAGTATATCAATAACCAAACAGACAAAATCGCTAACTTTGTTAAAGCTTCCATTCTAATGGATTTAATTCAGCCAACAGTCCTCTAAGGCAGGTCTCATTACTAAATATGTTAAATTTAAGAATATTCTGTGTATAATTGGTATTTTAAATGCACCATTTGTATCGTTTGAGAATTCGACATTGTAGAATATACACGACACCATCTTTATGATCTTTAAGTTTTAAATGGTACATAACTGAGTAACTTTAAAAACTAAATTTAAGCTGGTAGCACTATGAAAGTTTTTCTAAAGCTACAAGTAATATTGTAACACGCAGAAGAATTAAGAACTACCATATTTAAAACTTTAACTTACACAAGTGTTATTTAAGCACGTGGGGAAGTTTATTTGTTAGACAATTTAAGTACTTAAAAAGAGAATCGAATATATTAAATTTATAAGTGCAGTTTAAAATAAGTTGATTTCAGTAACTAGGTTGTAAAAAAAGAAACCCTTTCAAAGCAATTGCTAAAGTTGCTGGATTTAGTAAAAGAATAATGAGATTTGTAAATTGAATTTAAAGACTTAAGAAAGAACTGTTTTTAAATTTGTAATTTTAATAAATTGAATATTACTATTCAAAATGAAAGTAGCCCTTAAATAATCTTTCTAAGCATTAAAGCCATGTTTAAGGACACCAAAAATCTTACCCAGACACCATGAACTACCCAGAGTGTCTGTTTCCTCATCTATTATGAAAGGTCTGGACTAAAGAACCTTTGAAATCCCTTCCAGCTCCTTCGAAGCACCTGAAGGTTTGTGTCTGGCCTGCTGGGCAATTCGCTAGCTTATCCATAGCTGGTAATATTTATAGTCTTCTACAAAGGGCAACCAGGTCTAATTTCAATTCTTATCACAGAACCATAGTTATGACCTTAAGCAAGATGTTTCTCCTACTCCCGCGAGAAGCAGACTTCCCAGCACCTGCTTACGGGGGTTGTCGTGAGGGCCAATGAGGCAAGATTCGTTCGTTTATGTAGTGACTGTATCTCTCCAAGATGTGCTCATAACAACTTTCTGTTCTCTTGTTTGCTCCTACAATACTAAACAACATGTGTAAACAACGCCCAAAGGGCGGGATGTATGCGGGTCTTCTCCAGCAGGAATGGAACTGCTATTACTATGTGTTACGATCTATTAATGGTCCTGTATATTGGAGTTTTTCACCTCCTCCAGGTGATGGATGGGCGTGCCATCGCCTCACACAGCTCTGCTTTGCTTCAGCTCATGGAATCTTTCCAGACGCAACCCTGAGCGTTCATTCCTCTTCATCGGGGTGTAGCGCAGAAGTAAGAGATGCAGAACGTAAAGCAACATGGAAGCGTGAGATATAAACCCAGCGATTGAGAACTCTGGAATTAAAAGGCCTCAGCTTATCTACAGAAACAGTGGAGTATGAATTTGCCCACAAATCTCCTGCATTAAACGTCCACTCTCAACCCAACTCGCCCATCACCACTCCTGTCAAAGAGTGTAATGAATGCACCGTGACTTTGCGCTAACTACCCAGGTAACTAACTCATCACATCAACCAAGTCAACAATACAGTAGCCTCGGCTGGGGGGGTCTTGTTCTCAGAACCACCACAGCTCACACACAAAGCACAGTGTCACATCCGGCAACTCCCAAGCATAGAGAGCCCATCTGCTTGCTTTACTGGTACCTAAATGCAAACGTGGAATAATAATAAGGCAAAGATCTGCTCAGGAACCAATAATGAAACTCATTAAATGAACAGACCACTGGGTGGACAAAGTCTGGAAAATATAAATAGTTTGACTCACTGCTGCTGATGGCGAGTGAGGACAAATGAGCCTTCCAAATGTGTTGAAGTAAAGGGAAGGGTGATCCAAATTAGCCTGAAGGGCACAGACACGGAGCAGAGCAAGAAAGGGAGGAAAACAGCCGGAAAGAGACCGATAAGGAAAAAAATTGTCTCCAATATGGGAGCAAAGGCTTTGAGCAGCTTGCAGACCTTGAAAGGATTCTGAATCACAGGCTAAACAAAGAGGGGGAGGATGCAGATGTGATAAAGAAAACATAGCCTCAAAGATCAATGAATAAAAATTAATTGGCACTGTGGTGTAGCATTGTAGCCATTGTATTTCCTTGGTTTAAACCTTATCTACCGAGGGGATTTGGAGTAATATGATGAAGCCATGTGTGTTTCAGAGGTTTTGTGGTCCTGGTGTCATTTCAAGTGAACAAATCCAGGCTTTTGCATTTCATGCTGCAGCATCTGGACTATTTCCTGATGGGGAGTTTGTTTTAACCGACATTTCCACGAGAAATCTTGAATCTGGTATCTCTCAAGCTGTCAAGACAGTCTCCCTGGAGAGATTATAACCTTCTTTAGGGAAAGCAAGCCTCAGGAATATTTTGAAAAAGGGAATACTTCCCCCTCTTTTGCTCAGAAAGCGGCAGAGCCAGCATTTACCATCTCACTGCCCAATTCAGAATTTTTTAACTTTTCTGGGAGTAAAAACAATTTGATAATCCAAGTTTTGTAAATTTGCAGTTTGTATATGTAAAAATGAGCTTATTTTTCCTTTCCCTTCGCTCCAAACTTTCAAACTATTCAGAAACCAGCTCTCTTGCTCAGATAAGCTGGGTGGTATTACTAGTTACTCTCACCATTGGCAACGCTGGTGAGCTACCGAGCTGAACCCTACAGCAAAGAACTCTCCCTCTTAGTTACACTTGTCTAAAGGCCATGGCAGGTCTAAAAATACCTAGTGAGACCTATGTTCATGCAAACGTTTGTCAGTTACAGAAAGACTGTCCAATGGCATAAAGTCAAGCTAAAGATATCTGCAACAGTGTGTTAGAAATCAAAACAGAAGGCTCATTAGTGCAACAGGAAGGGTCTAGGTTTGAAATAAGATGCTTTCCCATTTGACAGTGTATGTGGACACCACTACTCCCCCATTAGTAAGCCCTGTTTAAAAAAAAAAAAAAGATAACATTTCTTTCACCTAATCTGATAAATAATGCATTGGTGATGGTGACAGGTCTGTAAAGACTCTGGTAAAGATTGTGGGGACCATGCGTCTTCTTAATTCCTCCCTGTCTAATACATGCCACGACCTTCAGGTTTGTGATTTGAACATTTGGCCTCAAATGTCAAAAGGCTTGTGCAGCGAGCCCGGCAAATTCAGCTACATGTGATTGGATTCACCACAAATTCCAGAATTAATGTGTGTTCAACAAGCAGTTATACTTCAATAACATTTCAGCATGAAAGAATAATGGGGCCAAGAATTTAAAAATTGAAATGTTATTACCCTGCTTCTCCTTGTTATTGGCAACACTATCATCTCTGGTTCGAGGCTCAGCATTGCTGCCTGAAATCCTCCAGCCTCAACTAACCGAGGAAGGTGCCCCAAAGGAATGAATGGAACAGTGTCTCGTGCGCATAAAGAACCAAAGGCTGTCATTCATAGGGAACCAGATGAATTAGCCTCAGTGAAATCAGATGAATTAGCCTCTCCAACGTACCCTGCCCACTCCTCATACCACCCTGCAAAAGAGCTAGAAAAAATGAATTATTAATACGTCAAGCAATGACTTCAACTGAGATACTCTACCAGCTCACGGACTTTCTGAAATGTTTTCCCCACACATGCATGGGAGAGGAGGCCAAAAGAGGGGGGAAAAAAAAGAAGTACAGAAAACAGAAGGGAGAAAAGTTTCTGTACTTAGATGATGAAACTGCTACTTATTTGGATAAGAGTAAGACATAACAGGAAAACCCAATAGAGTCTGAAGCTTACATTAGGTACCTTGGCTTTAAAAAGGCTGCCCGTACTGTTTCATCCCACTGCTTTCCTCTTGGAGCACACCTCTGACCCGGGATGAGTACCAACCATCCCCAGCATCCCTGGGGTCTGCCCTTGGTGCACCTGTGTTCATACATCTGGAAGTGTCTTAAGTATTTAAGATGGGCATCATCGTTTTCCTTAGTGGCATAAAGCAAGGGCTTTCCATGCCAGCCTTGTTCTCTTGTTTTCCTTTAAACTCTACCGAAGATTCCGTGTTGGAGTGAAGAGGGACTGAATCCCACGGCCAACAGGTCAGTGCTGGTGGCCTCAGGAAATGGCAGCGCTATACAACTACCGCTCATGGTGTGCCCTCTGCAGCAAGCAACTAACTGACAGGGTGGACAGCCACCATCAGCTGTGTTTCTTGCGGAACGTAACCTGACGATCAGTTGTGCTCAATGACAGAACTCATTTCTGGGTTCATTACAAGGTAGGGAAAGATATCGGTGGGCATTCCTATGCCAGAAAATGGTCTCCCCGTGAGGGCAGTGAGCTTCCTCTTCCGTAGAATGAAGGGGTTGCACTGGGCACTCTCCAAGGCCCTGCTCTTGCTGACATTTCGTTCTGTACGAGTGGGGACTCTCCTGCAGCCACATCGTGAAGGAGCAGAGCAGGCAGCAATGCTCTTTAGCAATCCCCGTAAGGCTCAATGCCTAGTTCACCATAGAGCTCATCAACTAATAAGGCTTCACAAGGTCTTTACAGGATGCTCCGTGCTTTACTGCCAATTTGAATAGGTCCTTGGAAAAATCGCTTGCCATTTTTCTTTCACGAGATTCCTGGATGTCTTGGGATTGTGTAAAAATTCCAAGAACACTGATATTTTAATAAGCTCCTTCATTCAAAAGTAATGACTGAGCCCATACCTTGCAGACACTGGGTTAAGCACTGAGAGTAAGAAAGTAAATAAGACCCCGTCAGTGTTCTCACACCGATTCATTTTCCATTGGGCTCCTAAGGGACTCGAAAGATAAGTACCCAGGAAACTTATTAAAATGGCAGACGTGTCCCTTCCCCATGGACTTGGGACGCTAGACACCATTCCATCTCCAATTTACCCACTGAGCATCAGGCCCCAATTCCTGCCTGCAGGTAGCACCCAAACCAAGAGGATGGATATATTCAAACAGCTTGAAAGACTCATTTAAATGGGGAATGCTTGGTTCTGTTCCAATAGAACCTGATGAGCTATCTGTACCTATCAGAACTGTGAAGGTATATTCAAACTTGTTACCTTGGGGATGATAAATAGTATGATAAGAATCAACAGTTAGACCCTGGCCACTGCCATCCTGTTAGGACAGAAAAGGAAAAACAAAGGAGGAAGAGGTCAAAAGTCAGAATTGGAAGTTTACCAATCCTTAAACTGGAATGGCCTCCAGTCTCAGGCTGGAAGAAAACTGAGACACCATGAGACTCAAGAATCTTTCCAATTATGACTAGAATCAGGAAACATCAATTCATTTTTAAAAATTTATTAGGCAAATGATGAAAAAAATTTATTAGGCAAATGATGAAAAGAGAAAAGGGAAGAATTAAGTTTTTCTTACTTGCCAGTCATTTTACAAGCTATACCATTTAATCTTCAGAGCAACCCTAATTAAGGGTAGGCATTATTATCCCCTTAAGAGAGGAGGAAAATGAGGCGCAGTCAGAGAAAATAAGAAAAAACTTGCTCAAGAACATACATTAATAAATCTGAGCCATAACCCAAAACCTTGTCTACATGCACAAGTAAATCAGGTAGAGGCGTTTCATGCATTACACAAATTATAGCTCCTAAGGACGTTGACAATGAGATATATGTCTAGTGGGTGTGATCTTGCAATACCCCCAGTGAGCGATGTTTCCCACTGTCCTTTGCTAACAAACATTCTGAGAGCTACGGTCAATTACAGCAATAACTCTTTTTCTGGTAGCCCACTGTGGTTAGGCATGTTCTGCCTCATCTGGCACATTGGTGTCAGTACTTTTAAGAAAAGTGATGCTGTCACAAGACACACTGAAAGTTTTCTGAAAGAGCATTACCCCTCCATTCCTAGAGTGCTTTAAGGACATGCTAAGTGTTAGGTAAAAGTGAAGATCTGCAACTAAATACTAAACCCCACAGGGATCCACAAACAGGAGCTAATCTCACCCAAACTCATCTAATTGTCGTGACTCCTTGTGTCCTTGAGTAGTGAATCTCCAAGTGTGCGCCCTTAATCAGCAGCCTCAGCATCACCCAGAAATGCAAATACTTGGCTCCGTCCTAGACCCACAGAATCAGAAAGGCTGGGATGGGACCCAGCAATCTGTGTTTAACAAACCCTCCAGGTGTTTTTGATACACACTCACGTTTGAAAACCACCAACCGAAAGAGAACAACAGTCTAGTAACCCAGGTTCTAAATAAGAGGGAAAAAAACCAGGAAGATCCATTGAATTATAATACTAGGTAATTTTCTAATGAAATTCCTTCCAGAACGTGGAATTCTGATTGCCTATTTTAATAAATGGATTCTCTTTCTTAAAATAAAACAATATCTAAACTATGCAGGCCACTGGGGATTTACCTTAACTGCTAGGAAATTCAGTCTCTAAATACCTGGCTGTTTTGTGTACTTCTTTCACAAAAGCCATCCTGTATTTTGTACATGATATTAGAATGTCCATTTCTAGTGTAAAAGCTTTATTTTAGGGAACAAAATTATAGGAAGGTCATGCATTTATTACTACTTTATAAAATATAGTTACTTTATATCTGAAAGCAGGATGAGATGCATACTGATAGATACATCGATAGATAGGTAGATGGTAGGTTGATGGACAGCACTGTACCTTCTGTCTACAGAGTAATTTTCACTGGAGCAAGTCTAAAGTCTCTATACACCCTAAAATTTTGCCTCTGCTACCTTGTCAACTGCATGAGAGCAAGAAGTAAGCCTTATTTATAAAGGTGCTCAATAAATGTTGAATGAAAGGATGAAATCCATGATGGGGGGGTATTTTTCATTTGAGACCCAGACTCATCAATGAGCTCGAGAAGGTTTCCTGGGTCAGAAAAGAGAAGCTGCCCAAAAGGACAGACGATTCTTCCCCAGGGTGGGTGACGTAGAACTTTCCCTATACACTTTTAAATTCTAAACTGGGATCAGTGTATTAAACTGACAAAAAGCCAGATTAACAGGACAGAAGGCCAACAAATCTTACTGATGTTTTAAAATTTTATGTGATGGGAGTTTCACAGAAAAGAAGTGAAAACTCAAAGATGATGTTAGACTTGAGAGCTTGTATACCATTTTAACAAAGGGTGATAAATTGTGTGGGAAGTGACTAGACAAAGGAAAAGGGGTTTGAGTGAGCTTCTAGATGCAGTAAACTGTGGAAAGGTAAGTATATAAGGAAGCTACTGCAAGATAATAATTATTCAAATAATGTCTGTGCAGACTTCTCTCAGGGCTGACTTTCCATCTCTGGTTGATAATGGTATGGTGACTGTCCTCCTGGTTTGGGAGACAGGAGGAGGACACCTTCACACAGGGAAATCGATGCTCTGCTTTTAGATAGACAGGGGGAGGGCACAAAGCTCTTCTTGGGTTTTCTTCTTCTCAACTGCCTTCAGCTCAGCGGCATATTTGCGGGTGGCCTATTCTGATCCCCTTCACCTGAATCTTTGAGTTGGGGGAAGAGAATGCCTCTACTTGCTGATTCTCTTGTGTGTTCCTATGTGCAACCTCTTTTAAAATCTAGAACCCTGCCTGTCCAGGCTGGAAAGGTTCAAGAACAACTATGGCTACTCCTTCCCACCCCTGTTCTATATAACATGGAAAATGGAGACAAAAGAGGGAGGGTTTGTTGGGTTGATGGATCCCATAGTAGGTCATAAACCCAAGACTCCAAGATCCAAGTATATCACGTGCAGTTAAATGTGCTATGCAATTATAAGGAAACAGTTTCAGTATTCACAATTTTCTTTTATGCTTTCATCTATTTCTCTGATTCTGTATTTTTCTGCTATAAGGAGAAATGGCGGGGGGTGGGGGGCGGCGAGGGGAGAAAAAGATGGCTTACAAAAATCAAAGCCAGCCCTTTGTACTGAGTGTGGGCAGGAGGTTAATTTTACGCTGCAGCTAAAGGAGGATGAGGAATGTCCTGGTAGGCAGGAGAGTGGGCGGGTGGCAGATGTCTCACTCTGCCTTTTAGAAACACATGTTGGAAAGCAGAGTCCTGAATGTGCTACCCCCTCGGGATGCAAAGCAGCGGAGGCCTGCAAGGAGGGAACACAGACAAAAAAAGAACTAGGCCAAACCACAATTAGGAGAAGAAATTAACTGAGAAAATGCCAGAGGACTTTATCCTCTTTTTTTTCTCCGTTCCGCGAATAGAATTTTACAACTAAATACTAAAGAAACAATTATTCTCTTATTTGATTTGTTCCTCTCTTAACTGTTCTTAGGACTCTTTAGTCAAGATGGTCCCCATACGTCTCTCAAATTATAATTATCAGATTATATCAGACTAAATCAGATTGCTGGGACTAGAGGTTGCCAGAAATTGGAACTTTCACAGGCAATGCCATACACTTCCAAGTTAACTTTGCCTCTGTAATGCTCCCATTTTTCAAGACCCTCAAGATACAGTACATTTGCTTTATAAATCTCAGATCTCCATTTTGATGGAGACAGGACGTAGAATGGGCAACACTGGTGATGACTCAAAAAGACCTCTGGAATTCTGGGATGATAATTCACTGTTCCCGGTACCAGCAAATGTTACTGGACACAAGAACAGAAATTCAAGTAGAAAGCTGCAACTTCATCCTCATGCCCTTCATTTGAGGTCAGTAATTAAATAGATTTCCTCACTTTCCAATGAAGACATCCAGCATTCAAAAAAGTGGCTGTGGGTTTTCTGATTCTGCCTAAGTGTGAGAGCCAGAAGCCTGCAGGACAAATGCATTATTTAATTTTCCACTATCACACACTAAACAGCTTTTTTGGACTCTAGACATCAATTTGTTCCAATACTAAAGGCCCCAGTGGTAAAAAATATGAAAATATTCAAAGGAAACTAATGCCTCTGAAACTCTTGGATCAGAATACTAATGCCTCCATCTGCAGAGGCCATAAGTCATAAGTTATCTTTCCATTAGAAACCTTTCACATAAGTCCATCTGGACAATAAATACCTGTGGCTCACTGAATGGTAGTCAGTAATATCCATTAATTTTTCTATGTAATGCCCTTCGTTGTCTGCATGTTTTTTGCAACTTCATCAGCAACACTGTTTTTTGTGCCTTAAATCCTAAAGAATTCAAAGAAAGCTACTACTATGTGTCTTTTCAGCTAACTTTGGGTGGTAACTAGGATAGCAGCATGTGGATTAGGTACTTGAAAACGTTGGTTAATGAAAGAAACTAGAATTCTCTTCTCTACACACACACACACTCACACACACCGAAACTCGAAGCAATTAACAAAATTGTATGATGCACTAGAGGCTCAGAGCATCGATTCACACACTAATTCATTAAATATTTAGCGGTTGCTATGTGCCAGGCACTGAACACTGCACTTTCAATTGGGTAGGTACCGCCTTGTCAATAAACAGCTTACCATATAGAGAGAAGTAATGTATATAATCTTGAATTAAACAAATGTGTTAAACTAGTGCTCACTGCCTGGGAGTGGGGAGGAAGAAGAGAAGGGTTCACAGGAAGTGTGAGGGGCTTCACAAAAGAAAGCTCTAGTTTCGGTTTGCCTCCAAGCAGGAAATGGCTGTCCCTTATTTAAAGGAACTTCAGATTTCTTCTCTCAATATCACAGTGCGTAGAGCGATGTGAATTTGCAGAAAGAACTCAGCTACCAGAAAGACCAAAGACACAGAACACTCAGTGATGGACCTAGAGAGTTCCAGCAACAAGTGCAGACTTACAGTGACCTATATTCAGTAATAACAGGAAAGAAGCATCATAGCAGGGCCCAGATCCTTTAGGACACCCAGACGAGAACAGGGGAGGACCAAAGTTACAAAGCAGCATACTGTTTAAGGGTGTGAGAGTGGATAAACAACCAGGTCCTACTGTATAGCACAGGGAACTATATTCAATATCCTGTAACAAACCATATGAAAGAATATGAAAAACAATATGTATATACATATAACTGAGTCACTTTGCTGTACAGAAGAAATTAACACAACATTGTAAATCAACAACACTTCAATAAAATTTTAAAAAATAAAATAACACCCCAGCCCATCTAAAAAAAAAAAAAAAAAAGTGTTAAGAGATGAAAACTCCAGAAGGTTTCTCTTGGGGTTGGAATCTTAGCTCAACCGCCTATGTGACCTTGGCATAGCATCTTGCCTCTCTGTACCCCGTAACTTCATTTATAAAATTGAGATAATAATGCCTACTGCTTTGGACCATGGTAAAGACTACTGTCTTAATGCATCTAAAGAACTTAAAATCATGCCTAGTGCCTAGAAAGTGTTTAGTAAGGATCTGCTAATAAATGAACTATTTACTTAGTCACCTAGGTTATACAGATTATTACTAGAGTCTTACTGAGGAAAAGCAGATTGCTTTCAGAAACGACTATAGTTAATCTTCATTTGTTTGTAAGGATATTTGATATCATTATATAGCTCTCATTAGAGAATGTATAGTACCTGTGTCATAAGCCATCATAAGAATCATTACTTTATCATTAGACATACTCAAAAGCATTTTTGCCTTCCTAAATTCTAAGCTAAAGAACCAACGGAGATATTATTATAGATATTGATATTATAAACAGGTAAGAGTAAGCCCAGAATAGGAAAACCCAGATAAGTATATGGTCGGCTATCTTATGGAAGATTATTTTCTTTATAGAGGATAGTACTAAGCTGTTTTGGGCAAGGCACAGGACATGTAAACTAATGGTCACCAGAAATAACAAGGATTAAATTTTTAGCGATCCATCGAAGTGCATTTCATCAATCCAGATTCATTCGGCACTAATCAACAAAACACCTTACTAAGTGCTAAACATTTGCATTTTACTGCCCTCGAGGAGCTTCAATTTTAGCTGAGGTACTGTGTCTAGTATAATAGAAACTTAACAAAAATGTGTCACTAAATAGTTCTGGAAAAAAACGGAGTAACATCCAGACTAGAGTATTTCATAAGAAAGAAATCAGTATGAGTCAAAATGGTCTAAAGAAGCTTTGTGGAGAAGAAAGATAAAAGATTCCAGGACCAATGTCGATCCCTATGGATTTCTCCCCACACCACCAAGCAATTCTCCAACACCAGCTGGGTGTCCTACAGTTCTGACAACTATCTACCCCGAGACAGCATCAAATCCCACAGGGTAAGGGCTCAGTCCCACAAGGATGCCTCCAATTCAGAGGGCAATCACAAGTCCACGTTGTTCCCTGTGCTCCTGATGAAATGATGATAAATCAGCCCCCAACACGTTCCCTAGGTTCAACTAATTTGCTAAATTGATGACAAAAAGCATTGCTGCTATAGCTGAAAAATTCCGAAACAAGCAAAAGGGGAGGTAGCAGGAGGAGGAGATTTTGGAGAATGTTGGCAAAGACTTTCAAATATGAGAGGACGTTTAAAGGGAAAACTTCAGAAACTTTCAGACAGAGGAGTATTATTTCCTGGTAGAATATTGTTGAATTTCCCTATCTTCTGAAGTTCTCCTGTGACTAGTTTAAGACTGTAATTATAGCATCAGAGAAAACACTTGGAGCTAGATTTTCTGAAAATCTCAACACTAGATGGAGCGGAGGGAGTGAATAATAAATCCTCTAGGATAATTTTCTCTCTCCCTGCTATGTCAGCATCCACAGGTTAGCTCACCCAAACCATCTACTGTTTTAATTGCAAATGCCCATTTACTGGGTATCATTGCCTACAAGACACATTTGTAGCCACTTTATATGTCATGTATGCCTTACAGTATCTCCAGAAAAAATATTAGCATTTTCTCCATTTTACAGATGAGGTAACAAGCTTAGAAAGACTTGAAGAAATGACTTGAAGATCAAAAAGGAATACATGTTAGTAGAAGGACTCAAACAACAGCTCCAAAGCCTGGACTCTCACACCTCTGCTCTCCTAGACCCATACCTTTACGCAGCTGATAGGAATTTTATAATCTGAACTTCTTGGTTGGACTTGAAGCTCTCAACCAACAGCTAGTGATTTGTCCTTGGGCAAAGCACATAACCCCTCTGAATGCCACAGTCTTCATATATAAAAGTTCATCAATTCAACAAGCATTTAGTAGGCGTTTAGTACATTTTGCGATAAGCATTTACTAGATATTTATATCTACTAAACACTTAGCATCTCCACTTGTTTGTCATGTGACCTTAGGCAATTTTCTCCACCTCTTTGCTATTGTGAAAAATAAAGAGTATTTACTTCATAGAGTTTATATATATATATATATATTCAATGAGCTATTATATAGAGAGCACTTAGAATTACCTGGCTGGCACAAAGTAATCACACCATAATGTTCATTCTTAGCTCTAAGGATACTGGTAATAATAATGACAGTGCAGGTGATGGTGATGATGCTAAGTGTCGTCAATCCAGCCCCAACGTCTCTGTGTAAAGATAAAAGAGACTCATGCTTGTGAAACCATGAACTGTAGAACAGTACACAGATAGTAATTCCCATTTACCCTCAAGGTAAAGCTTATAGGCAATGGCAGTTCTGTCAGGGAAGAAGTGATCTAGCCCAAATGGACCATCCATTCACTGTCTTAGGCAAGAAGGCATTAGATATGAAGAACTAACTGGGCTTCCTGTGTAAGTTTAACCGTTTTCAGTCATCAACTAATATCCTGCCTCAGACTTTACAAGATAGGAAATGAGGTAAGAAATAGAAATCTTCATTTAAAAAGAGAAGAAATTCTTGAAATTCAGAGAGGTCCAATGAGACTCATTCATTTATTCAAGAATTCCACAAATATTTACTGAGCCAATCCAGTTATTTTGCCAGGGACCTTTAAAGAATTTAAAGAAAAAAAGAATTCCTCAACTGATGGCATCGGGTTAATATAATTACTGTTTTTTTTCTTTTGTTTTACTTTTTCAAAATTTGACCTTCTATATCTAAAATCAAAATGAAAAATTCTATGGGAGTTAAAGAACTAAATATAAACATCAAATTCATGAAGCAGCTACTTGAAAATCTAAGTGAATGCTTATCTGATTTTGAGTTGTAGACTCTTTTTAGTGTAAAGACAAAGTAATATGATATGTGAATTACATGCCAATAAAAACGTTCTCAAAAATGTAAGAACCTAAAAAAAAAACCACATACAAGTAAAATTTCTGCATATTGAAAATGCAAGGAATTATTTATAATGGTATTTTAGAATTACCAATGACTGAAAAAAATGTTCACAGTATTCTACATGAGTATAAGCATTTTATAAAGCTGTAAACACAATAATTATTACTGCTTAGATTTCAATGTTTTTACGCTTTTATGTATTTTCCAAATTTTCTAAATTAACTCTCGATTACAGAACTGTTAAGACTTTTTGTTACTGTTGTTAAAAAACAAAGTAAAAATAATTGAGAGATCAGAGAGATCAATTAATGAAAGACTCTAAAAGAAGGCGAACATTAGGGGGCATCTGAATAACCAGTAGGGTTTGCCACTGGGCCGCATTCAAAGAGTTTCTGATTTAGCAGCTCCTCAAGTGACACTGATGTTCCTGGACCACGCTTTAAATTACTCCGTAACAGACAAGATCATGGACTTCTGAGCCAGACTGTTTAGGGTTAAATCCCAGCCTTGATGCTTCCTAAGTGTGTAAAGTACTTAATCCCTGAACTTCAGTTTCTTCATCTGTAAAATGAAAATAGAGAGGGTACATAACAGTACCTACCCCTTAGAACTGTGATAAGATTTCTAAGATTTATAGCATTCATTTATAAGTAGAATGAATTAACAGATGTAAGGGAACTCAGAATAGCATTTATTACAGAGTAAATGTTATATGCATTGCTTTAGAAGGAATGCAAATGTATCACTTCCTATTTCACTAACAATGTCAAGTAACAGTTTTAAAATTTCTATCACATTTTGGAACTTACTCATATTGATTAATAACTCCTTTTTTTTCAATTCTTTTTTAAGTACTTGCCATAAAGTCATTCAGAATCTTCAAAAAATTATGTTTACTGAAGGGCAGGTAGTGAATAAGGTCAGAGGGAAGGCCAGTGGAGTACTGGACCTATGAAGTACTGCACGGTGGCACAAGGGATAGGAAGCTGGGGAGCTGTGCTCTGAAGTCAACGGGAGAAACGTTTAAGGACTGATATACAAGTCACTGGGTCAGGAGAAACGTAAATAATTTAAATGATACAGTGTTACCCCAGGATGAAAACATCACCCATACCTAGGATGACTTCATAATTTCTCATACCAATTGGGACACTTAAAAAGTGACCATAGGGGGCTTCCCTGGTGGCGCAGTGGTTGAGAGTCCGCCTACCGATGCAGGGGACGCGGGTTCGTGCCCCAGTCCGGGAGGATCCCACATGCCGCGGAGCGGCTGGGCCTGTGAGCCATGGCCACTGAGCCTGCGCGTCCGGAGCCTGTGCTCCACAACGGGAGAGGCCACAACAGTGAGAGGACCGCGTACCGGGAAAAAAAAAAAAGTGAGCATAGGGAGGTAATATGAATTGTACCTTGGGTCAAAAGGCATAAATGAGAGTTCTAGCTAAAGTACCCTCCAAAATCACCAAATAAAAATTCCTTCTTTTTCCTATAGTCAAAAAGGATAGTTTTTATGAGGTCTGTATTACTGTAGGGACTTGGGATTCTGATATAGTCTTAGGAAAAAGCATGCTGTATTCAAAGGGATGGGGTTCAGGGCAGGCCATCCTAAAATATGCCACTTTGCCATACTGATTATTTCAAAACAGAGTTACTACTTAAGAAACAGCTGATGCAAGAAAGTCACTCTGACCCTCCTCTACCCCACTGAAGGCAGGTGCTGTTCATAGAGAACGCTGTATAAACAAACCTTGTTACTTCTTTACTAATTTTTTTAAAAATTTTAATTAATTTATTTAATTTTGGCTGTGTTGTGTCTTTGTTGCTGCGTGCGGGCTTTTCACTAGTTGCGGCGAGCGGGGGCTTACTCTTCGTTGTGGTGCGTGGGCTTCTCATTGAGGTGGCTTCTCTTGTTGCAGAGCATGGGCTCTAGGCGTGTAAGCTTCAGTAGTTATGTCACGCGGGCTCAGTAGTTGTGGCTCGCGGGCTCTAGAGCACAGGCTCAGTACTTGTGGCACACAGGCTTAGTTGCTTCGCGGCATGTGGGATCTTCCCGGACGCCACCAGGGAAGTCCACTTCTTTACTAATTTACTACCCCAAACCCACACTTTTTTGTCTCGTCAGTTCTTCAGAAGTGTATTGCTTATCTGTCCAAAACAGGTATAAAAGCTTCCTGCTTTGATCACTTCTTTGAGTCTCATATATCTATGAGCTCCCACACATACAAATTAAATTTTTCTCCTATTAATCTGCCTTAAATCAGTTTCACCATTGGACCAGCCAAAGAACCTACAAGAGCAAAAAGGAAAAGATTTTCTCCCCTACAAAAGAATAGAAACTTGGGAGTCAGAGACCTAGGTTCAGGGTGGACCAGGTCAGAAATTTATGTTTTATATACATATAATTCTAAATTTCTGTTGTCATTGATCTTCCAAAGGCTGGGATTATTTAAGGCAAAAGTTTCTCCCCCTCTTATTTGAGTTTAGAAGATGAATAAATTGGGAAAAATACGCATTCTATGTGTTACTTGAAAGGGGAAAAGAAAATCAGGCCCTTCCACGAAGACTGGGGGGAAATCTACTATAATAGACTGATTACTTTCCAGGAAGTAAGCATTCTTTGTTTCAAGTAATGTTTCAAGTAATCTCAGATTGAATGTGCTTCCAAACTAAAATTAGCTAAGTCCCCCAAAGAGGTTATCACTTGGTTCAGCAGGAAGAACTAGCAGAATATGCAAAGGGTATGAAACTAAGCATAACAGCGAGCCCTGGAACACATCTGCACTTAAGTAGGGCAGAAAGGAGAATGGGGAAGTTGATGTTTCTTCCAGTAATGCCTCCAAACTCAGTCACCTTCTGTCAAGAGGATGCATATTCAGAGATGGGTTAAGAAAAGGTCCCCTCAAATGCCTTTGAACACTGGATAAGAGATAATAAATCAAATTATTTTATTAGGCTATATCAAATAATTTAACTTTTTCAACAAAATATGTGTGTTTAAAAAATGAGTGAGGAAAAATACAGACAACACTAAATATCATGAATTTCCACATTAGAAGCAGTGAAGAAAGTGATCCTTTTTCTCTGGCATTACAACTTTTTAAAAATTGTATTGAAGTATGGTTGATTTAAAATGTTGTGTTTAATTTCTGCCGTACCCTTTCTTATATCTCTATTCTAAGAGAAACTACAAATAGCATACAACTCCACTTTCTCTCCCCATGATGAAAGATGATCAGCTTCTAATATATCCCCTTCAGATACATTTACGTAGAGACTTTTATATGCAAATCGAATTCTGTATTACATTCCAGGTCTCAACTTTATGACAACAATCAAACCTCAAGGTAATACTTCAGAAAGCACCAATTCATTAAAAAAGTGTAGTTTTTAACCAAAATTTGTTAGAAATGAGAATTATTTCTAGTGTGAAGCTATTACCATCAGCAGGCAAAGATCGCGAGCAGAATGAATGCATCGCTTGCTTTCTTGCTTAGAACTAGATATTTACCATGTTCTCACTGGAATCCATAATCTATATTTTGAGAATCACCAAAGAACTAAATTCACCATCATTTATGCAAACCTGCATCATGATGGAGTCAGAACATGTCTGGCTGTGAGCTTTTATGCTCCCATCTCATCTTACTTTTTCCCATTTATTCCAGTCTGAGTCTGCCAGCTTCTGTGGCTTGCTTCCCCTGCGAGCAGTAATTTAGTGATCTCTTGAGACTGCACCCGCTGCTGAATCTTCTCCATGTGCTTCCCCTAGATAGTGTACGTCATTGTCATACACAGCGAATTGACTCACTAATACAGAAGTCTCTACGTGCCCCAAGAAAGCAGATGCAGTAGGGACATATTTTACAAGTGTTCTTAGAATTTCCATCTTGGTAACAAGCAGTAGGTCGTTCTGAGTCAAATAAACAGAGATTTTGGTTTTTAGCACCCAGAGAAAATAAGCCCAAGATGTACAGTATGATATAAAGAATATGTATGGATATGGAGTCCAAAGCCATGGGGTCATTTCTCTCCTTTCCCAATTAATAGTTGTAAATCCAGAGGCAAACTGCTTAACCTCTCTGAGCCTAATGGTTTCTGTTATAAAATGGTGTTGTGATGTCTATAATACACTTTAAAATACTTAATCATAGTGTGTGTGGGGGGGTGAGTATGTGTGTGTGTCTGAATGTTTAATAAAGTTTTAATTTACTATCAAAGATAGTTACTTGACTAAATTGTGTTGGCTCTCATATAATCTAAAGGTTACAGTAGCTACTGCAAACACTTTTTATCTCTGAACAGCAAAATAGGTTTTATTAAACATCATAAACTATTTTTGAAGTGGGTATTCATTGGCCAATGTTGTGGTCCTCAAATAGTGTGGATAGGCTAGAAATTTTATATATATTCTTACATGAATAAGTTGTACGAAGACTTCCTTTGAAATGGCACCTGAACTTTGGTTTTTAAAAAGTCTTGAATCTAGTCCCCTATTTCGTAAGATTCTGGTAACCAAGGCCAATTATAAAATTAAAGAACTCTTGTCTCTAGAATAACTGTTGTGTTTGTTACAACCATTTTTTATGCAAGCTGTGGATAGAACTTATAAAAGAACAGAGCACTGGATATTATTATTGATGTAACATGATTATGATTAATTTCATACTTTCATTCTAAAAAATATGTGCATTTGTAACAAGATTTGGCCCAAAATATAACTTTGTATGTGGCAGTAAGGTTATGCAGAAAGATACATATAACCCTCACCTACTTATAATGACTGCAGGTTCCTGATATTTCAAAACAATAATAACCAGTACCAGAAAAAACCTAATGATTATGAACAGCCAAATTTGGTTAAGTCAATTTACAAAAAATAGGAGGAAAAATAATTAACGACAAAAATAACTTTATACTTTACTGGGATATACGGGACCTACAGGATATATAGGACTGTAAGGACGACAGGTGATATTATGTACCTGGTAATAGACAATACTAAAAAATTAGTTTGTTATCATTCTGTAAATCAAACAGGTCCTAGAATCAGAAGTTTACTGGCACATGGCAGGGTTCTTGACCAAAGCTCTTGAAGAATTTCTCCTTCCTGTTGGTTGCTCCCTTCTTTATTTTTTTCTGGTTTTCTTCATCCATTTTTTTATTGAAGTATAGTTGATTTACAATGCTATGTTAGTTTCAGGTGTACAGCAAAGTGATTCAGTGATACATGTACAAATTCTTTTCCAGATTATTTTCCATTATAGTTATTACAAGATATTTAATATACCTCCCTGTACTATAAAGTCTTTGTTGTTTACCTATTTTATATATATTAGTGTGTATTTGTTAATCCCAAACTCCTAATTTATCCCTCTCCTCCTCTCTCCCCTTTGGTAACCGTAAGTTTGTATTCTATGTCTGTGACTCTATCTCTGTTTTGTAAATAAGTTCATTTGTATCAGTTTTTAAAGATTCCACATATAAGTGATATCATGGGATATTTGTCTTTGTTTGACTTCACATAGTATGATAATCTCTAGGCCCATCCATGTAGCTGCAAATGGCATTATTTCATTCTTTCTTATAGCTGAGTAATATTCCATTATATATATACCACAGCTTCTTCACCCATTCATCTGTCGATGGAAATTTAGGTTGCTTCCATGACTTGGCTATTGTAAACAGTGCTGCTATGAACACTGGGGTGCATGTATCTTTTCAAATTAGAGTTTTTGTCTTTTCTGCATACATGCCCAGGAGTAGGATTGCTGGATCATGTGGTAGCTCTGTTTTTAGTTTTTTAAGGATCCTCCATACTGTCCTCCGTAGTGGCTACACCAGTTTACATTTCCATCAACAGTGTAGGAGGGTTCCCTTTTCTCCACACCCTCTCCAGCATTTATTATTTGTAGACTTTTTGATGATGGCCATTCTGACCAGTGTGAGGAGATACCTCACTGTAGTTTTGATTTGCATTTCTCTAATGTTGTTGAGCATCTTTTCATGTGCTTGTAGCCATCTGTATGTCTTCTTGGGAGAAATGTCTATTTAGCTTTTCTGCCCATTTTTTTAAACTGGGTTTTTGGTTTTTTGATATCTTGTGTTTCTGGATTGGAAGAATTAATATTCTTAAAATGTCCACATTGCCCAAATGTTCCACAGATTCAATGCAATTTCTATCAAAATTTCGATGGCATTTTTCACAGAAAAACATCCTAAAACTCCTATGGAACTACAAAAGACCCCAAATAGCCAACACAATCTTGAGCAAGAATAAAAGAGCTGGAGGCATCACATTTCCTGATTTGAAATTACATTACAAAGTTACAGTAATCCAAACATTATGGTACTGGAATAAAAATAGCCCAATGACCAATGGAACACAACAGAGAGCCCAGAAATAAACCCATGCTTCTATGGTCAATTAAATTTCTTCAGAGGCACCAAAATATACAATGGGGAAAGGACAGTCTCTTCAACAAATGTTATTGCTTAAACTGTATATCCATGTGCAAAAGAATAAAATTGGACCCCTACCTTATTCCATACAGAAAAAGATCAACTCAAAGTGGATTAAAGACTTAAATGTAACATTTGAAAATGTAAAACCCCTAGAAGAAAACATAAGGAAAAAGCTCCTTGACATTGGTCTTGGCAATAACTTTTTGGATGTAGCACCAAAAGTACATGCAACAGAAACAAAAATAAAAGTGTGGGGCTACATCAAATTAAAAAGCTATTGCATAGCAAAGGAAATAACTAAATTAAAAGCTAAGCTATGTAATGGCAGAAAATATGTGCAAACCATATATCCGATAAGGGGTTAGCATCCAAAATATATAAAGAATTCATACAACTCAACTGCACAAAAACAAAACAAAACAAATAACCCAATTAACAAACGGAGGATCTGAATAAACATTTCTCCAAAGAAGACATGCAAGTGGACAACAGGTATATGAAAGGGTACTCAATGTCATTGATCACCAGAGAAAGGCAAATCAAAACCACAATGAGATATCACTTCACACCTATGAGGATAGCTATTAAAAAAAAATAAAAACATAAGAAGTACAGGCAAGATGTGGAGAAAAGTGAACCCTTGTACACTGTTGGTAGGAATGTAAATTGGTAAAGCTATTGTGGAAATTAGTGTGGTGGTTCCTCAAAAAATTAAAGCTGGTACTACCATACCATCCAGCAATCTCACTTTTGGGTATTTATCCAAAGGAAATGAAATTAGGATCTTAAAGAGATATCTACCCTCTCATGTTCATTGCTCTGTATTCACCATAGCCAAGATACGTAATCAGCCTATATGCCCACTGAAGGGTGGACGGGTATAGAAAATGTGGTGCACGTATACAATGTCCAGCCTTAAAAAAGAAGGAAATCCTGCCATTTGCAACCTCATGGATGAACCTGGAGGACATTATGTTATGTGAGATGAGCTAGACATAGAAAGACAAATACTGCATGATCTCACTTATATGTGAAATCTAAAATAGTTTCTCACAGGGGAAAATGGGAAGACGATGATCAAAGCGTACAAAGTTACAGTTTTGCAAGATCAATAAATTAGGGATAGCTACTATACAGCACAGTGCCTATAGCTAACAATGCTGTACCGTATACTTACAATTTGCCAGGGAGGTAACCTTACATTAAGTTTCACACACAAACTCACACACACACACACTCACACACACTCACACACATAAAACAATCATAATAAACGGATGCAAGGAGACATTTACTAGCAACGGATATGTCTATGGCCTTGATGTCAGTGATGGTTCCACAGGTATATACTTATCCCCAAACACATCAACCTGTACACATTAAATATATACTACTTTTTACATGTCAATCATACCTCAATAAAGTGATTAACAAGACAAAGATATTCTTGTACAAGAAACCCCAATGCTCATGGAAGAGAGTGGGAAGTTAGTTATACCAACAGGAAATTGCATGTCCTGAAGACCCGCCATCTTTCCCCAGCCAACATTTTAGAAAGCATCGAAACGGCAGACCCTTATTAAACATTAGTTAAGGGAGCAGATAAAATCTGGTCCTTGCCCTCATTTGAGAACATTTATAGTCTAGCCATGGAGATAAGATCACCATGTATGAATCACTGAACAACATATTAGAAAACGCACAGATCAGGAACAATATTAGGAAGACCAAAATAGCACCCATTAATCAAGGAATATATACAAATTAATTTGTGATGCATGTTTTATGTGGCGGAGCTGTTTAGGGAAGATAAAAATTAGCAACAGCAAGTAACATTTGCATACCACCTCCACAAGCGTTAATATTCCTTGTCTTTAAACAGGACAAGAGTAGCCAAGGAAGGCTGTGGGGAGGAGGTGAGATTCAAAGGGCTTCTAAGTTCAGTGTGGTTCAAATTTAACAAAAGGCTTGAATGCATCATGAAGGTACCAACAGAAGCAGTCACTAGACTATTTGTTTGCCTGGATGGCAGCTAAAAATTCCAAAAAAAAAACCCAACGGAGTGTACAAAAATCTTTAAGTTCCTCTTTTATTATTATTATTAATTTTCATAAAGCAGGCTTCATAAAAAGCTACCAAAAGTGAACGTATTTTCTGAGAGACATAGGCTGACAGAGTTTGGAAGAATGTACTTTCTAAGGGTGATTTATGTACCTGTGATGTGCTCCAAAGATGCACCAGGGACTTTAAAATGAGGTCAGCAACACACACTCAGAGGGCTTTTAGGATCTCAGATAAGCCCAGACGGCGGTGCTTAGTTTCTTACCTATCAAGAAACATTTCTCCAAGATGAAAGGATGGAGTTAGAGGCCTCTGGGGGTCTGTTGCTACTGGCTAGCAATACAGGTCACCGGAGTGACAGAGGTGAACTTGGGGACAACTGTGGTAAGAAAACAGTGAGAATGAGTGAGCAGGTTGGGGAAAGAGTACTCGATCTGCAAATACCTGCTTTGTGACCTTTACATCCTCGTATCATACAATTGGATCTATCTTCTTCCAACGGAAAATGATTGCCCTATCTCCTTTTATTTACCTTTAAAAGGTAAATTATGACAGCCTGAGAGATTTCTGACACTTTGACTTAGTGAGGAGTTCAGTACAGTTATAGATTTCTTTTTTCAGCATAGCAAAGTGTCCTAGGAAAAGATACTTGCCAGAGCTGGCAAATGACACCCTTCCTGGGAATGACAGGGATCTCAGATATACTTCTGTCCAACCACTCCTAGTTCAGGTAGCAAAAAACGAACCTGAGAATTTAGGAAGATGCTTTCCCATGGCCCCAAGAGACTTCTGCTAAAACAAGCAGCATTACGTCATGGACACCGGGTTCTAAACCAGGCATTGGTTCCTAAACTTACCCAATCAGTGAAACACTTGGAATGTGTTGATTTGGGAAGAAAAGCAAGAAATATTGATACTGTTCATTCATTTGTTTTGTCATCTATTGCCGCCCACTGGCAGGCAGGAAGCAGTAAACACCAAAGGGTGAAAACATCGATCTCAGGGAAGCTGCCAATTGAGAATATCCCAACCAAATTGGGTTCCCTGCAAATTAAGAAAAGGCTACCCTCGCGCTATTTTATTCACAGTGGCACACAGTGGATCAGCTTGCAGAATGCAGCCACTGCACTGGGACACGATGACAATCACTATTTATTGAAAGCCTGCTGGAGAGCAGACGCTATTTTAAGTACTTTTCATGTCTTTCAAGCAATCTGTGAGGTAGGTATTATTATCTATATGACCCAAACTAGAAAGAGGTCTCAGATGGTTTAATTCACTTGCCCGTGGTCACTCAGCATGGCAAAATCAGTCCTTGCACCTGGGCTGACTCATTTACCTCTTCAGAGTTCCAGCCTCTGTCTCCTTTTCTCCCTAAATGGAGCTCTCTTTACCCCCAAATACAAGCTTAGCCCCACCTTCTCTAAAGCCAGACCTGACCTCAGAATTTCCCGATATCTGATTATAACCTCATGCCCTAATTCTGGTATATGTGCGTCTGTTAAATGTCCCCTACGCTTGGATAAACTGATAACCCAAATTCTCTATCTCTGATTCTCTACCTTGTACGTTCTTGATCATTAACTTACTAGAGTTTTAACCTGAACTTCAACCCTGTACTTTAAATCTTGCTACTTGATGAAGAATTTGCCAAAGGCAAATTATGCAAAAGCCAGGGTCAAAGCAAATCTCCCAGTAAAGGTGGTTTGTCTGTCTTATGTTAAATAGTCTTGGCAAAAAAAAATTTTTTTAAAGAAAACAAATATATAT
>NW_020175192.1:7492758-7511565 GCF_003031525.2 Neophocaena asiaeorientalis asiaeorientalis
CTCTTTTATATATATATATATATATATATATACACATACATATAGATTACTTGATAGCATATGTGAGTAAAAAGGCATTTAGGGTTCCCTATATATAAGGTCACCGTACATCTTTGCCTAGATAGCACAGGGAAAAATAATTAGTATTTTGTAATAACCTATAAGGGGAAAGAATCTGAAAAAGAATACCTGAATCACTGTGCTGTACACTGGAAACTAGCACAACATTGTAAATCAACTATACTTCAATTAAAAAAATAAAACAAAATATACCAAGAAAACATAAAGCTGAAGAAATGAGAAAAAAAGTACTGAAAAATAAAGTAAGGACTTAAAAGGAGCCAGATATAACTATAGTATCAAATAAGTTAACATATGATTCAGTATTCTGGCCTCTCCGTGAAAGAAAGATAATAAGTTTACAAACCAAGGATCCATAAGAAGATAAAAAAATCAACTGCTCGGAAGAAACCCAACTGTTCCTGATACTAAAGTGCAGAAAGCAGCAAACCATTTCTGCTTAAGGGAAATCATAAAAGGGGTACTGCAATCCCACGAACAAAGATCATGACAACATCTTTACAGCAGACTTGAAATTTTTCTACAGGTCTCTTTCTTATAGCATCTTTTGATATTGGCTAATGGCACCCTCCAAAGCATAATTCAGAAGAGAGGAAAGTGTGAGTGATTTTACAGGAAGCTAATAACATACCATTCAGGTATGCGAATGTTGGTTCAGTCTAATCCTGGGACAGATATTAGCACACTTAATGGTCTAGAGTATTTAATGGGTATTCATCAGGCAATCATCTATAAATGTTGTTCTATTTCCCTTAACACTGATAGATATTGGGAAGAATATCTGTTTGTCTATCTATTGCCAGAAAAGAACTTAGTTGATCATTTTACACAGATCAAAAGGATTACTTTTTTGTCCACTGCAGCTATATCTTACAGAAGTATCATCTATTTCTTCAATGCTGAAGAGGGAATGTAATACATTAACACATCAAGAAGCCACTGATAGTAGCAAAATGTGACAGTTTTCAAGGAAACACCTAACAGTCATGCCATATGTTTAGATTTTCATAATGAAAATGATATATCCAATATCCATCCTAAGACCACGAGGGCATGCTTTGTCACCAAGAATAACCAAGCATGAAAAGGAAATATTCTTAATGAAGTTCTGTTATAGTAACTGACAGTAGTAAATAGAACAATATTCAAGTATTGCTATTAAACATGTATTTTAAAATAGTTTCACTTGCAGCCACTATGGAAAACAGTATGGAGGTTCCTCAAAAAACTGAAAATAGAGCTACCATATGATCCAGCAATTCTACTCCTGTACATATATCTGGAGAAAACTCTAATTTGAAAAGGTACATGCACCCCTGTGTTCATAGCAGCACTATTTACAATAGCCAAAACATGGAAACAACCTAAGTGAAGTGTCCATCTACAGATGAATGGATAAAGAAGATGTGGTGTGTGTGTGTGTGTGTGTGTGTGTGTTTATGTATTATTCAGCCATAAAAAAAGAATAAAATAGTGCCATTTGCAGCAACATGCATGGACCTAGAGACGATCATACTAAGTGAAATAAATAAGACAAAGACAAATATCATATGCTATTACTTATATGTAGAATCTAAAATATGACACAAATCAACTTAATTACAAAACAGAAACAGACTCGAAGACATAGAAAACAAACTTGTGGTTACCAAAGGGGAAAGGACAGGGGGATAAATTCAGAGTTTGGGATTAGTAGATACAAACTACTATATATAAAATGGATAAACAACAAGTTCCTACTGTACAGCACAGGTAACTACATTCAGTATCTTGTAGCAACCTAAATAGAAAAGAATATGAAAACGAATACATATTTAAATGAATAGCTTTGCTGTATATCAGAAACTAACACAACAGTGTAAATCAACTGTATTTCAAAAAATAAAAAAGTTTTACCAAAAGACTGTTAGTACTAATAAATGAATTCATTCAAATTGAAGGATACAAAAATTAATACACAAAAATCTGTTGCATTTCTACACACTAACAACAAACTACCAGAAAGAGAAATTAAGGAAACAAACCCATATACAATTTCACCAAAAAGAATAAAATACCTAGGAATAAATTTAACCAAGGAGGTAAAAGGCCTGCACACTGAAAACTTACACTGATGAAGGAAACTAAAGAAGACACAAATAAATAAAAATGTAGTCTGTGCTCATGGGCTGGAAGAATTAATTGTGTTAAAATGTCCATATCACCCAAAGCAATCCACAGATTTAATTCAATTCCTACCAGAATTCCAATAGCATCTTTCATAGAAATATAATGAACAATCCTAAAGTTTGTATGGAACCACAAAATATCCCAATAGCCAAAGGAATCTTGAGAAAGAAGAACAAAGCTGGTGGCATCATGCACCCTAATTTCAAACTACATTACAAAGCTACAGTAATCAAAACAGTATGGTATCAGCATAAAAATCAGACATATAGATCAATGAAACAGAAAAGAGATTCCCCAAATAAAACAAACCCACACATCTGTGGCCAATTAATTTATGACAAAGGAAGCAAGGATGTACAATGAGGAAGGGATAGTCTCTTCAATAAAAGGTGCTGGGAAAACTGGACAGCCACATGCAAAATTATGAAAGTAGACTATCATATACCATGCACAAAAATTAAGGATTGAAGACTTGAATGTAGGATCCTTGACATTAGTCTTGGCAATGAGTTTTTGAATCTGACTCCAAAACCAAAGACAACAACAGCAAAAATAAACAAGTGGGACTACATCAGTCCAAAAAGCTTCTACACAGCAAAGGAAATAATAAAATGAAAAGGCAATCTCCTGAGTTGGAAAAACTATTTGCAAAATCATGTATCTGATAAAGGGTTAATACCCAAAAACATATAAAGAACTCAATACAGTGCAATAGCAAAAACAAACAAATGAACAAAAAATCCAATTTTTAAAAAATGGGCAAAATATCTGAAGAGACATTTTACCAAAGAAGACATGTAGATGGGAAACAGGTACATGAAAAGATGCTCAACATCACTAGTCATCAGGGAAATGCAAATCAATATCACAATGAGATATCACCTCACACTTGTTAGAATGGCTACCATTGAAAAGACAAGAAATAACAAGTGTCGGCAAAGAAGTAAAAAAACAAAAGGGAACCTTTATGTACTGTTGGTGGGAATGTAAATTGGTGCGGCCACTATGGAAAACAGTATGAAGGTTCCTCAAGAAATTAAAAATAGAACTACCATATGATCCAGTAATTCCATTTCCGGGTGCATTTTTTCAATAGCCAAGGTATGGAAACAATCAAAGTGTCTGATGACGGATGAATGGATGTGAGATATACATATATATACCTTGAAGGCATTATACTAAGTGAAATAAGTCTGAAAGAGAAAGACAAATGCTGTATGATCTCAACTATATGTGGAATTAAACAACAGCAATGAAAACAACAAAAGGAACCCATACATACAGAGAACAGATTGGTGGCTGCCAGTGGTAGGAGACAGAGGATGGGAGAAATGGGTGAAAGGGGCCAAAAGGTACAAATTTCCAGTTATAAAATAATTAAGTCATGAGGATGTAATGTGCAGGATGGTGACTATAGTTAATAATACTATAGTGCATATCTGAAAGTTGCTAAGAGGGTAGATCTTAAAAGTACTCATTAGAAGAAAAAATATTTGTAACTATGTATGTTAACAAATGTTATCAAGACTTATTGTGATGATCACTTCACAGTATATACAAATATTGAATCATTATGTTGTACACCTGGAAATAATACAATGTTATATGTCAATTATACCTCAATAAAAAAAGAAAGGTTTGAAAATATGAGTACAGAACTCTATTTTTTAATACAGATTTATCAAAGAACCAGAAAGAAGTTCCAGGAAAAATATACATAATAATTGAAATGGAAAATCCAGTGGATGAATTTATAATGGATTAGACACAGCTGAAGAGAAAATTAATGGACTAATAATTCTTTTTTTTTTTTAACTGATAAATGGTATTATTCCTTCCACAGAAAACATTAGAGAAACTCTGAGCCAAAAATGTATGCTGACTTTCTGCGCGAAGTGTAAAGGTTGTTTTTTTTTTTTAATTATGTGTAACACAGACAAAATTATTTAAGTCAATAAATTTTTAAGGAATTTCACATGTTCTGATTCTTTCCACTGCCAATCACCTTAAGTTCCTCCAAACTCATAACCTTCAAGATAAAATAGCCCTTTCAAAAAGAAGTTGTCATGTGAGTCAGCCCACAATTCTTTTAGTTAGGTTTCTTTGATCTCCAATGGAATACAGACACACTTCAAAATTCCCCACCTGTACCCTTCGGGATCCAATTTCCTCAAGCGATTTACTCTAGGACCATGTTTAGGGTCGGGAGATGGATCTGCCTGGTTCTGAATTTGACATCCTCTAAAAATGTATAAGATTCAAATCATATTCACTCCTAAGCCATCACACCCTAGAAGAGTACAGATCATCGGGATATGCCAATACCCAAGATAAAAAAAAGTTTGACTGTTAGGTTTTTCATAGTTTACTTGGCAGCTCTGTCTTGTACTTCTTTCCCACAGATCTAACAGGTAGTTCCATGAGTAAAGGAAAGTACGCAGTTACTCTGAGGCATTTCCAACAATGTAGGTTTACAGAAAAATCCCCATCAGGATAGACCTCGACAAGATAATTCCTAAGAAACAATCCAATAGGAAATCCTGACAAAGATATGGAAAACAAGCTAAGGTTAAAAGACATGAAAGATAGTGTGTGAAGGTCTAACATATAAAACTTGGAGTTCCAGAAGGAGATGACTGTAGAAATAAAGGGGCAGAGGGACCCTTCAAACAAATAATGGCTGGCATTTTCCAAGAATTGCTAAAAGACACCAAAACTCAGTTCTAAGAAGCACAATAAATTTCAAATAAGACAGGGCTTCCCTGGTGACGCAGTGGTTAAGAGTCCGCCTGCCGATGCAGGGGACACGGGTTCGTGCCCCGGTCCGGGAAGATCCCACATGCTGCGGGGCGGCTGGGCTCCTGAGCCATGGCCGCTGAGCCTGCGCGTCCGGAGCCTGTGCTCCGCAACGGGAGAGGCCACAACGGTGAGAGGCCCGCGTACCGCAAAAAAAACAAAAAACCATATTACCCTTAATGGTGCTCTGGATAATGTTTATATTCACCATAGATTTAAACATCTTCAAACATTTGAAACTTTATTTATATATTTAATATTATGAATACTTTAATAGCGTTACAGATAGACCTTACTGAGCACTTAAATTACTGTTAACATCAAATATATTTAAATTATAATGTGAAGAAATAAAACATTTATATATTAAGCACTCTGATAATGTTTACAAGCTTACTAAAACTCAATTTAAAATCATGGTTCTCAAATGTAAAATAGCTAGCTAGTGAGAAGCAGCTGCATAGCACACGGAGATCAGCTCAGTGCTTTGTGACCACCTATAGGGGTGGGATGGGGAGGGTGGGAGGGAGACACAAGAGGGAAGAGATATGCGGATGTGTGTATATGTATAGCTGATTCACTTTGTTATAATGCAGAAGCTAACACACCACTGTAGAGCAATTACACTCCAATAAATAAATTATTAGTCATAAAAAAATCATGGTTCTAAATTAATAATTAAAATTAAAAATTTGAATAATTAAGTTAGAATTAGAGTCACAGGCTAATCTATTTTTTATAATAATCCAAATGTTAAATATTGTAGGTACAGTTTTTTACAAATCCTTTTTTATATAAATATTAATACAATGAGATAAATACCTCTTTTACTTCATGATAAAACTTTCTAAGCGTTTGACAAATGCTTACTCCCAAGGAAATAATTATTTCAGTCCCCACAATGTAACCTTGGAGTTGACTTCCCAGTGTTCTACAGCTCTCAAAATGACCAGAAATTCAAGCTAAGAGGCTGACTGCACTGTTGACACCCTCAGAGGAACTCTGAACACTTTATACTTTCCATGTCTATGACTTTATAACCCCAAAGAGGCAAGTTCCAACACCTGAAATTCAAGTTTTACAGTATCTCCCCACTCACAGCTGTCTTAGATATATCATTTGATTGGATTTTAAATTTATTTGGCCCTTAAGACATATTTTCACTTTATCTTCAAAAAAGTTTGTTTCCCCTTGTACAGATTTTTTTTTTTACTGTTTCATAGGCTTAGAAACATTATAATGACACATTCAGTTGTATTATGGTCATCACACATGGATCTCACACAACACACAACTGTGTTGTCACAATTTCCAAGGCCATTCTTCCTAAGTCATTTTAAGGCAATTTATTTTTCCAGTTTTCCCCAGAAATGCATGGAAGAATGACTAAAACTTAAGAGTAAAGTCAGAAAATACGTTTTTACTACTGCAAAGTTATACCGTTGCCACTCCTCTTATTCCTGAAGTGATATGTAATCCTTAATGTCTGTATTAGTATCTGGATCATATTTAATTGTTAATGAGTTTTTTTTAATTTATCTGTTTATCATGTTTAAGATATCCAAAACAAAATTAAGGATCTGCCAAATGGTTGGTCATATATAAAATAAAGATAAAATGATCTGGAGATGCCCCCATAAAATCAAGTAAAAAGCATTTTTTGACCCAAATTACTGAACCTCCTTCAAAAAATAATACTCCACAGTCTTTCCAGTTTTAAAGGCCACTGACATTTTTAAAAATAAGTTTAGCACTAGCTAATGTAAAAGAATAATGAAGGGTACTGAAAGACCGAACAAAAATCACACACACACGTGAACACACACGTGTGCATGCATACACACACACACAACTTGAAGAGACCAAGGGCTGATTCCCATCCTTTCATTAATAATTGACAGCATCATTGCTCTTGGTCTATCATTTGCCAGAGAAAATATTTTAACTCTGTAACATAAATTATAGGTTTTATTTGTTGGAAATTGATCTAGTAAAGAACTTTTATGACAGTTCTCAGGTACCTAACTTGCTTTCGAATTTTGGTGTATCATTAAAAATACATGGTTCCTAATGAATGGGTATATGAGCCACTTCTAAGTTAAATGTGGCACTGTAGTAGATAATTACTACAATGAGGTACCACCTCACACTGGTTAGAACGGCCATCATCAAAAACTCTACAAACAATAAATGCTGGAGAGGGTATGGAGAAAAGAGAACCCTCCTACACTGTTGGTGGGAATGTAAATTGGTACAGCCATCATGGAGAACAGTATGGAGGTTCCTTAAAAAACTAAAAACAGAGCTAACACATGATCCAGCAATCTTACTCCTGGGCATATATCTGGAGAAAACCATAATCTGAAAAAAATACATGTACCCCAATGTTCATTGCAGCACTATTTACAATAGCCAGGACATGGAAGAAACCTAAATGTCCATCGATGGAAGAATGGATAAACAAGATGGGGTATATATATATACAATGGAGTATATATGGCTATATACTAAGTCATAAAAAATAATGAAATAATGCCATTTGCAGCAACATGGATGGACCTAGAGACAGTCATACTGAGTGAAGTTAAGTCAGACAGAGAAAGACAAATATCATATGATATGGCTTATATGTGGAATCTAAAAATATGGCACAAATGAACCTATTTACAAACTAGAAATAGAGTCCCAGGTGTAGAAAACAAACTTATGGTTACCAAGGGGGTAAGGGATAAATTGGGAGATTGGGATTGACATAAACACACTACTATATCTAAAATAGATAACTAATAAGAACCTATAGTATAGCACAGGGAAGTCTACTCAATACTCTGTAGTGACCTATATGGAAATAGAATCTAAAAAAGAGTGGATATATGTGTATGTATAACTGATTCACTTTGCTGTATGCCTGAAACTAATACAACATTGTAACTCAACTATACTCCAATAAAAATTAATTTAAAAAAATACATGGTTCCTAATAAATGGTATATGAGTCATTTCTAAGTTAGATAATCACCCAAGATTTACAGCAGGAGAATCACAATTATGCAAGGGGTGGGGGGCAGGGGGAATTGAAGAGGAGGAAGGAAAATGATAATTTTATTTCTGGGAAACACTTCCTTCTCAAAAAAACCAAAATTATCTAAAAAAGCTAAAAGCAACTGTTCTATATTTTCATTTACGAAGTTAAGAGGTGATATTGTTACACAGCTATTACTTAAAATTAAAACAATTTTAAAACTGTTCCCTTTAATTTTCCACATTTCCCCTGCCCCCAGTAAAGGTATTTTCATTTTGGAACAATTCTAAGGCAACAATTGATGGCTTTTAAAATCAAAATTGAACCACTGATCCTTATTAGAACTTGCTATATTTTCACTAAAATGTTATTAAATTTATTTCTATATTTCAGTATTATGAGTCAGCTAATATACAAAAATCCGTATGAAATTGTTTAGATTTAACTTACTATAAAATCTTAAAATTTCATAACAGTCATTATTAGGCTTTGCAATAAAAGTTAAAATTCTTCCTTTCTCAAGTCAGGTAGCAGATTTTAGTGTTTTATCCAGAGACGTATTTTAAATCCTTAATGAAAAAAAAAAAAAATGCTAGTTTAAGGGCTTCCCTGGTGGCTCGGTGGTTGAGAGTCCGCCTGCCGATGCAGGGGACACCGGTTTGTGCCCCGGTCCAGGAAGATCCCATGTGCCGCGGAGCAGCTGGGCCCGTGAGCCATGGCCGCTGAGCCTGCGCGTCTGGGGCCTGTGCTCCGCAACGGGAGAGGCCACAACAGTGAGAGGCCTGCGTACCGCAAAAGAAAAAAAAAAAAAAAAGCTACTTTAAAAGGTAAATTATCTTCTAAATAAAGTGAGAATAATAGAATATACTGCAAACAAAACAGACTAGAAAAAATAACCTGTTAAATAAAATTTAACTGATAAAGTTTCACTGATATAAATTAGAATATAGGGCGATTGTCAGTGAAAATGGTTCTCTTCATTAACATGAACCCAAGAATGATTTTATATTACAATATAAACAGTTTTAGGATTTTCTTTATTCTTATGGCATCTGAATACTGATGGTTTATAAACCAATTAATTCTATTCATATCCTATGCTAATAAAATACACAACTATTATTTTTCTTTCTGGAATTATTTTGTTTTTAGTACAATAAGTAGAAATCCGGAGGGAAACAAAATTAGAATATACAAAATTCTCCTAATAGGAATTAGCATCTTTAGAGGAGCCTCATATTAAATCTGGCACCACTGCCTTTAGGACACTTGAAATAATAAACTCAGCATATGTGCCCCGTTACACAACTATTTTTTAACACTAGTCTTTCACAACAGAGTTGAGTAAACTTTTATGATTATATTTTTGTTGAGAGGGATTGATAGAATTTACACATTTAAACATGTATAAACTACTATTTCCTTCTTTAGGAGTTAATTGGTGAGTTTTTCTTCTTGTATATCATTCACATCATAAACCAAGAAAGAAATTTTAGCAAATCCATATGGAAAATATATATAATTTAAGGCTCTATGTTATATCCTTAACAAATGGACTAAGAATATATATTCTTATATATATTCTTTTATATATATATAAAAATATATACATTTTGAGATGAAAGAGGAGATTCCAAGCTACCTGTGAATATTACTGACCAAGTGGAACAATCTCATCTCTAGCCCTCATCACTACATTAGATTATCCATCCTACAATTTGCTTATTGCTCTTTTTAGAGAAATTTGACATACCAGTAGAAATTTATCATCCAAATCTTCATGTGAAAAAGACAGTCAATGAAGATAAGTTTCAGCTTTCAGACTTAGCCTTGGAAATCAAGTAAGTCAATTCAATTACTCAAGAGTTTATGTGCCTCATATGTGCCAACACTATTGATTGTCAAGGATATAATAATGTATAAGACATGGACACTGACCTCCAGAAATCTCACAAGTAATTTGTGAATATCCTTTCTGTTTGTGTGTTTGTTTATTTGACTACAAACTCACTATTTACGTGTGCAACCAAGTGAAACATTCTTTATTAGAGTCGTGAGAAATTAATTGTTCCTGGCACTAGACAAAGCTGCCTTGGCCTTGAAAGTGATTGCAGATCAAAAGTACTTAGGCAGGACAGCCAACTATTTGGCAAATTAAATTAAGAAATTGGGAACCTTTACTCTCATGTAAATATGAAAAATACACAAAATGTGGTTTCAATGCAAGTGAGATGAGAGATGGCTTGTTATTTAACTGACAAGTGACCCATTTTCCCACGTCTTTCCATCATCAGACAATTTTTCCTTGCTTTTCTACTACCAAGCAGACAACGTTAATTTCATAGAATTATGCACCAATCTCAGGATGCTGTAACCCAAGGGATTCTAGTTAGAATTAAAGTATTCCGTATAAAGGGTAGTATAGCAAAAAGGGACTGGGACTTTTCAGCACCTGGGACAGTACCATAGGGCCAGAAAGAGAGGAAATATTTCATAAGAGAATGAAAATGAGAAATCTTCCAGTGGATTGTTTCCCAAATTTTTCTGAAATGCTGAACTGTGACATAATAATATATTATTTTTTCAAAACTGGGAGAATTAACTGTTTTGGGGAGGGATAATAATAATAGACGTCTTCCTGTATGTCTGATCCTATTTTAAACATTTTACATGGCTAAACTTGTTTACTCCTCCCAACAATACTGTGATGTAGGTTGGCATTACTTTCCCTATTTTATAGAGAAGGGTACTGAAATTAAATGACTTCCCCAAGATCACACACCTGGTACACCGCAGATCCAGGATTCCAAGCCAGATATCCTAACTCCAGAACCTATGCTCTTTTTTTTTTTTTGCGGTACGCGGGTCTCTCACTGTTGTGGCCTCTCCTGTTGCGGAGCACAGGCTCCGGACGCGCAGGCTCAGCGGCCATGGCTCACGGGCCCAGCCGCTCCGCGGCATGTGGGATCTTCCTGGACCGGGGCACAAACCCACGTCCCCTGCATCAGCAGACGGACTCTCAACCACTGCGCCACCAGGGAAGCCCCAGAACCTATGCTCTTAATCATTCCTCTGTGACATAATAAGGAAGACAGTTTAAGTTACAATCAATATGTTTTTAAATATTTTATCATAAAGTTCCTTTTAATACTCTATGTATTTAAAGTTAATCGTAACTTGCACAGAAAATTACTTCCTTCTATTTAACAAGTGGTCCGTGCCACTTTATTTTAAGCATAATTTATTATGACTATTATTATTTGAGATAAAGCACAACTTATAAATGATTTTTAAATTAAATATTACATTGTATTAAGTTTGGAAACCAAACGAACATTATAAAAATGTAGAGTGAAACTTAACTATGTACTACAGTCTCAAAAATAGTACAAACCTGTTTTCAATATTTGATGTTTAGGGGTCTTGTACTTTATTCATAAAAAATCCTTTGGTATAAATTTGTAATGTTTGTGTGTTATTTCTAGATAATGACATAATAGAGATTTTAGGGTGTTATCTTCAAGCACTTCTTAACAAATAATCCATTATATTTACAGAGGCTTTATACCTCCCAAATGAAAAGCCAAACAATATAATTTTTACTATATTTTTCCTTCTACCATTATTTGCCAACAGCAAAAAAACCAAGTCTTGACATTTTAAAAGGTAGTTTTAAGGCAAATTCAAACAAAATATTAGGTTCTATAGTGACAAAAATTAAGATCAGTAGTTGTCATAGGCTGGGGCTGGGATTGGAATAGACAAAAAGTGATACCAAGAAACTTTCAGAGGTGATGGAAATGTTCTTTACTTGATTGTGGTGGTATCAAAACTCATCAAAGAGTACTCTTTAAATAGATATAGTTTATTGTACGTAAATTATACTGTGATAACATTGACAAAATGGGGAGAAATTTTTATTTTATAACGTGTAGAATAAGCTTATGAAACTCACTTCTCCAAGGAATATTTTCAACCTGAAAGGTTAAATAATAAAAAATCACAATGTCACAATAAAATAAATTCAGGAAAGGTTAAAGTTCAATACATTAGAGATACTGTGGCAAAAGTATCTAAAAATTTTGACATTGACATTGTAAATAACAATTGGGCTTGAATAAATTCACCTGGGTCATCACTACAGAGGCAAACACTAAGTTAGTAATACTCTATCCACTAAAGTATTTATATAGGAAGAACAGGTTACATGGAGAAAAATCTAATTAATTGCTCAATTTATAACCTCAGTTTATTTATTATGAAAAATCTATAGTTAAAAATCTCTGGTACAACACTTTTTGACCTCTTAATGCCACTAACCCCCACTACACCCTGTTCTGCATCATCAAAGAAGAAAGGGGGATACGGAGCTTTTGAAAAACACAGTCCATATTCATGCTGACAATCATCTATGATGTGTGTTTTATACAATGTAAATGAAGCATAAAATAGCCAACAGATTTCACTTTCATTGCTACCATATTTTCCATTTAACTAGCAAACTGGGGCAAAGAGATGGATTTACTACAGTTTAGCAACATCTCCCGTTCTCTCAGTGACTAATCAATTACCATATTAGATTCCTTTGTAAATTGCCTACTTTTCCAGTGATTATTTACTGCTTATTTGAAGGCACTAAAGCCTTTAACAAAAAGTTAAAATGGTCAGGAGAGTAGCCACTATCTCCCCAGTGAGGGTTGGTTTCTGCAGTTGTTGTTTTTCATGAGTGAGATACTTCCTCACTACTACAGATTTTTGTTTTGTTTTGTGTTGCCCAAGTTAAGCGATGTTAGAAAACTGATAGCTGAGTCCTTGATGATCAAGGTTTCAACAGTAACTTGTTAACTGACCTCAGGCATCCAATGAGATACATGGATATCCAACAAAAATTTACTCTCTCTCTGTGTGTGTGTGTGTGTGTGTGTGTGTGTGTGTGTGGTCTATATGTGCGTGCATGTCATAGTTTCTGAACACCAGCGTGTTTTCCTTATACTGAACAACAGAAAATGTGTCCTAAGTGGGGCGCAAACGTGCCAGGAAGAAGCACCATCCATTATTCTGCAAGAAGTAGGATTAAAAATATGATGTGACATACCTTTGGGTCCCTCAGTCTAGTGTCAGTGAATAAGGAGGAAACCATATAAGCAAGTTTCTCAGCATATCATGCCATGGGATTCTGGACTATCCATCCTCAGTTCCACCTGAGAACTACACTTCATTTATCTATATCCAATATTGAGCTTCCAGAAAAGATTTAGTTTGAAAAATAAGTTGGCTGTTGAAAGTGTTTGTAAACTACAATTCCATGATACACTCACCAGACCCAGGGTACCCATGAGTTTTAGATGCATAGGTTTTAAGTTGCCCTGGCATAGAGTGCCTTGCAATTTTATTAGCAGGAAAGGGCAAATGTATCCCAGAAGCCTGTGACTCATGAATGAGCATTCCAGAGAAAACATTGGTTTGATCAATTTGACTTCATACTGGAGATTATCAGTGAGGGCAAAATTGTCAAAGAGAACCAAGAATAAATTAATCCAGCCTGGTCAGTATACAAGAAAGGACAGGGGTTAGGAAAGCATAGTGCAGAAAGAGCCTCAATGAAATAATGACATAAACAATTTCTCCCCTGTCTACCCACATTTCATCACTATTATATCTAACATCCCACTCTTCAAAGAGCAGCATATGCCAAGGGGGAGGGATGGAGTGGGAGTTTGGGATTAGCAGGTGCAAACTATTATACAGAGACTAGATAAACAACAAGGTCCTACTGTACACCACAGGGAACTATATTCAATATCCTGTGATAAACCATAATGAACTGAATCACTGTGCTGTACAGCAGAAATTAACACAACATTGTAAATCAACTATACTTGAATAAAATAAATTTTTTTTTAAAGAAGAGCAGCATAAATCCCTTTGTCTCTCAGGGCTGATGGTGGACAAAGATATCCAGCTCTATCATCCATCCTGCTAAAAAAGATGAGAGGTTCTTTGATGATAAAAGCATTTCAGCAAGTAGAATTTAACACACAATACAGTGGTAGCCTGAAAAATCCCTGGACTTCTCATTCTGTTTACTGACTGGGTGGATGCTACCTGAGGTAGCCACAGGTGGGTTTTTAGAGATCCATGTTCACCCATGCATGTACATGTATGTGTGTACTCACCTATGTATATATGAACATCCACTAGAAGAGAAAGAAGGGACTTAGGGAAGCAGACGAGAGAACCGGGCACTGAATCCCAAGCATGCCAGCATCTCTTTATATGTAGCTGCATCTAGCGGTCTTGATAGAATAATTCAGAAATGAAAAAACAAGAAAAACAAACCTTGAAATCTACATACTCTCTCCAGCTGGAGCTGGATAACTGCCAATTCTACCATAAGCTGCTTTGTCAATGCAAGAGGAATAAAGCAGGGAAGATGTATTTCATCTTTAGTGGAGCCACGTGACTGTAAGAATCAACTCGTCCATCATGTTCCATCACTGAGAAATTTAGTAAACAGTAGCAGAATAGAGTCGATAAATGGGCTTGCATAATACCTTGGCTTTTACTTGCTGTGCTTTTAATTTGGTAAATAAATGCCTTCCATTGGGTGCGCACCCTAGAGGCCAGGCAATGATGTGGATTAAGTAGTCTGTTGGCTCTGCACAGTGGAATGCATCTCAGAGGTCTAACTCACTATAATGGCTTTGGACCATTCAGCCGAAATCTCCCTGCTGTTTAATTTCAAACACTAAAAAGGGGCATGCAGGGGCAACAAGACTCAGAAGTTAAAAATACCACTTTTTAATAGTTTTAAGTCTGCTCCCTGTACAAGAAAGAGATAGATGCCTACAAGGTAAGAATACAAGCATATAGATGCTTACAGAAGACCTTCAGAGCATAGTTTACTTATTATATTAAGTTAACCTGAAAACAAGTCTGCTAGTGTAATACCAGAAAGCAATATTTAGCAAAGGAAAGATCCCACTGTTCTCCTACTTGGTTTCACAAAAGTAATGCAAGAAGTTTTCTGCACGATTATTTTCTACATTGTGAATTCTACGATCACTCAGAGGAGAAAAGAAAGCCTTCACAGAGGTTTCCGTTGCTCCTTTATTTTCCTTATTTCATCCATATTTTGTGAATCTGTGCTGGTTAGATTATATTTAAAGTATCACATTTTTTTTTTAACCCTTCCCCCTCCCAGTGTCCTCAAGTCCATTCGCTACATCTGCGTCTTTGTTCCTGTCCTGCCTCTAGGTTCTTCAGAACCATTTTTTTTTAGATTCTATATATATGTGTTAGCATACAGTATTTGTTTTTCTGACTTACTTCACTCTGTCTTACAGTCTCTGGGTCCATCCACCTCACTACAAATAACTCAATTTCATTTCTTTTTATGGCTCAGGAATATTCCATTGTATATATGTGCCACATCTTCTTTATCTTTTCATCTGTCGGTGGACACTTAGGTTGCTTCCATGTCCTGGCCATTGTAAATAGAGCTGCAGTGAACATTGTGGTACATGACTTTTTGAATTATGGTTTTCTCAGGGTATATGCCCAGTAGTGGGATTGCTGGGTCATATGGAAGTTCTATTTTTAGTTTTTTAAGGAACCTCCATACTGTTCTCCATAGTGGCTGTATCATTTACATTCCCACCAACAGTGCAAGAGGGTTCACTTTTCTCCAAACCCTCTCCAGAATTTATTGTTTGTAGATTTTTTGATGATGGCCATTCTGACTGGTGTGAGGTGATACCTCATTGCAGTTTTGATTTGCATTTCTCTAATGATTAGTGATGTTGAGCATCCTTTCATGTGTTTGTTGGCAATCTGTATATCTTCTTTGCAGAAATGTCTGTTTAGGTCTTCTGCCCATTTTTGGATTGGGTTGTTTGTTTTTTTGATTTTGAGCTGCATGAGCTGCTTGTAAATTTTGGAGATTAATCCTTTGTCAATTGCTTCATTACAAATATTTTCTCCCATTCGGAGGGTTGTCTTTTCGTCTTGTTTATGTTTAAAAAATATGGAACGCTCCACGGATTTGCGTGTCATACTCGCACAGGGGCCATGCTAATTAAAGTATCACATTTAATATATAGTCCTTGAAGTCCATTCAGAGGAAAGTAAAGAAACTTAGAACCATGTTTTCTGAGGAACACTTGAAAGAACTCAGAATCACTCAATCTAAAAAGAAAAGGCAGGTGGAATATATTGATGGAAGTGGGAGTGTCATGGCCAAAATCCTTATTTTCAAATACTTGAAGGGTTGTCATGTTTAGATGTTTTCAAAGGGTAGAAGTTACAGAAATAAATATTTCAGTTAAATTAAAGGGGAAAATGAGCCGTTTAGACATGAAATGGACTGGCTTAGGAGGTGGTGAAATTCCTATCATTGGTGTTGCTAAAAAATAAACTAGAGGATTAAATGTCAGGATATTCAAAAGGATGTGCAAAAATCATATTAGAGGTTAACTAAATGGTTTTGAGGTCTCTTCCAACCCTGAGAGGGTTAGAAAACAGGTCATGGTAATGTCACCAGAAAGCAAATCTTCACAAGCACACAGCCTGCCCATCTAAACTCTCTGAAGTGGGGAGCAGGGGAAGGGGTAGAAGAAAAGGAAGCCGATGACTAGAAAAGTAGTCAGTAGGAGGAATTCATCTGGTTCTGAGGCAGAAGAATCAGAGCCCTAGAGAAACGCACTGTCCTTGAGCAAGTCATTCTGACCTTCTCAAGCACAGTCTTGTTCAAATTTCTATAAACACTTACTTAACTCACGGGCATGCTGGGTAGCTTACCATAATCCTGAGGTGACATGGTATACAGAGCACAGCAGTGTTTTAACCTGGGGGTCTCCGAGTGTATATACATCAGCATTTACCACATTTTGTGGCTGGATAAACAGAAGCACCAAGAAGCTTAAAAGCGTAGCTAAAAGAATAATGCATTTAGCCAGGGGCTGAAACAGAACCTTCCCAGATTTCTGCCTTTTTACTGACTGTTGCGACACAGAGAGTTAAACAAGTAATGGGCATCCAAGGGGGCAGAAGACAGAGTGAAGACAACTTCCCCGGCACTCACCTCTGCTAGAAGAGGGGCAGTTTCAACTCTGTACTTGACCACCCACACTCTAAACAAATAGCCCCTTGGGACTTCCCTGGCAGTCCAGTGGTTAAGACTCCGCACTTCCATTGCAGGGGGCGCGGGTTCGATCCCTGGTCGGGGAACTAAGATTCCACATGCCTCACGGTGCAGCCCACCCCCCCAAAAATAGCCCCACTAACCACTATCCCACAACCAAGGGTTAAATGGAGAGAAAAAGTTAGCACTCCTATAAAATTCACTGATTAAGTTACAGCAGCTAATACGTCAATCCCTTGCTTAATATAAAAACAAATTTGTTATCTGCTGAGTTAAAAAAAAGAGCAGTTAGAGTGGGGGAGAGGCGTGAGGCCTAAGCCCCCCTCAGGAGGCTCACGTGCGAAGCTGAACCTGAAAGTCACTGCCAAAATCACGCACAGAACTTCGTAAACAGATGCTGAGACCTCACCCCAGGCTTACCAAGTCAAAGCCTCTACGAATGGGGTCTAGGAAAGCTTATTTTGTAAAAGCTTTATAGATGATTTTGCAGCTCACACAAGAATCCCGGGGTTTGTATCTCATTCCTAGACAGATACCCTAGGTCTGACAGGTCCAATGTGGTAGCCACATGAGTTACTGAGCCTTTGAAACATGTTAATCCAAACTGAAATGTGTTGTACATGTGAAAGACACACCAAAGTCCCCAAACTCAGTACTAAAGAGATTGTAAAAGATTGACTGCATGTTGAAGCGATAATAATATTTTGGATATATCCTGTCAAATAAAATATATCATTAAAATTACTTCCTCTTGTTCCTTTTTATTTTTTAATGGGGTAAATAAAAAATTAAATATATGACACTGATACTGTATTAATTACCTAGTTATATAGGTGCTGTATTAATTATCTCTTACATTCCTATAGACTTTTGCATTTTCAAAGTGTGTGCTTTGCCATCCACTGTCTCACTTGCCACATTATCCATACAAAAGCTCAACCAAAGGAAATCACTCAAGCTCACTCAGAACTACTATTCTCTTTATTAACTTCTTTCAGTTTATAAATCCCTTGCTGCTATCTTATGTCCTAACTGACTCCAGCTCGAGCTCTTTAGTTTCAATTAAAGCCAACAGCAGTCACCCTTCATACTTCTGTAGAAAAGATGCTACCTAGTTTTCCATCCTTCAGGAGATATTTTCCAATGGCTGTATCTTCAAAATATGGCACCTATTAAAAATCAGTCATAATTACTAATCTGGCGACCAACCGTTACTTGCCTGAAGTGGTGTTAGCTCAAGTATTTGTCACCTTCCTATGTATTGTACCCAATCATTGACAATTTGAGTCAATTTCTATGCCCATGGGTCTACTAATCAACAGAAGGAAAGAAATAAGTCATATGGTTTCTAACCTGAATGAAGAAGACCTCTGCTCGTATGTGTAAGAGATGATCTCTATCATCTAGAGTAGGAGCAGTGACAAGATGGGGAGAGAGAGGACATTTCAGAGAGAAGAAATGTTAAAGAGGGAAGGTCAGCGGGCTGCTGTGATAATGGCATCTGTAGGGCACGACATAACCAGCCTGGCTCCTGTGAATGTACTTAGAGACACACAAGCAGTGACAGTGGTTCGTGTGTGTGTGTGGGGGGGGGGGG
>NW_020175192.1:7511683-7647453 GCF_003031525.2 Neophocaena asiaeorientalis asiaeorientalis
ACAGTCGGAGGCAGTGCCCTGCTCAGTACAACCACCTTATACGTTCTTGCATCACCAACTGAACTATAAGCACAGGTCTCCATGCAGGTGGAATTACCTCCTGCCATAAAAGTGACCAAACCACCAAACCACTGGCTAAGTCACACGGCAGCTTCTTCTCAGAAGCAAAAGTATCATTCATTTCCACTTGATGGAGGTCAGTTTTTTTTTTTTTTGGCCGTGTCACAGCATGCGGGATCTTACATCCCCGACCAGGGATCGAACCCGTGCCCCCTGCAGTGGAAGTGCAGAGTCTTAACCACTAGACCGTCAGGGAAGTCCTGGAGGTCAGTACTGAAGGAAGAGTGACAAGACCTGGATTGCAGCACCAGCCATTCAAATAGTAACCGTATAATCCAAAGCAAGCCACTAAAACATGGAAGCTTTGTGTCCACCTCGTGGGATATTTATTTGAGAGCCTCAAATAAGACATTTGCACTCTTCACCACTTTAATTTCCTAGGATCACAGCACAGCAGACGTGAAGGAGCATGGACATTGGAGGTAAACAAGTAAATCATAAATCACTGCTTCTCAGTCTCGGTTCCCAAACTTCAAAAGAGAGAAAACGCCATGTAACTCATGTAGTTACGCAAATTAAATACTACCATTTGTATAAAGCATCTGGCACGTAGTATGCACTCAATAAATAACAGGGCTCTTCTTCCTATTATTATTATTCCAAGCCGCATCCAAATATATATGCACACAAAATTAGCATTGGTTTTAGTCAAATATGAACAAATAATTATCTGTGTGCCTATATACTGAAATTCATAGGGAAGCAGAATGGCAAGGTTCATGGGAGCATCTGTCACTGTATATTATGGAGGCGATTCTTCCATTTGTGAGTGATAGAGTCCAATGAGTGGTCTCCCACTAGACATGGCAACTAAGTTGCTAGACCGTCACTAACAATGGAAGATTGGTTCTTTAGAGAACAGTCAAGCCCCCGCTCACATCAGGACCACTTTGAACACCCTCAGTTCAGCAAAACAAAGAGTAACTGAGAGAATGGTCTCCCGATGAAACTCAGTCCACTCCAAGTTCTTTCTAAGCATGACACGTCTTTATGAGACATTCTTCTGTTCTGCCATTTCCACAGAGTTCTAATAACAGCGGCCCAACTGCAGCCAGCACTGTGTGTCACACACTCACGGGAAAGGGGCCATATTGAGATCTGTCATAACTGGCGGTAACTTGGAGAGTGTAAGGGCATGGGTCGCTATACTCGAAACAGCTCCGACAATCCTGGTGCATATACACTCAACCACACACAGATAACCACTGCAAAGGTAAAAGAACCAGAAAGGCAATGTTGCAAAAGTGTTCTTTTAGTGGACATGAAGAAGGCAGAAGGTACATTACCCTGTTCAAAGTTTGATTTTTATCTTGTATCTTCCAGGGGTCTTCAATGAAAATTTCTTAATTCAGAAAGGCCCACTACATAGATAGGTAGAGAGAGATATATATATGCCAAGTTTAAATCTTCTTTTTCACCATTTTAAAAGCTAAATGATGGTATAAAGAAAAGTTTAGTCAAAAGTGATCTAAAACTGAAGGGCAGGGTTATATACATATATGTGTATATCTGATAAATAAATCTTTTTGGCTGTAAAAATACATGCTTATAAGAAACGAATAACTCAATCAATATTGAAGCGTATAAACTACAACACTAGTGTGTATACAAAGCTGCTGCCAAGTAACAAATGGATAAATGACAAAAAATTCTCAGTCTGAAAGCATAATTTAAAAGTCTCTAAAAGCAGGAGAGGTACTCATTCTATGAATTGCTTCAGTAGGGATCTGATGTATATTTGTCAACAAAGTGCCTTCCTTCCTAAACCCTATTTATTCCCCAATACTAGGAATTCCCTTCTCCCCTTTCCAGTACAGTTATTAGGTGAGGTTTTGAGGCCAGTGTCACAGCTGACTCTCCAGGCAAGGCTGGCAGATCGGGGGCAAGTCTCCCCTCCCAGTACAGAGGGGCGGAGGATACTGCATTTCAGCTTGTGCCGTTTCAGATGTACCGAGAGGCCATGCTTGGTCCCCAAAGGCCACGGCTCTCTCACCTACTCCTATCGTGCTTCTGAGAGAAGAAAACACTGAGGCACACTCAGATTAATGTCATAACCTCTCCTGAGAGCAAACTATATGGGGGGGGAAGAGGGACACAACATAGGTGGGAAAAGGGGGCACTTTATACCTTCACAATGTAGCCTAGACCCAGCCTTGCAAAGAAAGATAGCAGGGACCAAGTTATAACTTAAGTTAGTCTCGGGTAATTCCACAACAAAGGAGTCACACATCATTTTTTTCTCTTTTTTCTTTCTTTTTTTTTTTTTTTTTTTCTTTAGGGGCACGAACCCGTGTCCCCTGCATCGGCAGGTGGACTCAACCACTGTGCCACCAGGGAAGCCCCTGCTAGTCTATTCTTGAGTTGTGGCTTCTACTGACTCCAGACTAATTGTACTCAAATTGATGGAGCCAACAGACACTTCATCCTGGGTTCCATTTTCACATCTTGCTTTAAGATATACCACGAGGCAGCTGGTACAGTACCATATTGGCAACTAGCTTTCTGAACAGCCAGAAGGGCCTAAGTGCAGGCGAAAGAAATAGGAAGAGAAGATGCTGTGTCAGTTGATTGTAATGAGAAGTTTCCTAGGAGGTCAGATCTTCTTCAATCTCCAGTCAAGAGGATATGTGTGAGTTACTCACCAGGTTTGTGAATGCTAGTAAATTATACACATATTAATAAAAACTGTACAGCTTTTACAAGGGGGTTCTTTAATTTCAAATTCTTTTCTTATAGAAAAAAAAAAGAGGAAAAGGAAAAATATAGTTGCTCAAATGATCCTTCATTAGCTGGCCACAAAGATGCAAAAGATTACTCCCGGCAGGAAGTCCAGTCAGCTGTTTAATTGGCATGACTTGTGACATTGGAGCGTCCCAGCTACACAGAAATCCACAGGTGATTTGTATCATCCTCACTGCAAGGCAGTGATGCTGCTTAAGTGCAGGGGTTTAAAAGTAGGTGCTAATGAGCCAGTTGTTTTACTTGAGGCTGTATTTTGGGAACCATGCAGAGCTGTGAATTCTTCTACTAACGAGTGATTCTTGAAGATTTCTGGCTGCTTCTGCCACTGCACCCAAACAGGGGATGGTTCAGATTTTCAAAGTCCCAATGCCTAGCAGAAGTCAGTAACCATCCCATGGGTTTTCAGACTGTGTCCACACAAAACTTACTTGCAAAGCACAAATAGAGTCACAGATGCAGAAAACAAACTTACGGTTACCAAGGGGGGAAGGAGGGGTGGAATGTATTGGAAGATTGGGACTGACATATATACACTACTATATACAAAATAGATAACTTACTGGAGAACGGACTTGAGAATATGGGGAGGGGGAACGGTGAGCTGTGACAGGGTGAGAAAGAGTCATGGATATATACACACTAACAAACATAAGGTAGATAGCTAGTGGGAAGCAGCCGCATAGCACAGGGATATCGGCTTGGTGCTTTGTGACCTCCTGGAGGAGTGGGATAGGGAGGGTGGGAGGGAGGGAGACGCAAGAGGGAAGAGAGATGGGAACATATGTATATGTATAACTGATTCACTTTGTTATAAAGCAGAAACTAACACACCATTGTAAAGCAATTATACCCCAATAAAGATGTTAAAAAAAAAATAGATAACTAACGAGAACCTACTGTATAGCACAAGGAGCTCTACTCAGCGCTCTGTGGTGACCTAAATAGGAAGGAAATCTACAGAAGAGTGGATGTATGTATATCCACTATATATAGTGGGTATATGATTCACTTTGCTGTACAGCAGAAACTAACTCAACATCCTAAAGCAACTATACTCCAATAAAAATTAATAAAAAATTAAATAAATAAAATACAACAAAAGAAAAAATATGAAAATATTAACACCTGTACACCTTCATCCTTCCAACCTTCCAAATACTTCCTTGACTCAACCACGAAAGTTCTAGGAATGTGTGTTCAACAGTTTTGAACACCACTTTTAAGACACTGTAGAGACGGAGGGAAGAGTTGAACATTCCAGAGTCTGCTGGTGAGACTACGCCTATTTACCATGTTAGCTTTATGTAGAACCTGATACTATTAATGAGATATGGAATGGCAATGGGGCGGGGCTTTCCTTCCAATCACTTTCCACTTTTTCTTGGTTTTTTTGGTTTGTTTGTCGGCCTCACAATCAGAAATCCTGAGCAGACTGTGAATGGCATTCTGACAGATATTCTGAAGACAGGAGACAATACGCTTTTAGCATCTGTCCAATTCAACACAAGTACTTCTGTGTTCAATCAGCCTGTAATGGGGGTCTACAGCATGTGGAAAAGCCGGACTGCAATACAGGCTTTAGAATCATCATTAATGTATATTGAAATGAACAATATGTCCCAAATGCCTTTACATGTCAAGTATGAAACCAGCTTCTAGCCCCTGCAGATGGAACAAAAATGAAATGAAACGCTGGCAGCGACTCTCCAGCCCTGGGAGGGAACAGGTTGAATCTCTGAGAACAACTGCTCCCCGGAGGCTGCGAGATTGCAGTTAGCAAACCAAGGGAGGCCGAGGTGACTACAATAAACCTCTGAGATTAGTTCTGAACACCACTGATGTGGGCCCTGGGCAGGGAGAGGCAAAAGGAACAGGACAGACTTTTTTTTTTAATTAAATAAAAATAATATGTAACAGCAATTAGCTTTAAAGTGGTTTGATCCCCAACTCTGTTTTCAAAACTCGGCACTCAACCCTGCAGCAGGCTGGGCACCTGGAAAGAGGAAAGCTCAGGGCTTTCAAAAAGAAATGAATGTGCTCACCTGACTGACACTACCTCACCTAAGCGGTGTTCAGTGGAGTTGGAAATGCGCATAGTTAAAATCCAGCAGTCAGAGTCAAAAGTCCCATACAGCGCGACACAAATACGCTGCCTTGGACATTCTCACATCTGTGACTCTGGGATAATGATTCTTTTGTTGGATGGCTTAGAAATATAGAAGCAGAAACATGCCCGGGATGTCTCTTTGGCAAAATCACTTTTAAAATGAAGAGACAGTTTCCATTTCAACAGGGAAATTCAATAACCAAGAGGTGAACATATGTCATAATAAATAAGCAAATGAAAAGGCATTAGCATGTTTAACACTTAGACTCATGTCATTTAAAAAAAAATCTCTATGTTTGACTTGTTACTTCAAGAAAAATAAGAAGGGTTGATTCATTCTATGTTATATTGCTTTCCTGCACAGCTTTTTTTCCCAAATGTTTCTGTTGGTGAAAATAAATCATTTGTACAGTCCACTCCTGAGCCACATCAATCCTACTTAAAATGTATATCCAAACCTAATACAAATCCCCAAACTCATTTTTTTTGCGGTATGTGGGGCTCTCACTGCTGTGGCCCCTCCCATCGCGGAGCACAGGCTCTGGACGCGCAGGCCCAGTGGCCATGGCTCATGTACCCAGCCACTCCGCGGCACGTGGGATGCTCCCGGACAGGGGCACGAACGCGCGTCCCGTGCATCGGCAGGCGGACTCTCAACCACTGCGCCACCAGGGAAGCCCCCCAAACGCATTTTGCCCCACTGAATCTGATGTCAAAATCAGCTGGCACGTCTGCCGAGTTCTGGATATTAACTCCCAATCGCAGATCCTACATTCAAACAGTTCATTTTAAAGAACCCTCAAATGGTCAAGTTCCATCTCGATAATCGTGGACTTTAAAAACTATACAATTATATACCACATCTTCTGTTGATGGGCACTTGGGTTGCTTCCATATCTTGGCTATTGTAAATAGTGCTGCTATGAACATGGGGGTGCATCTGTCTTTTCAAATTAGTGTTTTTATTTTTTCCAGATATACACCCAGGGGTGGAATTGTTGGGTCATAGGGTAGTTCCATTTTTAGTTTTTACAGGAGTCTCCATACTGTTTTCCACGATGGCTGCACGAATGTGACTCACAGACATAGAATACAAACTGGTTACCAATGGGGAGAAAGAAGTCAGAGGGAGAAATCAGGGGTATGGGGTGAACAGATACCAACTACTATACATAAAATAGAGAAGCAGTAAGGAGTTACTGTATCACATAGGGAATTATACCCATTATCTTGTAATAACCTATAATGGAATATAATCAGCAAAAATACTGAATCACTATGCTGTACACGTGAAATTAATACTGTAAAGCAACTATACTTTAATAATTTTTTTAAAACTCACTCTAAAACCTGTACAATCATTGTTATATATTCATCTGCTGCCTTTCAGATGAAGTTTGCCTACAACTGAGACAAACCTGTATATGGCAGGTCATCATTTGTAAATAAGGTCAAGCACATTTTCTTCTCTCCCAGTTGGAAACTCACAAGAGTTACTTCGGACCTGATTCTTATTACGACAAACGAAATGTCATAAACTCAAATACTTGCTAAAACACAAAGCTAAACCCAGTGAGGCCACCTGTATTTTCTGCTGGCATTTATCCTGATTAGAAATTTGGAGGGCCATCATCAACTTTCCCTCTTACGGCTAACTGCTAATTTTTTGTATTTACATTGTCCAGGCCTTTATAGATCAACGTGCTTATGAAACACTGATTAAAGCAAATGCCACGTTCAAATGTGCTCTCAATTAGTCATTTTTAAGCACAAACAAAAAAGTCAGTAGAGTACGATACAAAGATAATTTTTTTTTGGCTGGGCTGTCTGCTTTTTTATCTTACTCTCTGCATTTCCTTTCTGTCCTAAAATCTGGTTCTCTTTTTCTGATTTAGTGATTAATTTAACGATGGAGCCAGCAGGTGCAACCCCTAGACCAAATCAATCTTCCTATGGTTATGCCTGAGCCTTCTTGGTACCCTGGAATCTCACATCATATAAGGGTGATGGCAACAGCAATGGCGGTAACAAAACTCCACTCTGTTAAGTACTTTGCAGTTTGCAAGATGCATTCCCAGAGGAAATCAAACCCAAATCTTTTAACATAAGCTCAGGCGTCTTCCTATTCCATTGCTGTTCACTTTTTTGATCCATAAAACAATTCCAAATTTGATGTAGCTTACACAGTTGATTTTTTTTCTTCTTTATAAATATGGGTGGAATAGTTGAAGCTTTCTTAAACCTGGGGATTGCTGGCTTTTGGCGGGGGGGGGGGGGGACGGCGTTTGGCTGCTCTATGTGGCATGCAGGATCTCAGTTCCTTGACCAGGGATCGAACCCACACCCCCTGTAGTGGAAGCGTGGAGTCTTAACCACTGGACCACCAAGGAAGTCCTTGCCTACACAGTTGAGATTAAGAAAGTGGGGGGCATAGAGGGAGAGCTATCATGGCCTTTGTGACTAGTGATGTATCTTCTGAAATACTTAATGCTGAAATGGTATAACTAAAAGTGGACACAAAAATCCAGGGAGTAGCACAAACAGCTGATGATTGGAAATTCAAAATAACGACCTAGATAATTCTCCAGTAGCAAGTGAGAGGGTGCTGCATGCGTTCTCCATGATCAACAGGTAAGAGAAGTATATAGCTGCCTAGCCGAAAAGGAGTCAGATAGAGAATATTCAAGAAAGCGAACAGTGATTGCTTTGGGAGGTTAGGGAAAACTAAGTGGCCGGGGAACAGGAGAGAGGGAGACTTTCTCCTCTCTGCTAACCTTGAATAGATTTTAAATAATTCATGATGTGCATTTGTTGTTTATTTAATACATAAATAAATAAAATTAAAAGGAAAAAATAAATAAGTCAGATGGATTGCATGGTCAAAGAGGGCTTGGGAATTTACTTTTCAACCCTGATTTCACATCAGAATCACCTAGTAATATTGAGTCACTTGACTATCCATTTAGAAGAAAAATAAAGCAAGATCCTGAAGCTTGTCAGACCGTAAACCTATACAATTATGTCAAGATCAATTACAGACTTAGAAACAAAAACGAACTGTAAAACTATCAGCAGAAAATCTAAAATAATTTTTGTAATGATATTGGGAGAAGCAAAATTTTTCTAAGCAGAACATCTCAGATAACTTTTTGTTTTAATGCACTCATCTGAATCCCAGACCTTCCCTTCCCCAAACAAAATTTTGATTTCGTTGGTCTGAGATGAGGCCTAGACATATGTTCCTTGAAGAAATTCCTGGCATAAATTGGATTCACAGTCCTAGCTGAGTTCCATAAACTGCACTGTGGCACTTTATTAGAGGGCATTTTCTAATAAGTGACAAGAGATAGAGAAAAATAATGAGTCTTCCTGTTCAGGGCCCAGTGCATGTTTCCATGTTCACTACTGAGATTGAAAAAGAGATCAAGTTTATTATGATTTGGAAAACTGACTCTTAAGGAGTTGGAGGAAAACTAGGAATAAATGAAACAACCAGTGTGATGGACAAGAGAATTTCTTCAAAAGTAAGAGTTTGCACGTCTCCATCCAGGTCAGAGCTTGCATGTCTTTGGTAAGATGGGACAAACAAAACAATGTATTATTTTTCAAGAAGCTCAACTTCCTCTGCAATTATGGTCATTTTAAAGTTTGGGTTCTTAAATCCCTTTTTTAAAAAGAAATCTGAATGATAGTAACTCATAGTGTTTGTTTTCATTCTAGAGTTTTAGGTTGGTAAATAAGGAGTTGGAAGACCTCCATCAGATTCACAGCTAGGCTAGAAGATCTTTTAAATATGACAAATGAAGACTGTAAGAAGGATATAGAATATATCAAAGGTAGAAAAAGAAGGCTACACTTTGAGAATATATGCAGATATCATGTGTTATAGCTACATGACAACAAAGTAATCACCATAAACTCTAAACTTTAATGACAACTAAAGTCCTGTACTAAGAAATGGAAGGGGTTCAGAATAAGCTTCCCCCAGAAGTGCCACTTTGGCATGTGGATTATTTTGACTTGAAGACAATTAAGGCTCAGAAGACTCAGGAAGAGCTTTTTGCCTCCCCTTAACTGCCTAAAAGAGTTTAGACAGGGGAACTGGTCCAGGAAGAGTTATCACCAGTGATAACTACGAAGACTATGAGCTAGGTATGGTGCATCAGTAGAGCTCACAGGGCCTGTTTGTTCAAATTTCTCCGAGTCCCACGGTCTCTACAGGGCATGGCAAACATCTGCATCTCCGCGTGAACCGCCTTCCTCCCCCTCTGAAGGCCCAAACCCCTGTCCCCTTCTTAGCTCAGGATGGCATATAAGCCTCAACTGCCAAGACTGCCTGTGGGTCTCAGATTCTTATGGAGCTCCTATAAGTATGTAATTAAATTTGTCTTTCTCGTGCTAATCTGTCTTAAATCAATTTATTACACCTGCCAAAAGAAGCTAGAAGGAAAGAGGAAAAATGTTTCCTCCCCTATAACATACAACATACATATTCAAGAGGACACGAAGAAGACATAAGACACAGTTACCGCCATTGAGTAACTCAGAATCACAATTTCATCAAAGGTTCTTGGATTTCTTTTGGATTTCCACTGGAATCTTTACTGCAGACCTTCTAGTAAGATTAATATAATAGAGCTAAAGGGAAACTGAGCTGGTAGGATCAATTAATGCCACAACAGGTGATTCTCAACCGTAACAGTGCTTTAAAACAACTTGAAGAGCTTTACAAACAAACAACACACTGCAATCAGGAACCTGAGGATGGCCATAGGACTCAGGTAATTTTTAAAGCTTTCCAGATGAGTCTAATGGGCAGTCAGCATTAAGACCCACTGATGTAAAGTTTATACTCTATGCGATTCTAGACTTCAAAAAATGTGTAGACCTTTTCTACTAGGAAGAAAAAGAAAAGAACTCTCTGCTCCCAGTTTAAGAGATGGATTGAAGTAGTTCCACTTTTTGTGATTTCTTAGGCCAGCCTCACTACTTTCATATAGTATTTGAAAAGATCTTAGCCATTCTTTAAGTTGAATGGATGATTTGAAGAACTTGAAATAAGTATTTGGGGCTTTGCACACAATTACAAGTTCCCTGGGTAGGGAGACCCTTTCATCAAGATCAGATTGTCTACCGTTACATTTTGTCACGTGACTTAGATGATGGCAGAAAGTCAAAGGGTAATCAACATCATCATCATCGACATCACCAGCCCATTTAATGCCTGTTATCAGTACCTTGATAGCTGCTATTTTTACACTTAGAATGGTACAGTCAAAGGCTCTTGGTAGCATAAGGCTTCCGGCTACATTCTTTTTTTTTTTTTGCGGTACGCGGGCCTCTCACCGTTGTGGCCTCTCTCGTTGCGGAGCACAGGCTCGGGACGCGCAGGCTCAGCGGCCATGGCTCACGGACCCAGCCGCTCTGCGGCATGTGGGATCTTCCCGGACCGGGGCACGAACCCGTGTCCCCTGCATCGGCAGGCGGACTCTCAACCACTGTGCCACCAGGGAAGCCCTGGCTACATTCTTGATGAGTTAAAGAGGGAAAGGAACAAACAGTTGAATGGCTTGAGTTTTTTTTTTTTCTTGGCAAAGTCTGTTAAAATCCTAGTCTCCAGACATCCATCTTCGATTCGCCTAAGACTGCAAAGAAGAGGGGGGAAAAAAATCACAGCCCCTAATTAGGAAGCCTAAGAGGAATATCCAGAAATCTAGGAGGCAGGTATATGGAACACGACTAACGTAGATTTGTTTTGCACTGACTGCACAGACTAATTCATCGTTGCTCCTCGAAATACACAAACCAGTACTGGCAAACTCTGTATGCAGCTCCTGGCACTAATCCACTACCCAGTGACTTTGCAGCTGCTCAGTGTAAACAAGAAACTACCTTGACAGTGAAATTCAATAGAACCAGGTCATTTTCTGTGCTGAAAAGGAATCCAGCGAGACCCATATGTGAGTTAAAAAGCTCTCTCTCTGTAGACTGCATACCTGCCTTCTTCTTAAAAGAGTTTTCTGCAGCTCTCAGTGGAGTCAGGGTTTGGTTCTATTTCTACATTACTAGACATGGGAGTTGGAACAAACATCTAACTAGTTGTGCATGATAAACAGGAAGGGATACACCAGGACAGGTTCCAAAACCTGACAACAAGCAGTCTAGGCAGTAGGAAAGGCTCATCAGAACTGAATGGCATTCTACCAATGTCTTGTCTTACTGTGAGACTGTCCTTTCTAAAAGGCTCAGAGTGCTTTATTTGCATGGATTGATTCATTATTTTAGGACGTCCATTCTGGAAAAAAAAAAAAAGATGTCTTTTTGTCATATTAAAGATGATAAAACCATGGCAGGGAGAGGTTAAGTATCCTGCCTGGGGTCATAAAGAACCCTCGGTGTTTGGGATTAGACGTCAGATCTTTCTGATTTTTGGTTCATGTTTTTTCTGTTATTGCATACAAAAAGCAGAGGATGTAGGCATTGAAAACAGGGAGCATCCTTAGCCCAAGGGAACAACTCTGATGTTTCTGCCAAATCATTTGTTTTCACTTAACGCAATAGTGCTTATAATTTTAGCATAAGATCCGATCAGAAGAGGCAGTACCACCCATCTGAGCCACTTTGTCCCTATTACTGTCAGTATGGGCAATTTAAGGATATTCCTCACTGGTGCCCACTGGAGAGTTCTAAAAATAAGACACGGCAGGAGCTCAGGGAACCCTAGGAGCCAATACTGCATTCAATGTTGAAGCATTTATACCGAAGTAGATATAAAGTAGAACACTGACATTTATCAGAGGCTGTTTAGACACCAATAAAGTAACAGAGGTATAAAAACCATCAGGAAAAACAAGGAGGTAAACTACAGCACATGACAAAGTTTTTTCAATAAAAGATGTTCTGGGATTGTGAAAGACCATCCCCCTTCCCTCTCTTTAATACTTTCCTAGTGTCACAGGGATAGGACAGGACATAAGGTGACCTGTGATCTATTCTTTCATTTTGAGTAGAATCATTCCAAGCAGGTAAGAATCATTAGATTCATTCAGTCAAGGAACACCTATGGCACACTTTTTAACACACCATGCCAAGGACTGTTCTAGGTACTATGGATACACATTGGTAAACAAACACAGCTCTTGCCCTCTACATTCTAGAGGAGGAAGAGAGACCATAAATAAATATAGATGTACTACAATGCCAGTGCTATTTCTAAGATGAGATTTAAAGAAAACACAGTTGGTTAATGGAATAGTGACAGGGGCTGTGTTTACAAGGTAAGGTGGCCAGGGAGAACTTCTCTGAACAGGTAGCATTTGACCTGAGATCTAAATGAGAACTATTTCATTCACTCGAGTCATTCAATTCATCAAAAACTTGATCACTGTCTACTATGTACCCAGTACTGCACATTAGAAAATGGCATTCACAAAGCCTCTGCTCCGTAAGAAATATTTCGTGGTAGGAAAAGAAAGAGATGATACTGCTTCTCTGAAATCGGGAATGGTATTTGCAGTTTTATGGAAGACTTATCCAATGTATGTCTGTAGTTCTTTTGTTTCTTCACAAAATATCAAGAAAGTCCAATTTACACTGTGGCAAGGAATGCCGCCTGCCATGTCAGCAAAGGATGCTGCGGCCATCAAGCCATCAGCTGCTACAGCTGCCCCTGATGGTGAGCCCTGAGGGAACTCAGGAGGGAGACAAATAGGCTGCCTGCCACTAAGCTGTCAGCCTCTGCAGCTGCTTCCAACGGTGCACCCTGAGGGGATTCAGGATGGAGAAAAGCAGGATACTGGCCCTAGAGAGCTATGGTGCATATCAGAGCAACGATTTCAATGAGCCCAGACTCTTGCATCTTCCCATACACAGAAAAGAGCTAAATTCGTTAACTTGAGATGTCTGGTTTTCTTTAATTAACAATAATCTTTGATGTTCCAACTACCTGGTTTTTGTTGCAAAAACTCCTATATATCCTGGGCCCTCTATATCCTCTACATCCCTTTCCTCTTGGGAGCAGTCCCTCAGAGCGATATGAGAGGCTGCCTCCAGGGCTTAAGCCCTCAGAAAGTCTGCCGAATCAAACACGATTCTCAACTTTTAGGTTGTGCATTTTTTTTCAGTTGTGATTAAAGAATCACAAAATGCAAGCAGTTTAAATATAGCTTAACTGGTAAATCTTAAAATGACCTTTCATCATTCAGAGATAGCAGGAGACCTTTAAGTAAAAGGTAAAAACAAACTTTGGAAGCCCTGAGGCACCAGCACTGCTGACCAGGGTGCCAGGGGTCCCAGCGGGAACAGCCCTGTCCTATACCAGGAAGGGTCGTTAAACTATTCTGACACCTAGTTTTCAGTAATCTCTCTCCCAAGTCTGTCAGTATCTTCCACCTGGATCACAGGAATAACATAAAATAATAAAATACTAATCATGGAGACTTAGCCATCAACGAGGGCTTCTTCGCTATGGGGGAGGGGCCTCAAGACATCCTCCTCTCGAATCAAATACTGAAGCTAAGATCAAGTCCAGTCACATGTCTCACTATAGCGGACAAAGGAAGTAAAAAACAGTTTCCATAGAAACATATAATCCAGTTTGAGTAAAATCTAAAAAGGCAGTCATTTGGAGCTCTGTCCTAAGAATCAGGAGATGGCAACTCTATTTAAGCTTCTAAAACAATCTGTTGTGTGACCTTGGGCAGGTTACATAATCTCTTTGAGGCTCAGTTTTCTCCTCACTGCAGTCATTATATGAGGCTTTCAAATATCTCTTCAGAGTCTAGTTCAGCCTGAGCAGCTCTGCTTTTACCTGTTTTGACTGCATGTCTGGGTAAGATTTCATTGGGAAAACAGGTGCCCCGATGAAATAAGAGCCCCTCTTTCTACTCCAAGATACCACTGACAGCCATGTAAATGAACAGCCAAACACTGTCAGAAAGCAGTACCATTGGGGCTAACTAACTCCCAGTGTAACTTAGATTAACACAATGTGACAAATGACACAGATACACGCAGGCACACACACACACACATACATACACACATACACAAAGGTTGTTGGTTACTGTAATGAACTTTTACACTCTGTCCTTTTTGCCTGATGAGGTATGACTCTATCATTATTAAAATAAGAATGCTTACTCCTAAATTGTCATTTATACATTGCATATTTTTTAAATACATGAAAGAATTTTCAGGAACACAAGCAATTACAAAGAAGGAAGGAGAACAAAACAGCTCTTTAATGTTTAAAGGCTGAGTGAATTAGAAAAAGAAAAACACTGAAAACAAATCATTACAGGACTTCCCTGGTGGCACAGTGGTAAGAATCTGCCTACCAATGCAGGGGAAACAGGTTCGATCCCTGGCCCAGGAAGATCCCACATGCCGTGGAGCAACTAAGCCCGTGTGCCACAACTACTGAGCCTGCGCTCTAGAGCCCGTGAACCACAACTACTGCACCATGTGCCACAACTACTGAAGCCCACACACTCTAGGGGCCGTGTTGTGCAACAAGAGAAGCCACCATAACTAGAAGCCCATGTACCACAACGAAGAGTAGCCCCGTTCACTGCAACTAGAGAAAGCCCATGGGCAGCAACGAAGACCCAACACAGCCAAAAATAAATAAATTAATTAATTAACTTAAAAAAAACCCAAACCATTACATGTGAACACGCTTAAAATAGATTCTGTTGGTTTCTTCCCAAATAACAATTTTTTAAAATATTTTCATTAAAAGTTTGTTTAAATGATATGAATGATCACAAACTTTCCTAGCCAGAGAGTAGATGCCAAGTGACCTAAAAGTGGAGGCATAATTATAGTTTAGTGTTCCATTTTAAAACCTGTATTTCTATCATGTGACCTTGGGATTTTTCTCAGAAAGTGATCCATTCAGCGTAATGGTTTGTGTGTGTTTGTGTGTGTGTGTGTCTGAAAGTATCCTACTGGACAATCATGTCTTGGAAAATTAAGACAGCTAAGTTTTACCACAGTAAAGATATCCTTGAAAATAAGTGTTTCTCATAATTCTTAAGAACATATGTAACTTATCAATACCCCAGTACGCAATGTGAAAATAATTAAAGTTTACCAACTATTGTCATCTTTTGTATAGCCTTCAACTTACACTGTTGAAGATTCAGTGGTTTTTTTTTTTTTTGGTTGTTGTTTATTTTTTAAATTGAGATACAGTTGATTTACAATGTGTTAGTTTCTGGGGTACAGCAAAGTGTTTCAGTTATATATATATATATATATATATACACACACACACACACACACATACACACATACACATACATACATATATATATTTTTCAGCTTATTTTCCCATATAGGTTAATACAAAATATTGAGTATAGCTCCCTGTGCTATATTCAGTGGGTCCTTGTCGTTTATCTATTTTATATATAGTAGTGTGTATCTATTAATCCCAAACTCCTAATTGATACTCCCCCTCTTCCCCCTTTGGTAACCATAAATTTGTTCTCTACGTCTGTGTGTCTATTTCTGTTTTGTAAAAAAGTTCATTTGTATCATTTTTTTAGATCCCACATACAAGCGATATCATATGATTGTCTGTCTGGCTTACTTATATGACGATCACTTTTTTTTAAAGAAATGAAAGGTAATTATAATCTGGAGGATCAACGTTTGTTACCCCTAGTCTTACTGGAGGCACTATTTTACTAACAAGCCTAAAATATAATAAAATGGAAGGAGAGGTAAACCCTCACTGAATTAATTTGTACTCCATAATTAAACTAAACGAATGCTCTATTAATAAATATAGAATGCTCAGAAACATTTAATTTTGCATTTGTCTTTTTAGTCCATTTAAATCTGCAGACCTAGAATACAGCTACATCTCTGAGTTACGTATGTCAGAATTCTAAATTCAGCAAATTATATTCATATGGATATTATTTTTATATACTCCAGTTCAGTACACCAAAAGGAAAGATACAGTCACATGTAATATTTTCCTACAGGAAAGCAGTGCTAAAAGCTGGTCAGAGTTGTAGCTAGAAATGAGGCTGAAAATTAGAAAATGAATCAACTGTGATAATGTGATTTCAGGACCTATGAAAGAAGTTGCGAACAGAGAATGTCAACTCCTGAAAACAGTTTAACGTTAGGGGAACCTTCATTACCAAAGTGAACATGCATCTTTATAGAGGTAAAGAACGTGGGGGGAATCTTTTTTAAACTTTTTGCACATCTAACATTGGTTATGTCCAATTATGATAAAATATATACAGTCATCGCCAGGTCAGCTTTCTATGCAATTTAAAGTCAGCGGCTCAAACTCCACACTCAGCGTGAATCCACAAGCATCTCTGAGATTTGATCCACTGGATCGCTAGAATTTCAGAACAACGCAACATACAAATTTGGGTCTAGGGTATATCTTCGTTGGGAGCCTATATACTCTTACCATATACTGCCTGATTTCTATTATGTACACCACCCGCTCACTCCCAACCTTGACTTCTAACGATTCCTCTTTTCTCCATCATCTGGGTGAAAGCAGCTACCATCTCTTGGGCTGGAGTTGCTGCCGGGGTTGAAAATGAGATTCCTTGTAGGAAGTCTCTGAACTCTTGACAGCTTGCTGTTCAAATATTGCTTTTAAAAATGCTTCTGGTTGTATAAGTTCTTTATCTTAAAAATATTTACAACAGTGGTAAAGCAGCTACTACAATTCCCATTTTGTAGATAAGGATATGAGGCACAAGAGCTTAACATATAAAGTCACTTTAGCCGCTATTAGTAAAGACCAGTGTGTATCAAATTTGAAAGTGTCTAAGAGTCATCTGGGAAATCTTGCTAAAATGCAGATTCTAAATTAAAAAAAAAAAAGTATATATGCATAACTGAGTCACTTTGCTGTATACCTGAAACTAACACAACATTGTTGTGTTATATAGTAAATATATAGTAAATCAACTATACTCCAACAAAAAATTTTTAATGCACATTCTAATTCGATACAGTTCTGGGATAGAGCCTAAGAATCTGCATTTCTAAGAATGATGATGACAGCAATGACAACTGCTCTTCTCAGGTCACAGTTTGAGGAGCAAAAGACAACCTTGAACCCCAGTTTTCTCCCAAGTCCAAGCACCCCAGAAGCCTGTTCCCTTTGTAACTAGCATCTATTTCTCCTCTTCCTTCTCAAACCCACTGCTGGGCATCAGGATGGTAGGGCGGACCTCACATAGGGGACTCAATCTTGAACGGCTCTCCTGGCCCCTTCCCCAACCATGAAGAGGCCGATTCCTCCAGAAATTTCTAACGCTGCTGGACAAACCCTCTCTTCCACGCCCGTTCCACAAACCCTTGTGTTTTCTAATAGACCTACCAAAAGTTACCACTTATCTGAATGATTGTCTTTCTGTTTTCAATATGAGAGAGGCTATAGGGACTTCACGACCTCTCCCAGGCTGTCTCAGGCCCGAGGGAGTCACGCCTGGAGGAGGAAACACCATCTGCAGGACCTCATCCTAGCAGAACAAGTGCAGGCAGCACATGGCAACACCCACACGGCAATCTCCACACAAGCAAACCAGAGAGCTGGCATGAGATAAGATCCGGTGGGAGGAACGGAGAAAAGCCAGAGGAGGGAACAGAGGGCGAGATGGTCCGGGAAGCACTGTCCCGGAATAGGGTGTGCTGCCCCACCAGAAGTGACCATCCGGATTTAGCTTGGTCTAGTCATTCTGAGGATGGCTGAAGATGGTGATGACTACCCTTTCTTAGATCATCTTCCACAGAGGCAGAAGAATGTTCTTATTGTAGCTGAACTCAAGGCACTGAAGTATTTATACTGCTTCAGTATTTCTTCTGCTTCCAGTACCTCTCAAGACTGTTTCCAGTATTTAGTTTATTGGCATCCACAGTAGATGCAACAAGACAGCTCTTGGAATGGCAAGAAGGAGGAAGCTACAGGCTGGATCCAGAAGCTCCCTCCTCCAGCTGTCCTCACTGCCCGGAACAGGCAGCAATCCAAAGGTGTTAACACACACCGTCTTTGCTGAGGAGGTGACCTGAATGCAGCTTTTACAAACGTGACACGGTGACAAGGGGTGGCTGACCAACAGGCTTCGGCAACAGGGGAGAGCGTTACAAATGGCTTACGCTTTCACTTCCTTGATTTACACAGTGCAATGTGATGGCCCGGCCTGATAAATGAATACAGGCGACAGGGAGCAGCGACAGCAAAAACTTTACAAATGTTAACGCATGTATCCCCTGCCTCTGAGGATCTGATGATGCCAGTGTTCAATGACCCTGCAGGATCTGACGATGACACTGGAAGCAAAGAACAGGTCTATGAGGCAAAATAAATGCCCACATGGGTGTGGCTTTCCAAGATTGGGGTGGCACTAGAATTGAGCATTGGACCCTTAAAATCCAAGGGGGATACACACATGGAGAATCCCTAAGTGAACAAAGAACAGGGTGGGATAACTTGAAGGGCGTCAAACTGCCCCCAATGCCTTATGGGTCATAGTTCTCAACCTCTCACTATTATTTGGGGGCAAAGAAGGGGTAATTACAACAAAGATAGAAGCGTAAGTACTAGGGAGAAAGGAAGGGTAATCATACAGGCTCCTGATGGAGAATCCTAATGCATCCTCCATTTGGAGAGTTGAAGATGGCAGCCATTACCAGGCAAATGCAAAGGTCAAGTTGATGGATGGCCCACGAAAACCAATCTCTTAGGGTCTCTTGAGAACAGAGGGTTTGCATAAATTTCAAATTCCAACTTAGAAGGATAGGAGATAATGACAGACCCATCAGATAAAGATTCAGTTTTCTCTAAGCCACTCAACACGACATCACCAGACCAAACTTCTTGCAGGTTATATTTTAACATTCAGAAATGCAGGGGCCTTTCAATGACCCACCTGGAAGGAGAATAATGGGGCAGAAATGCAATCATACGAAGACCAATCAGAGAGTGCACAGGTAGGCAACTGAGCAAAAACTGTCCAGGTCAAATCCATAATTGACAAGGCAAAATTAAGATCAATATTTCTCGGGCTTCCCTGGTGGCGCAGTGGTTGAGAGTCCGCCTGCCGATGCAGGGGACACGGGTTCGTGCCCCGGTCCAGGAAGATCCCACATACCGCGGAGCGGCTGGGCCCGTGAGCCATGGCTGCTGAGCCTGCGTGTCCGGAGCCTGTGCTCCGCGACGTGAGAGACCACGCACTGGGAGGTCCGCGTAACGCAAAAAAAAAAAAAAATCAATATTTCTCGCATTTCACTAAGAGGACAGTCCCGCAATTGAAAGTAAACATAAAGATGGCAGTATTTGCACAGGATAATGCCAACTTTGCTGGTTTCTTTCGAAGGCTTCTAAGAGGGTCTTTGCCATCTATTTTCATTCAAGGAAGTATGCTAGAAGGCTCATAAACATCAGGCATGTTTTCTCTTTAATTTCTTCTAGAATATGAACTCAGGTGATGATCTTAGCCTGCACAGGGATTTAGTAAGACATCTCTCCCTTCTCGTCCAATGTCTGCTGTACCACCTTTCAGGGTAGGAAGAGAAGAATGAGGTGCCTCTGCCCCTCTTGCAACGTTTTTGAAAGAAAATCTTTGATGGTAGAAAGGCTTAATGGGAGATATGCAAACAGAAATGAGGTGCTCCTGGCTGCTGGGACTTCAAAAGAAGTACGTATTGCACCTTTCAGCCCTAGAGTTAAGAAGAGCTCTGCTGGCAAAGAGGAACCCTAGTGGGTAAGTAATCAACTGTGTCTACACCCCGCTTTGATGATTAAAATTTAAATCGTTATATTGAGTTAGGATCAATGAAAAGCCTTTATTCTGTAATTAAAGCAGTCTCAGTTCCAATTCTCATTCATTTCTTATCTTTTAATGAGACACAGATGTTAAGTATACTGACTTTTGACACCCGTATGCATGTAAATTTGTGACGCCCAGATGTGGAAATCAGTGTCTAAACAAATTTCCAAAGATAGTGGAAAATACGTGGCTTGAAAACTGATGGGCAAACCCTTCAGTTTGGGTTGAATCTGAAACAAAATAGAAGATCTCACTCTAGAGAATATGGTATCATAACAGAAGGTTGATAGTAGTTGAGGCAAATTTTTAGTTTAACCCACAACTTGTAAGACCTATTTGACTATTAAGGCCTTTGAAGAAAAAGAAGGCGGCATTGTCTGGATCACCCCCCGAAGGGCTGGAAATGCCAGAGGGTCTTCCTAGCATCTGGAGTAGATTGCTTTGTTCATAGAAACCTATTTTGTGCTTGACCGCTTCCAGGAGATCAGAGCAAATTCATTCCTACAGGGTGAAATGAATTAATTGATATAAAGAGAACTGGTTTTTTTTTTTTTATTAAATAGTACTCCTGTTTTTTAAAAAAATGAATGAAATGAAATTCGCAGCATTCCCTTTTAATTTAAAAAACACACAAATCACTAGCAAACCAATACGCCTGAGAGTTTTTGCACAAGTGAAACATTCCAACACATAACCAAATTAATTCTTTATACATTCAGTAAGACAGCAACTGAAAGAGAAACCCAAGAACTTAATGAAGAGCTTCCCAAATACAACAACAGTGGTGGGAAAAAATAAAGCAAGTAGAATGAATCAGAGACAGATCAAAAAATGCCTGATTGGAAGCACTGCTATTATCTAATTATGAATTTAGGGACTATTTACAATATGTCTACTGGCCCTGCCAAATGCTGGCTATATTGTCCATGAACTTGTGAAACTTCATAGCATTATGGGGTAAAAGATATGAAACAAATAATCACATAAATTAGTATAAAATTAGTGATTATGAGATGAGCAGTAGGAAAGAAAGTGGCAGGTTGTTATAGAGACGGTGATCCAATTTAAAAAGATGTGGTCGAGAAAGGACCCTCCGGGGAGGTACTGATTAGCAGGATGGTTACATCTCCAAGGTTACACCTGTGGACCACGAATAATTATAACTAACACCCCCTTTCACACTAAAAAGTGTCCTGGTTTGGATGATAAATTATGTGGCTGTCCTCCTTTGAAAGTAAGCTCCGAATAATTAATAGGTGTTAGCCTAACAATAAGAAAGAAACACTAGTGTTCCTGGGGTCTGAATGAGCTTGTTCAGGGCCTGAGGGTGGAGAGAGCTCAGTGAATTCGATAAAATCAGAAAGGACCCACATAGCTGCAAAATAACAGACGGAACGATTCCAGATGGAGCTGGATGAGTGGGGGCTAGTGGACGTCATATTCCAGACACAGGAGTTCATCTTAAGAACAATGTGAAGTCAAGGAAGAATTTTAAGTAAAGAAGTAACATCCTCCAGTTTTAAGAAACAGTCTCAGGCTGCCTTGTGGCGTGTGGATTAGCAGAGGGCAAACGCTGAACAGAGAAGGCAGTTCGGAGGTTACCACGGCAGTGTCATCTAGAGATGAGAGTGGCATGAACTAGGACAGTGCAGGGAGAGAACAGAGCTGGGTGAACCCTGGTTATCTTTTAGATGATTGTGTGTTGGGACAAGGGAGCAGGCAAGGAAAGCAACTGTTAGTTTCGGCAAGATGTTAGGTATCACCTGAGTTTTCAAGAAGTGCGTGCTGTATACCAAGTGGCAACTTGATATACAGTTGCCACTTGGTACACAAGTTGAAAAGATTGTATATTATTAACACATAGATTGTGTAGAAAAGGGTTCAGTTCGCAGGCCAGATTACTTATCCTTTAAAAGGCATGTTTACAAAGTTGGCCTTTAACTGGCCTCTGGGAACCTGGATTTTAAGAGGGTTTCCGACACTGCCAGAACTGATACAATGTCTCACTTGGACTAGACTGTTAACATAAACAACATGGTTTATGTTGAACATCTACTTTCCTTATGGGAGTCTGGAATCTTGGTTCATGCCAGGGAGAAGGTGCCCACCTTACCAGCCTCCAGTGAAAACCCTGGGCACTGAGTCTCCAATGAGCCTCCCTGAGCAGTAACACCTCACACGTGTTGTCACAATTTGTTTCTGGAGGGATTAAGTGCCTCCTCTGTGACCCCACTGGGAGAGGACTCTTGAATGCTTGTGTCTGGTGGCCCTGGACTCCACCACGCCCCTTTCCCTTTGCCAGTTTCACTGTGTACATTTCACTGTAATACATCACAGCCATGAGTACAACCATAGGCTCAGTCCTGTGCATCCTCCTAGGGAATCCTGAAACCTAGGGTGGACCCTTGGCACAATGATCAAATGCCAAAATGTAGACTAAAATACAGGAAGTCCCCTACATACAAGAGCGTGTTCGTAAGTCCAATTTGTTTGTAAGTCTAACAATGTTAGCCTCCGTACCCAAGTAACACAATCGGCTATCTACCGCTGCTTTTACGCTTGCTTCTGGACATCCTGGGCTTGAAATAAAGATTCTGTACTACCGTACTCTATATAGTACTGTAAAGTACACAAAAGCACAACCACTTGCAGAGGTTGCACGCATGTGACAATGTACAACTGACACATGAACTAACTTACGTGACTGGACACGTGAAAGCACATTTGCATCTTTGAAAGTTCACAACTTGAAGGTTCGTATGTAGGGGACTTACTGTATAACAGGAGATCAAAGAAGGGAGAGTGGATAATACAGGATGAATACTTCAGGGATATGACTGCAGGGACCACTTCATCTAATGACTATCAAAGCTACATGCTCTCCAAACAGGCATTCACATGGCTTATGTTCTGGGGTTTTCTTTCCCTTCCTCGGGGAGATAAAGTCATCATACCAAGGAAAGAAATAACCGGTAACAACATATTCTTGACATTCAGAGTAAATTTCCCAGTGTTCCTGTGCCTTGGCCACTCCACGGAGCTGAAGAATCAAGTTTAAATTCTTCAGCTGTGACAGAAGGGAGAGACTGGCTACTTGCAGACGTCAGAGGAAAATAATATCAGAGGCTGAGTAAGTGTTTGTGGATTTTTTTTTTTCTGACTAAAAGGTGCTTTCTTACCTTGTGATAATACAGAATCAGCCATCACCTACCTATTCTAGAAGGAAGCACTGAACACAAGAGACGTGAATACTGTGCAGATCTGGCGGACGGTGTGTTGATTATTCACAACCTCTCCGACAATTTGAAATGATTTACTCTCTAGGATCAAGTATAAAAATACATTCTTCAGAGAAAATCTTCTTTAAATACGAAATAACAATTCCAGCAACAAAGGCAAACGAGAATCCACAAAAACTTTAAGGTAATTATCTTGAGACACCGGAAGGGCTCATGCCAAGGAGCACTTCCAGAACCTCCGATGCCAGCGTCCCCGTCCCCGTCCCCGTGGTGAGCCACAGCCACTCCCCGCCTCCTCAGGAGACCTTCCAACACTAGCAGCCGTGTGGCTGACAGGGTCTTCGTGCTCCTGCCGGGCATCAGGCCTGAGCCTCTCAGATGGGAGAGCCGAGTTCAGTACACTGGTCCACCAGAGACCTCCCGGCCCCTCATAATATCAAGCGGAAAAAGCTCTCCCAGAGACCTCCATCTCAACGCTAAGACCAGCTGCACTCAACGACCAGCAAGCTACAGTGCTGGACACCCCATGCCAAATAACTAGAAAGACATGAACAAAACCCCATCCATTAGCTGAGAGGCTGCCGAAAATCATACTAAGTTCACAAACACCTCAAAACACACCACCAGACGCGCTCCTGCCCACCAGAAAGACAAGATCCAGCCTCATTCACCAGAACACAGGCACTAGTCCCCTCCACCGGGAAGCCTACACAACCCACCGAACCAAGCTTACCCACTGGGGACAGACACCAAAAACACCGGCAACTATGAACCTGCAGCCTGCAAAAAGGAGACCCCAAACACAGTAAGTTAAGCAAAATGAGAAGACAGAGAAATACACAGCAGATGGAGGAAGGTAAAAACCCAGCAGACCAAACAAATGATGAGGAAATAGGCAGTCTACGTGAAAAACAATTCAGGGTAATGATAGTAAAGATGATCCCAAATCTTAGAAATAGAATAGAGAAAATACAAGAAACATTTAATAAGAACCTAGAAGAACTAAAGAGCAAACAAACAATGATGAACATAATAAATAAAATTTAAAATTCTCTAGAAGGAATCAATAGCAGAATAACAAGCATAAGAACGGATAAGTGACCTGGATGATACAATAGTGGAAATAACTACTGCAGAGCAGAATAAATAAAAAAGAATGAAAAGAATTGAGGACAGTCTCAGAGAAATCTTGGACAACATTAAACGCACCAACATTTGAATTATAGGGGTCCCAGAAAAAGAAAGACCTGAGAAAATATTTGAAGAGATTATACTTGAAAACTTCTCAAATATAGGAAAGGAAATAGTCCATCAAGTCCAGGATGCACAGAGAGTCTCATACAGGATAAATCCAAGGAGCAACATGCCAAGACACATATTAATCAAGCTATCAAAAATTAACTACAAAGAAAATATATTAAAAGCAGCAAGGGAAAAGCAACAAATAACATACAAGGGAATACCCATAAGGTTAACAGCTGATCTTTCAGCAAAAACTCTGCAAGCCAGAAGGGAGTGGTAGGACATATTTAAAGTGATGAAAGGGAAAAACCTACAAACAAGATTACTCTATCCAGCAAGGATCTCATACAGATTCAACAGAGAAATGAAAATCTTTACAGACAAGCAAAAGCTAAGAGAATTCAGCACCACCAAAACAGCTTTACAACAAATGCTAAAGGAACTTCTCTAGGCAGGAAACACAAGAGAAGGAAAACACCTACAATAACAAACCCAAAACAATTAAGAAAATGGTAATAGGAACATACATATCAGTAATTACCTTAAATGTAAATGGATTAAATGTTCCAACCAAAAGACATAGACTGGCTGAATGGATACAAAAACAAGACTCATATATATGCTGTCTACAAGAGACCCACTTAAGACCCAGGGACACATACAGACTGAAAGTGAGGGGATGGAAAAAGATATTCAATGCAAATGGAAATCAAAAGAAAGCTGGAGTAGCAATACTCATATCAGACAAAATAGACTTTAAAATAAAGATTATTCCAAGAGGGCTTCCCTGGTGGCACAGTGGTTGAGAATCTGCCTGCCAATGCAGGGGCCACAGGTTCCAGCCCTGGTCCGGGAAGATCCCACATACCACGAAGCAACTAAGCCCGCGAGCCACAACTACTGAAGCCCGCACACCTAGAGTCACAGGCTCCACAACAAGAGAAGCCACCACAACGAGAAGCCAGAGCAGTGCAACGAAGAGTAGCCCATGCTCGACACAACTAAAGCCCACACACAGCAATGAAGACCCAATGCAGCCACAAATAAATAAATATATTTTTTAAAAAAAGACTATTCCAAGAGACAGAGAAGGACACTACATAATGATCAAGGGATCAATCCAAGAAGAAGATATAACAACTGTAAATATTTATGCACCAAACATAGGAGCACCTCAATATATAAGGCAAATGCTAACAGCCATAAAAGGGGAAATCGACAGTAACACAATAACAGTACGGACTTCCACCAATAGACAGATCAACCAAAATGAAAATAAATAAGGAAACACAAGCTTTAAATGATACATTAAAAAAGATGGACTTAATTGATATTTATAGGACGTTCCATTCAAAAACAACAGAATACACTTTCTTCTCAAGTGCTCATGGAACATTCTCCAGGATAGATCATATCTTGGGTCACAAATAAAGCCTTGGTAAATTTAAGAAAATTGAAATTGTATCACGTATCTTGTCCAACCACAGCACTATGAGACTAGATATCAGTTACAGGAAGATCTGTGTAAAAAATACAAACACATGGAGCCTAAACAATACACTACTAAATAACCAAGAGATCACTGAAGAAATCAAAAAGGAAATCAAAAAATACCTAGAAACAAATGACAATGAAAAGACGATGACCCAAAACCTATGGGATGCAGCAAAAGCAGTTCTAAGAGGGAAGTTTATAGCAATACAATCCTACTTCAAGAAACAAGAAACATCTCAAATAAACAACCTAACCTTACACCTAAAGCAATTAGAGGAAGAAGAACAAAAAAACCCCAAAGTTAGCAGAAGGAAAGAAATCATAAATATCAGGTCAGAAATAAATGAAAAAGAAGAGAAGGAAAGAATAGCAAAGATCAATAAAACTAAAAGCTGGTTCTTTGAGAAGATAAACAAAATTGATAAACCATTAGCCAGACTCATCAAGAAAAAGAGGGAGACAGCTAGAAATGAAACAGGAGACGTAACAACTGACACTGCAGAAAGACAAAGGATCATGAGAGATTACTACAAGCAACTATATGCCAATAAAACAGACAACCTGGAAGAAATGGACAAATTCTTAGAAAAGCACAAGCTTCTGAAACTGAACCAGGAAGAAATAGAAAATATAAACAGACCAATCAAAAGCACTGAAATTGAAACTGGGATTAAAAATCTTCCAACAGACAAAAGCCCAGGACCAGATGGCTTCACAGGCGAATTCTATCAAACATTTAGAGAAGAGCTAACACCTATCCTTCTCAAACTCTTCCAAAATATAGCAGAGGGAGGAACACTCCCAAATTCATTCTACGAGGCCACCATCACCCTGATACCGAAACCAGACAAAATGTCACAGACAAAGAAAACTACAGGGCAATATCACTGATGAACACAGATGCAAAAATCCTCAACAAAATACTAGCAAACAGAAACCAACAGCACATTAAAAGGATCATACACCATGATCAAGAGGGGTTTATCCCAGATTGGCACGGACATATATACACTATTAAATGTAAAACAGATAGCTAGTGGGAAGCAGTCACATAGCACAGGGAGATGAGCTCGGTGCTTTGTGTCCACCTAGAGAAGTGGGATAGGGAGGGTGGGAGGGAGACGCAAGAAGGAGGGGTTATGGGGATATACGTATACATATAGCTGATTCACTTTGTTATACAGCAGAAACTAACACACCATTATAAAGCAATTATACTCCAATAAGATGTTTAAAAAAAGATAATTATCTTATAGCCTTGACTACCTAATCTCTCCTGGCCACCTTTCTTTTTTCCTCTTCTCTTTTCTTTTTTCTTTTACATGATCTTGAAAAGGCTGGTCAAATGAATGCTGTCTTTTACTCTATCAGATATGCCAATACTTTATTGGGTTAAATCCTCTATTACTGATAGCCATATCTTTAGGGAAAAACAATATTTATTGCATTTTCATAATTAAGTAGTATTATGAACTGTCCAGGTACTCAGAAATAGTCCCTGTTCTGTAAGATTTTCACATTGGACCACCACTGCTTTGAATAAAGGTCTCCCTTCTGATTTGAGGTTCCCAAAGCGCTCAAAAATATTATCCATGTAATTTCCCAGTAGTTCTATGAAGAAAGAAGAATAGCTCTATATTTTGGGGATTTTGATTTTGTTTATAAATATGAATACCTAAAGCACTTGAAAGGGAACACAAATGAATATTTTGCCAAAGACAGCTGAGGGTAGGCTGAGGTACTCCCATTTCTCCATCCACCTATTCATCCAAGTAATGCATCAGAGACAAGTGCCAGGTTCTCACCTAGATTTTGGAGATACAGAACGAATACTTACCCAACTTACATTACCCTTGATCTAAATAAAGATTGGCCCCTGTGCATTTCTCATTACTACAGTGACCTGACAATTATAATGACAAGATTCTTGCAATGGGAGAAATAATACCTCTTCATACTCACATAAAAATTCTTCTATTTCCTTAATGTTCATAATCTATGGATGACACAGAAGCTGGCATTAGTTTGTCTTTTTTTTTTTTTTTTGGTGTAGGATCTCATCATACCTTTCGCTTTTATGTTTGCTTTAAACAGCTTTATTGAGGTGTACCTTATAAACCATAAATTCAGTCTCCTTAATTTTCATTTCCTTTAGACAGTAAAAATAAATGCTGTTCATAAATTTCAAGTTATCCAGATGTAGAAAAAGTAGGAAATAAAACCCCCAAAACTACTTCAATACTATTCTTAGTTTTTAATATATCATTCCGTAATTCTTCTTCTCAGCATAGAGATACATGGTTTTTTGAATATTATTTCAAAGAATCTGTATATACAGAGAAGTCACTTGTCATTAGTGGACAAACTGTTTGTGTTCGTGTTCAAACTCTGTAAATAGTTCCCAGAAGAAGGAACATAAATCCACCACAAATCCGATTCTACTGTTCTATAACTTTCCATGTCAGCATATAGTGACTACATTGCACTGCTTTCATAAATTATTTAACTTTATTTGGTGAGTATTTAGGTAATGTCCAATTTTTCATCATGTAAAGAATCATAAAATAAATATTCTTATACATAGAATTTTCTTCTGCATAGGGAGAACTAGTCCTGTGACAAACCTCATTAGTTCCATGACAGAATGGTCAGGTGGTTTGCTTAAAATATACCTACATCACTTAAACATCTAGGGCTAAGAAGAAAAAGAGAGAAAACAATGAGAAAGAGAGAGAAGAAAGGAGAAATGGAGGAGGGAGAACAAGAAGAAAGAAAGGGAGGAGGAGAAGGAAAAAGAGGGAAGGAAAAGAAATTCCTAAACCAGATATATATTTATTCCTTTAGCCATATGAAAGTTGAAAGCTGAGATCAACTTTGATTAAGTTCTACAGTGGATTATTCCGATCTAATGCAAAACTTCTATAAAACTAGAAAAATGCCTCTTTGGACAGTTACAATTCAATTTCTTTCCCCTTCCCTTAAGTACTTCCCATCAGAGCCACAAAATTGTCACGAGGTGGTTTGAGGTGAGAATAGCATCCATGTCTGAAAGACCCTATGGTAATGAAAGGGGGCGGGGCATGTCTCCCTTGAATCACAGGTGCTCTTCATTTTCAGTAATTAAAGTCAGGCACTCAAATCCATGCATTTCATTGGTGCTTTTCATATTATGCAAAGACTACACTGTAGAGGTCTTTAATTTGGTGAGTACTATTTGCAATGTGACAGAAAAGATTCCTAATTTACATAAAGCATTGCTGAGAATGATCTATATGACGGTGTGATATAAAAAGCTAAATGCAAGTCATTCCTCACTGAAGATGATCTGAAATAGTACTGTGTCAAGGGAGTCATTAGATTACAGAGGATAAAAAGCAGGAATAGGTATTCGATATTTATTATATTTGTATAATCACCTTAAGTGTCCTGTTGGAGCTAACTAGTATACAAAGAATAGTAGTTTCCTCAATAAAAAAAACAAAACAACACAAAACTTTTTTTTAAAGAACAAAATATATAAATGCTATCAAATAGATCTCATTGACATCCATCTTATTACAAGGAGAAGCTCTACAATTCTTGCTTTTTATGAATGTAAATAAATGCTTCAAGAATTACTAAAGAATTATCTGTACCATGAGGTAACTCTGGTAGCCAAAGGCTGCAAGAGGACACAGCTTACCAATTTCTGTGGAATCTATCTCCCATGTGGTAGGCCAAATAATGCAGCCTCTCCTCAAGATGTCCTCATACTAATCCTCAGAACCAGGGAATATGTTACCTTTCATGGCAAAAGGGACTTTGCAGATGTGACCTTGCAGTAGGAGGAAGATCTTGCATTATCTGAGTGGACGCAATGCAATCAAAACGGTCCTTAAAGAGGAAGATGGAGATATATCAATAACTTTGAGAAGAAGCGTCAGAGAGATGAAACTTTGCTGACTGAAGATGGAGGAAGGGGCCACTTGGGAAGGTTTGTGGGCAACCTCTAGAAGCTGGAAAGTTCAATGAAACAGATTCTCCCTGGAGAACCTCCAGAAAGAAAATACAGCCCTTCTGATTCCATGAATTGAGCCTAGTAAGACCCATATTAGAATTCCCACCTTCAGAATGGTAAACTAATAAACCTGTATTTTTTTTAAGCCACTGAGATTGTGGTAGTTTGTTACAGCAGCAGTAAGACACTAATACATATCATTTCTCCATCATTAAGTTTGAGAACTGAAACCATGACATACTCCAGTTCCTATGGTAATGAACACTGGAACCAGGCAAAAAGGAATGCTTTTTTTGTTTTTGTTTCTGGAAAATAAGATTGTAAACTATGTAAAATACGTGACTCAACAGCAAGACTTGTTCACCAATACTCACACCCTGATCTCACTGTGCCCTCCAGACCAGTTTATACACCCAGAACTGCCCAATCCTGACCCAATCATCACCTTGCAAGACCTACCTCAAACTCACCCACCTAACTAGGTCTTCTATCTTACAAATATTCTCCATCATCTTCCTCCTCTTGCAAGGCTACTCCCCAAGTAGGTATTCTTCTTTACTACAATAAGTCTACAAAACTTATTTTGCCTAATCAACAGATTTTCCTATTTTGGAGAAGAATACACACAGATGGGGTATTTCTTTCATGGGTATACCTGGAAATATCTTTATATGGCTGTAAAGGCAAAGACACATGGATCTAGAGTACACTTTAGACTCCTACTAAGCTGAGAGGGGAAATTTAACAATGGAATTCCAGAGATGAAAATGTACATTGATTAAATATCACATTTTTTCATTTGTGTGTTGTTGTATTTTTTTAATTATACACTCAAATTCTGGATGTATTTGTTTCTCATATTGGGACAAGACCATTTCCAAAGAATAATTTGGTTGGCCTGTGTTGGATAGAATGGATCTGGAGCTGAGGAATGATGAGAAGAAGACTCCTGTGAATCTACCTGGGGGAGCATATGAGATGGCTTTTTCCTCCCCTTCATAACCTTGTATTTTACAACATTAAGGTTGAATGAACCTCAACAGAATGAGGTACAGTTTCGTCAAAAATGTCTTTATCAAGACGGTTCCAACTATGCCTAAGGCATATGACATGCTTAATGCCACTCTCCCAGCTTTAATTCCCTCCAGTCTGTGCTTGGTTGCCAGTGACAGATGAGAGGACAGAGACTGAATCCATATAAGCTCCAACTTCTCACAAAGCAAAAAGACTCATCAAATGCCTTAAAGCAGTTGGACATTGTGGCTAAAAGTAATTGCATTTCTGCATATGGAATTTAGTTTTTGTTCTTGTGCTGTTTCTTTTTAAAACTCTCTCATAACATTAAGGAGAGGAGGTTAATGCATTAGTTTAACCAGTTCAGATGACAATGAAGACGACTTATCATCCATTACATCCAAGTTATATCTGTCAGTTGGAACTTGATTTTCCCTAGAAAACATGACCATTTAATCAATAAGGAGGAACTAATGAGATATTTGAAAATGGAATACATGCATCAGTACATTTAGAGAGACTTTGCTAAGATTAATAATGTGCCAGAGTGTTATCAATGAACAGGAAAAATATTTCTTTTGTGTGTTTACTTAACAAAAAGAGCACTTTTGCTATTTTTTTTTTAAAGGTTTTATATATTTCACTTTGATCCTATCCCTTTAAGATTCTGATTCTCAGAATTCTTCTCTTCGGAATTATTTTTTCCTTATATCGTACCCAACACCAAGAGAGTTCTCTTAAAAGGATCTTATGTAAAATGAGCACTGCCATCATTGATGATAACGCTAGCCACAACAATAGTAATATTGGCAATAACTACAATTATGGAGGATTTACTATGTATGGTGAGTTTTTCAAACCTACTTTAAGTTAATGCTCTTAATAGGTAGGTATAACAACTAAGTACCTTCCTTTAACAGGCAATGATGATTATAACTGTATCTAGACAGCCACATGCATATTCTTTCTCATTTCCTTTAACTTCTCGTTGTTTCTATATATCGCCCTATAAGACTGATTTTTTCTTATCAGTCAGAACATTAACTTCTAGAATTACATTAAGGAGGTGAACCGTGGTTGCAAAATCCTTTCTATACCACAAAGTAGTTTTCAGGCTTGGTAATATATATATTTCATCTTATAAAGGAAGAAAGGGCTACTCATTTAGCAAGTCATAATACTCCTTTCTGTTTATTATAAAATAGGCAGGGGAGGAACATGGGGGTTTTTGCAGGTTAAACGGTGGGCATCAGATTCTCCTAATTACAGTCATGGTATGGTATCCACAGTGCAAATCTTGACCCAGTTCTTTTCTACTCAAAATGTGGGCCAAGAACCTACAGCATCTGCATCACCTCCAACATCTTAGAAATGCAGAGCTCTAGGCCTTACCCCATTCTAACAAGATGCCCAGGTGATTTGCATGCACATTAAAATTTGATAGCAAAGCCCTAGTTCTTTTCTCTTACAGCTTGAAAAAGCCTTAAGTAACAGGAATCAAAAAAAAAAAAAAAAGGCAGGGCTACTCAATCCTAGCTATTAGACACCATAGCAGAACATGACCTACAAAGTCAGAATCTCCATGATGGACCCCGAGTTTCTGTATTTGTAAAGAAAATTCCACACAGGTGATTCTGATGCGTCGTTACTGTTGAAAACCACAGGTAAAAGTGTGGTTTTATTATTTATCTTATTTCCACCCAGTTAAGAAATAATCACACACACACACACACACGCACACACACACACTCCAAATGTTCCTCTGTCTACTTATCAACTCGGAAGTTCATGAAAAAAACATAAAAAGCAACCAAAATAAACTATGAATGGATTCAGTGAGAGGAACCACACTAGTCACCCCAAGAGATACTGACATCTATTTTTAAAAGTGTGTTATTCCGTAGAGAATGGACTTGAGGACATGGGGAGGGGGAAGGGGAAGCTGGGATGAAGTGAGAGAGTGGCATGGACCTATATACACTACCAAATGTAAAATAGATAGCTAGTGGGAAGCAGCTGCATGGCACAGGGAGATCAGCTCGGTGCTTTGTGACCACCTAGAGGGGTGGGATAGGGAGGGTGGGAGGGAGACACAAGAGGGAGGGGATATGGGGATTTATGTATACATATAGCTGATTCACTTTGTTATACAGCAGCAACTAACACAACAATGTAAAGCAATTATACTCCAATAAAGATGTTAAAAAAGAAAAGCGTCTTACTCATTTTTACTCAGCTGGGAAACCTGAGGTTTTCAACATAAGAGTGTGTTTTCACTTCTAAATGTTGACTCTCTTAGCAATGCCCAAATTTTACCACCAAAGATAATTTATTCAAACACATTCTGGAACAAATCAGTCACTCTCAATTCATAAAATCAGACAAACAAACAAAAGAGAACAGCCACTGCAGAAAATAACATGTTAGAATCTTGATAGCATGGGCTAATTTTCACGCATCTTTGTATCTACAGCACTGAGCATGGGGATTACACATAGGAGGATGTCTGTGTTTAACTGAATTCACTGAAAGCATGCATACAGATTGGTATGAGTACCAACTCCCACCGAAACCCCAGAGTCAAGCCATGCACTTGCCAGGGACCTATTTGATCTTACAACCCTTTTATTTGGGCTACTCTTCCAAGGCTGTAGGACATTGATTTAAACCTTTGAGGCTGTGCAAACGAGGAAACACCTGCTCGAAGTACGGCGGACAGAAGGTTCAGTGCTCAGCATCTTAGGGAAAAGGAGACAATTTAAAGAGCTGTCAATTAGTTTCCATTTCCAAATCTTCCTTCCCTCTTAAGAGAAAGCTGGTTCCTGAACAGGACTCAAGAATTTCCTTGTCAGTATTATTCCTTACTCACTCTTGGCTCTTTCCTCATACTTTTGTGTGCTACTGTTTTGGAAAACTGGTATTCTTTCTCTTCCCAACTACTTATCCCTTCACAGCCTGCTTTCAGAAAAGAACTCAGGTAGCATTCATTTACACACTATTATATTCCCCAATACATAGAACACCCGTTCAAAAATTATTTTTAGTGTTAGTCATAATGAAAACAATAGCTGACTTCTATTGCATACTGACTAGGTCCCAGTCACCCTCTCTAAATATAGGTACTCAGAAAATCTACTGAGATGGATAATCTAATGATCACTGCATCATCCTCATCCTGCCCACGAACACACTAAAGATCAGAGATGCTGAGGAAGTTATCCAGACTTGCACAGCCACCATGTGGCCTAGCTAGAGAATCAGCTCCAGGGTCCTCACACTGAATCTCAATTCCGCTTTTTTCTCTACTGTTTTTTATTTACTGACATTATTTACTTAATATTGAAGAACTTAGCCGCATTAGCAAATAGAAGCTCTTTTTTATTTTTTAAATAAATTTACTTATTTATTTTTGGCTGCATCGGGTCTTCGTTATTGGGTCTTAGTTGCTGCGTGCCGGGTTTCTCTAGTTGTGGCGAGCGGGGGCTACTCTTTGTTGCTGCACATGGGTTTCTCATTGCGGTGGCTTCTCTTGTTGCAGAGCACGGGCTCTAGGCGTGCGGGCTTCCGTAGTTGTGGTGTGCGGGCTCTGTAGTTGTGGCTCGCGGGCTCTAGAGCACAGGCTCAATTGTTGTGGCGCACGGGCTTACTTGCTCCACAGCATGTGGGATCTTCCCGGACTAGGGCTTGAACCCGTGTCCCCTGCAATGGCCGGCGGATTCTCAACCACTGTGCCACTACCCAAGTCCCAAATACAAGCATTTTGAGCAGGCAAAGAAGGTAATTTCAGAGAAGGGACATATCTCTGAAAACTGCTCAGGCCCGAGGTTCTCATACATCATTCTGCGTCATTCTCCCCCGCTATGGGGGAGGGGCCGGTTCTTTTTTGCTATCGTTTTGCAAATTACAATAATCACATTTAACAAGTGACTTCTCATTGTCAGTGTGACTCCCCCTCATCATCTCCTTCAGAAGAGTCTCAGTTTTAAAGGGGGGGGAAAAAAAGTAAGCCCTGCCCGTATCATTTTCTACCAGAACTTTCAAAAATAAAAAAAGAAACTCAAATTGTCCCTTCTCCACAGTCACAGATTTAGCCACTTCTTATGTTTAAATTTCATGCGGAAAGCCTCCTGCGTGTCACTTTTGATAACAAGCAACCCAGGATACTCTTCAATGCCATTTCTTCAATTATATTTTCTTTACTGCTCAAACGCGATAAACGGGGGGAAGCCAAAGAATTTTTCATACGTCACAGATTCGATGCAGCCGGAGTTTGGTTAAAAATACAGCGAGAGCTCTTAAAAAATTATAACCTAGACGATTTTTTTCCCTCCTCAGGCTTTTCATCAATTTCCCTTTCACAGCACTGTCTCCTTTTACAAAAAAAAATAATTAACAGAAGAAATCACTCAATCTTCCAGTTAAAATACAATGAGGAACTATGGTTAGAAAGGCAAGCAATTAATTTACTGGCTCTCAGAGCTCAGTGATTTCCCTATTTAAATTGTGTGTGTGTGTGTGTGTGTGTGTGTGTGCGCGCGCGCGGGTGTGTCTAAAGAAAGATATACCCAATTTCTGCTTTTAGCTAACGATTGTAATAATTTCTATTGGAAAGTCCATCTTTAAATTTGAACACATGATACTCTTAGAGAGTTTCGGTTAAATGGCTTGAAAATCAGTGATAGCTAACTTTCTTCTTCTTTTTCCACTTAGAAATTTTTGCTAAAAAAGGAAAAACTAGCAAGAAATAAGTTAAAGAAGTCATATTAGGCCTGAATGTTGACATTTCAAATACAGAATAATCCCTTTTATAACTCTGAGTACATACAACGATTGTTCTATGCTACCAGACATGCCTGAGAACTAAATTAATAAAATAAACCAATTATAGACATCGTTGAATCACGGTTAGAAGGGGAAACTGAGGCCATCTACTACAACCAAATACAAAATTGTTCCTTGCATATGGTTAGAGATGTCTGAAATTCTTGTGAAACATGAGAAAAATTTTCATCTAGAAAGAAGACCATCCCTTTGTATTTGATTCGACAAAATCCCAATCCCAGCAACTTTTTTGTCAATATTGACACACTGAATTTAAATTTGTATGGAGAGGCAAAGGCACTAAATAGTCAACAATTCTGAAAAAGAACAAAGCTGGAGGACACACCCAACCCAGTTTCAAGACTTACTATAAAAGGACAGTAATCAAGAGAATGCAGTATTGGTAAAAGGGTAAGATAAGACCAATGGAACACGAAAGCTGAAAAGGGTACCTACTGCTGTTGTCTTTGTTGAGAACAGGAAGACAAAAGGATGTGAGCACAAAGCAACTAGGGTGACCCTGTCTAACAGAGTAACCGTCCCCGCCGGAAAGTGGCATGTAGGTTTCAGGCGATGCGGAGCTACAAGAGTTTGTGTGCAGAATGACAGCTTGAGCAAATCAAAAGAAATTCAGAACCAGGGAAGATCGATACCTTATCACTTGCATTGTTTAAAAGTGGACTGGACAAAGAACTAGAGGCTCAAGTGTCAGCAGCAATTCCCTAGGCTGGCAGGCAGGGAAGGTGTGGGTGAGACTGCACAGACCTTTCCCATCTTAATTTCTACGATTCCACAGCACTGGCAAACCCAATTTCACTAGGGAAACTGTGCTGAGCCGTGGCTGCTACCCAAGGTCTCCTCTGATCTTACACTGGCCTTCTCAGGAGACCACGTGGGGTGCGTCTTCAACACGTGGCTCTTTTCACCACCTCAGCTTCAGTGCCTCTCCCAAAGGGCTCCCATGTAATTTACCATTCTTTCCCACAGGTTCCAAAGATAAGCCCCATGCCTTCTGGAACATCTAGACTGGTCTAGCTGCTGCCAGACTATAAACCCCACAGACCTAAAAAAAATGTAAACTCCAGTCAGACCAAACTCCAGGGCTATATTTATGGTAGGTAGAAAAAAACCCTCCTTTGGGGGCGCAAATATCTCCAAGCACCTGTCGAGTTAAAAAATCAGAAAGAAATAAAGTGCCACTTTTACCTGATAATTAATTGCACGATCTGTAAATGTGGGTCAGTGGCTCACCTCTTTCTTCCCCTTGTCCCAGTTTGGGTTTGTGTACTGCCACCATCTGTAACTTTGATGAAGAGCCCTGCATTTCATTAGGCAGTCCCAAAGCACTTAAGGAACAAGCAGACTTGTTGGAAAGCAAAATTCCACCAAATAAATGGGCATTAACAACAGAAGGGGCTTTCAGAGAGTTGATTCTGCCACCATGGACTTGAAAGATACAAAATGCTTCCAAGCTAAATGGCGAGGAAGGAGAGAGACTGGGACACAAGCAAGGCGTGTCTGAATGTACGGACGCAGATGCCTCTACACTGACAGTACACCCATGTGTCAAATCAAGTATTCACTGAATCCCTATTCTATGTGCCCAGCCTATTCTAAACACTGTGGGAAATAGAGCTAATTTATAAACACATCCATAATTTTCTAAGACAACATTTTTCTTGTTGTTGGGTGTTTTTGCTGTCATGCACACACGTATATTTGATGGACTTAGCTTTATGAAGAAATCAGGACATTTGGGATTGACATGTATACATTGCTATATTTAAAACAGATAACCAACAAGGAGCTACTGTAAAAAATAAAAATTAAAAAACAAAAAAAATTAAGGACATTTCAAATACAAAACAAGGTCATAACCTGGAAGCTAAGCTTTAGTCTATAATTTATTTTAAATCCCACCTGTTCAGCCTCATTTTCTACTTCTCCCTACAATCAGCCACAGGCTACACTCTTCCATGCCGCCATGTTTTTGCCCAGACCATCCCCCTTCCTGAGATGTCCTTTACCTACTTATTTATCCTTTAGTTCCTATGGAAAGATCTTTTCTCCCGGAAACCTCTCAGGTAACTTACGTCAGTTCTCCCTCTATGAACTCAAAGGAATGGGTATAAAATTATCTAATTCTAATAGCACTTCTCAACCTGTCCTGTAATTTTCATCCCCTCTATATGACTGCAGGCTCTTCAAAGGCAATATCTAATTACTATAATATGTATACAGATTTCCCCCACCCTTAACTAGGACATTTAACTGGAACACTTGTTTGTGACAGGCGTTGCAGGAAATGGTGCAGATTTAGTGAAAGCAACACTAGTCCTAAGCTGAAAGGCATGGGGGTCCCAGCCTGGGCTATGGTTCTCCTGGGGGTGAACTGCTGGTCAGGTCACTGTGATGAAGGTCCTTGTCCAGAAAATCATTATGATAATAAACTGCCCTCTTACTGAATTGCTTAAATCTGATCATTGATATGAAAGTGTTCTTTAAATTATAACGGGCTATCAAACCATCACGAAATGCATGTTCTTCTCTGGTACTTCCCAATGGGGAATATTTTAAGCGAGGTTCCATGCAAATCTGAACTTACTGGGCCTGTGCAGTCTGATGGCACAGAATTCCTGGCACTTTCAGTCAAAAGGAGATGATGTAAGTATTAACAAAATGTCTATAATATCTATAAACTAAGAGAGTGATTATGATCAAGGATATAAAAGTGAGACACAAACTTTCACAGAAGCTTCACAGTCACAGTCATAGCATAGGGGCACAGACAACCTCCCCAGTATACTGGGCTCTGTAAACAAGCAATGTTTAAGCTGGCGGGTGTGAATGTCCTTTCTGAGATGTGACAGTAGGAACCAAGTCCAGTCACCATCACTATAAATCTACAAAGCAAAAAACTCCTTTGCAATTCTCATTCATCTTTTAGGATTATTACCAATAAAATATCAAAGCTCAGTCGCAAGACAACACAAAAGATAAAGTACTTTAGCCAGTAAACTCTAAGTTGAATAAAAAACTATATTTTTAAGTAAATAATAGATCCCGCAAAATCTCAAATCAACAAAAGGAAACGTTACTTTTTCAAAATCAAAAAATAAAAAGGATGCGGCATCCCTGTTCATAATTGTGTAAGCTAAGGACCCCGAACAAGTTCTGTCTTCTCTTAGAAGAAGTGACTTGAGGCAATTCTGGAAGTCTCGCCAATGTTCTTTTCTTTTCTCTTTAAGGACATCACAGACGTGTAAAGGAGAATAAGAAATACAGTTGTCTGGCCTGAGTTACATATCAAAAAATGCCATCAACTTCTTGTAGGGGAAAACACAGAACCTTAAATTCAAAGCTTCTAGGTGCCTTTTAATTCACCTTGACAGATTTTATCTTAGCCTCTGCAGAGCTGTGAAGAACTCCTCAAGGTTGTTTGAGATTGCTTTATGTTGGGCGTATGGTGTCAAGATTTGCAGGAACTTGTTACTTAAAAATGTATTTGCAGGGGCTTCCCTGGTGGCGCAGTGGTTGAGAGTCCGCCTGCCGATGCAGGGGACGCGGCTTCGTGCCCCGGTCCGGGAAGATCCCACATGCCGCGGGGTGGCTGGGCCCGTGAGCCATGGCCGCTGAGCCTGCGCGTCTGGAGCCTGTGCTCCGCAACGGGAGAGGCCACAACAGTGAGAGGCCCGCGTACCGCAAAAAAAAAAATGTATTTGCACTGAAATAATCCATAATTACAAAGTTCTACTAAAATCCCAAAGGCAAATGAATCCCTTCAAAGCGCTACAACATTCATTTTTGATATCACATCCAACCTTCAAACAGGTGGTCCTGCAGGTGTGGCTGAACTACATCCACTCACCTGTTAAGTTAATAAAGATTTAGTATGAAATGAAAACTCCGGCACAAAACAAAAGCAGCAGAAATCTGCGACAAGAAAGCATGAAAAGGAATCAACGGTTCTGTTAAATCAAGCCCAGGCGAGTGTGCAAAGCACAGGGTGACTATATGCTTTGAGATAAGGCTCTAGGCTAAAATCAAAGGAGCAAAACTTCAATATTTCATGTTATCGTAGTGGCTTGGCAGGGCTAAAAATTTAATAAGCGCTATCTAAACGCATGGTGCTGCTTCAGACTGGAGAAAAAAAATAAAGATGCCTGAGATTAAGCATTCTAATGACTACTTACTGAAACTTAAAAGAATATAGATCATCGTCTCTGGAATTAAATTACTCACTCTAAGTAATAATAGTTAAAAAACATCCAAATGGCCCAGAGCTGAGTCTGGTGGAAGACAGGGTAGCAGAGCTGGTGATTAGGTGAGGATCTCACTAAAGCTGAAGCACTGAGTGAGGGGCTTGTGTGGGGCAAATAGCTGGGAGGCATCTGTTAACAGAGCTGGCACAGCTGGCCCGGCTCCTAAGTCTGCAGTTATAAGTCACCTAGGATTCAGGGCCCTGCAACAGGCAGAGGTAAAAAGAACAAGATAAATTATTTGGACTCTAAAGGCAAAATTTAAGTGTCATTTGCTCCATAAAATCTTTCATGATCACCCCAGTCAACTCACACAGATCTCATTCTAATTCCTAGAAGTTTTCTCTTCCACTGCTTTGGAACATTCAGGAAGCTGATTTTTAATGCTGATTATCATACTAACTTGAATACCTATAAGGTACTCTATTTAACTAGATCAATAATTTCTCTGGCAGAATTTTTTTTCATGTACACACAGCTCTTTGTGTCTGTCCACAGAGTTTAACACAATACCTTCCTCTACTCATTATCCAGCGAACATGTTTTGGTTGATTAGAAGGTAATGTCTAGAGCAAGGGGATGGCAAACATAATGTTAGACAAATCAATAATCTTCAGGACTTTTTTATTTCTCTTGAAAATGGTCATGAAAACTGCTACAGGTTTAAGAACTTTGACACAAATATATACGTACTATCAGTTTCCACACAACAAACACAGATGAACTGACATATTGCTGTAACTGTCAGTGTACATCACTAATTGCATAAGATCCCAAATCTTCCTTCCTCATCTAATTTGTAATTTTACAGTAAACTTTTTGCTTTCTCTGCTTTATGAGCTCAAGTTCAAATAAGCCTCCCTTTCAACTTTCTAATCTAGAAGCCAGATTCTTACAAGCATGAAATTATAATTAAAAAGTATAATCAACATTAATAAAAAATCATACCCAAGGAATCCTTCAGTGGTATTCCTCCCAAAAAGCTTTCAACATCCCCTAAATAAAAGGTCACGCCTTAGAAAGCAACATCATTCTTTCACACAGGATGGAATGTTCGTGTGCCCCATATTATATTTTTTAACTTTTTTTTTTTTTTTTTTTGCGGTACGCGGGCCTCTCACCGCTGTGGCCCCTCCCGTTGCGGAGCACAGGCTCCGGACGCGCAGGCTCAGCGGCCATGGCTCACGGGCCCAGCCGCCCCGCGGCATGTGGGATCCTCCCGGACCGGGGCACGAAGCCGCGTCCCCTGCATCGGCAGGCGGACTCTCAACCACTGCGCCACCAGGGAAGCCCTCATATTATAATACATTCAAATATATTCAGACATATTTTGTGTGTGTGTATATATAAATATAGACAAGTATATAACATGTCAAAGTGTACATTGTTCTACTACATTGTGTACATTGGCTACTAGAAGAGGAAGCCTTAACCTTATGAAGCCCCGATATTCCCTGCGTCTCTCCTCACAGAGCCTTTGTGTAAAGGTGAGCCGCAGTGTTTGTTTTCTCCTCATTAAGTCGCTGGCTTCCCTAACTTGGGATCTCAAATGGAGATTCTAAGGCTACAGAGAGTCCAGGGACACTCAGATGGCAGGGGATGCAGAAGATAGATAGGACTGCAGCCATGCATTCGGAGGTGGGTCTGGCAGACAGATGTTAGGGCAGGATGCCCCCCAGGAAGTCAGGAAAACCCACTGGGGGCAATGGTGGGAAAGGGTCAGGCAGACATAAGTGCCAAGTACAAAGAGAAGGAAAGGAACAGAACAAATAATATCAGATCCAGAGATGGTGGAATCCACCAGGCTTAGTGACGGACAGTGTAAAGAGAAAGGATAATGATGTTAAGATGCCCATCCTGGGGGCCTAAGGAATTGGTGTGACGCCATTTACACAAAGGGGAAAAGAGGAAGGTGGATTGTTTCATGGGGTTGGTGGGAGATAAGCTGAAATGGAGCTAAACAAACTGGGCAGTGTCACTCTCAATGGGAAGGACACTGGAGAGGCAGTGTGACCTCACCGAGCGGCTGTGTGACCTTGGCAGACACGTAAATCACCACAGGCTTCGGTTATCTCCTGTCAAATGAGCAGGCTGAATTAGATGACTTCTATTCTTTCCTCTGCTCAAGACACTACAGCTCAAATGTTATCACTCCCATTTCCACAATCAGCAGTATAGGAAATCAAAAGAAACATCTATTCTCCTTGACATGGAAGGGAGCTCTAAAATAGGACTAGAGAAATGTCTTCTATCCCTTTTTCTAGGGCTTTCCCCCAAATCCAAAGAGCACCTCCACACCTGCAACCTGACACCATCAGGGACTTGGCCCTTTGCTCTTTAGCGATGCCAGTGAGGCACAATGATGGGAAGGCAATCTGACTGGGACCACGGTCGGAAGCCCCCAGCCCAGAGCTACAATTCCAGGCTACACCTGAGCCATTCCTCAGCCTTCCTTCCACAGGGCTCTATCATCCTCAGCACCTTGAAAATCCAGGTGTGGAACAGAAATACCCAGACTTCTCAGTGCTCTCTATCACTCCCACTAGCCAATGTAGAAGAATGAGTTCAAAAACTTAGGGACTTAGCAACAGACTTGTGGTTGCCAAGAGGCAGGGAAGATGGGGGCGGGATGGATTGGGAGTCTGGGATTAGCAGACACAAACTATTATATAGAGAATGGATAAACAAGGAGGTCCTACTGTAGAGCACAGGGAGCTATATTCAATATCCTGTGATGAACCACAGTGGAAAGAATATGAAAAAGAATGTGTGTGTGTGTGTGTGTGTGTGTGTAACTGAATCACTTTGCTGTACAGCAGAAATTAACACAACACTGTAAATCAACTATACTTCAGCTAAATAAATTAAAGAAAGAAAGTAAGAAAAACTTAGGGACTAATGGTATAAGCACCGTGTCCTGGGTGCTCACAGGCTTTCCAGAGCGCTGGGAACCAGAAACGAGGCCGGGATCAGACAGGTGCAGCCAAAAACAGGGGCTGGGCACTGAGGTTGGGGAAGGATGCTCCCCACTTTTAGCAGGAGACTTTGAATGTGCACACTTACAGGGTAGGACAGGGTTTGGATATGGGGCAAACTGGAGGGGACGAACCTTTCGACACTATCTGGGGCTTGGAGTTCAAGGGTACGAGCAGGAGTCAGCCTCAGACAGCCTGGGTCATGGGGTCGGCAGGCCAGGGAACCAGAGACAAAGAGCACACCCGGGGCCTGCCTAGGGATTCTGAAGTACAGGAGCCTCTGCTTCCAATGGGATGTTTCCCATCGTTTTCAGCCTGACATGAAATGCAAAGCTTGCCTTGCTCTTCAGAACTGTGCCAAAAATAGCACTACCATACGACCCAGCAATCCCAGTACTGGGCATATACCCTGAGAAAACCAGAATTCAAAAAGAGTCACGTACCACAATGTGCATTACAGCTCTATTTACAATAGCCAGGACATGGAAGCAACCTAAGTGTCCATCGACAGAGGAATGGATGAAGAAGATGTGGCACATATATACAATGGAATATTACTCAGCCATAAAAAGAAACGAAATTGAGTTATTTGTAGTGAGGTGGATGGACCTAGAGTCTGTCATACAGAGTGAAGTAAGTCAGAAAGAGAAAAACAAATACCACATGTTAACACATATATATGGAATCCAAAAAAAAAAAAAATGTCATGAAGAACCTAGGGGTAAGGCAGGAATAAAGACGCAGACCTACCAGAGAATGGACTTGAGGATATGGGGAGGGGGAAGGGTAAGCTGGGACAAAGTGAGAGAGTGGCATGGACTTATATACACTACCAGATGCAAAATAGATAGCTAGTGGGAAGCAGCCGCATAGCACAGGGAGATCAGCTCAGTGCTTTGTGTCCACCTAGAGGGGTGGGATAGGGAGGGTGGGAGCGAGACACAAGAGGGAGGAGCTATGGAGATATATGTATATGTATAGCTGACTGTTATAAAGCAGAAACTAACACACCATTGTAAAGCAATTATACTTCAATAAAGACGTTAAAAAAAAAAAAAAGAACTGTGCCAGTTTCCTCAAATCCTTTTGCTCTGCCTGGAACCCATGCAAGAGGCTGGATGCTTCAGGGAAATACTACAAGAGACCTGGACGGTTGAGACCAAGTGAAAAGTGAGTCACGAGGTAAAATTCCCTGTTTGGGCAGAAAACGGCATTCATACAGGTCATTCTATCTGCATTTAAGGAGGTGTATTTAAGGACCTTGTGGAGAAGGCTGTCACAAGACATCACAGGCGAGGAGACAGGGGACAGGATTAGGAAGGCAGCCTGTTTAACCTCACAGTAAAGTTTTTAAAAAACACTAAAAGTTTGGCGGTAGAGATAAACAGGAGGTGAGTGAGGAGACAGCAGCTGCTGGAGGTGATTCGTAATCACCTCATCACTATGCATCAAGTATTACACAAGAAGTTCTGGGGAGGATGACACAGAGGCAGCAAGAGCCCTGATGACAGTGGAGTGTTTGTAATATGGTAAGAAAATAAAGGATGCACCGCATAAAAAGGAAAACACAAATATATATAATAGAAATGGACGACTTCTCTCACAGGAAAACTGTAAGCTCAGAGCAAATGGATAGGCTCAGAAGAAGAGCACATTTTTAAAAAGGCCAGATGTGACCCTTTTGCTAAATCCTTCAGAAAAGTGACCCGCTGTGTCTCAGAGATCACAGATATGGAATGTCTCCCCCATGGCTCACCTGGAGACTCTGCTAGTAAATATCACCACCTTTCTATGTAAACACAGATAAACCAGAGGAACAAGGACAGATGAATCAAAGGCACTCCAGCTGTCCCTGTGGTCCCACAGAGGTTTATTAATGTGTTTTGAGGCTGTCCAGCAGGAGGCTGGGGTCAGCAGCCAGGAAGGTGACATGGGGAGCGTTCCCATTGTGCTGCAATTACAGCAACACTCTGCTTTAATAACCCCAAAGCCGGAAGCCACAGAGGCACACCACTCACTCTCTGCCCTCGTGCTCCCGCTGTGCTCCGCAGAAAGCTGTTCCCAGAAGATGTCAAATGCAAATAGGACACCTGTGCTCCCCAGCACAGGACAATAGTCACTCCACACCTGAGTCAGGGCAAAGTTCTAGCAGAAAGCATCTCCCTTACAAACCTAAAAGGACTCCTGTGCCCCAGATAAGGATGGCGGTATTGTGATCAAGGTTTGCAGTGATCCGAGTGGCTGAACAAAACATATGTGCTGGACAACAAGTACCAGGCAGCATGTGATCTGAGAAGAGGACAAATGATACAGCGTGTGATGCTTTTATGGAAGAGCCTCACATCTCGCCAGAGAAGATGACACGCACATAAAATAAATATATAAGGAGAGGTAAAGACACAATGGATGGCAACCCCAGTTTACCAAAGGCCATGTAGAAAAGAGGACTAGCATTATGAGGCAGTTGGGACATTTTTATGAGAAAAGTATGGTTTTAACTGCCCATAGAAGATGGTAAGTACAGGCATTGACAGTGGGTTGGGAGCGATTGTTCCTGGCTGATGGAATACTATGAACAGAGGTGGAGGAGGAGGGTGGCTGGTTATAGAGCACAGGTACATTGGAGAGCAACTGGATACTGTAGAAGCAGGTTGGGACCACACTGTAGAAAAGGCTTTGAATAGACTCCATGACCGGGTTGGATCGTGACTTTCAAGAAGAACCAGAAGAGTCTTATCTATTTCCATCAACTGTCTCTCTTTGTATCAATGGCATGAACTTGCAAAAAAGCATCTGCCTTCCCTCCTTCCCCTCCAAAGAGCCACGCTCCCTCACACACATCTCACTTGAGCTTCTTAGTCCAACATTCTTCCCAACGAAGCTCACCAGCCACCATCCCTTGGGTCTTACTCACTTACTACGGTGCCCTACATTTGTTCTGTCTCGCAAAGGACATCTCACAGGCCAATGTCATTTTCTTCACCTAATACTTCATTCTGCAGAAACTCTCTCTGGCCTATTCTCAGAAGTTATGATAAGCAAAGCCTTTTCAGCAGAGGGCTTTCAGGAGAGGCTTAAAATTCACATGTGCCCGTCTTCACCTCAATCACTGGCATCTACATGTTTCCTAGTGCCAGGAGAAAGTGCACAGTGCCATGGATCACACCAAGTCAGAGCCCCCCAAGAAGGTGGTACTCGGTATGCTCTGCTTATGCTACTTCGGCTCCACTCAAGCACATTTTAATTCATTTTTGTAACCTCCATTTTACTGAAGACAGAAAGTGGTCATATTTTTTGTGATTAAAAATTTACACAATCCAAGAACTTTTTCAGCATAACGAGATACAGATGATAGTTGGCACAAACGAACTTCTGATAATGTCCCACATTTCTTCTGAGCTTCAGGAGGTGGGAGGGTATAAAGAGGTGGTTTGAAATTTTCATACGGTAAGAGAATCTAAAAGTAATCAGTATTTGGGATTTCAAATACCGCCCTGGGCTCCTACCCTCAAGGGATTAAAAATGTAATTCCTCTTTTCAAAAATGCAATTTAACAAATGGGACAAATTCAATTACCCAGCCATTTCTCTATAGCTTTAGGAACTGCCGACTCCATGAAATTCAGATGAATCAATAGTTTGGATTAGAGAAGAAAATTCTCCATGACCTTTCTTTATTCTATTGCTTTCTCTAAAATGTTGGTGATTTCTAACAAATGGAATTCCCACAGTTAAAATTAAATATAGATTGTAAAGCCGCTACCATTAATCTTATTTGGTATTATTGTTACTGTATGAGGATTGGTTTGCCATCACTGCACGTGGTCTCAACTGTAACTTTCATTTTGTGTGTGCACGTTGCCTTTTTTCTTAGATAAGAGCTCAACTGTGGGAGGAGGGTTTCTTGACCATCTCTAATCTCTATAGTGGAATCCATCACAAACACTTTCTTCTTCATCCTTCTCCTTCACCAGCACCCAGCAAGTGTGGCAATTATCAAGGTATGAAACATGAGTAAGGCATACTTCAGTGACTCATACTCATCGTGGTCCCTTTAACAAAGTGTCGGCAACAGACTCACTTTAAATACTTTGTGGTTCCTCCGTGGACAGTCTTACACTGAAAGTAAACTTACAGAGCTTTGATTCCCCTCACCTTTCCAGGTGGGAGAGATGGCATAGACTGATGTATAAATAAATATTATTTTTTTCATTCTAGATTGTAGTTAACCTATTTCCTCCATAAGACAACCTCACTAGTTTCGACTGTTCATGACAGTCTCTAATAATTTAGGTACAATCCTTAGCTGAATTCCATCTTTATAAGACACATGATTAAAAAAAAAAAACTATGAAAATAAACAATAAAAAGGTTATAAAAGTTTATAAAAAGAACAATTGGCTCCTTAGGGTAAAACAAATTTTCTCATTCTTCTTAGGTTAATTTCTATGCGAAAATGTGATCTGCTAAGCTAAGTAAAACACGTCTTACCTCCGTATTAAAACAGAGCCTCAAAGAATCTCAGACAAAACAGGGAGCATTTAATTTGCAATGTATTACACAGCAATAAAAATGTGTTTTTAAATTCTACTATCCGAAATTGTCACCAATTCCACTTCCTTCACAAAGGGTCTGAACCAGTGAAGATCCCAGAGGTACGTCTGTAATCTCTGTTAGAAGGTAGAGGAAAATTAAGTATAACTGAAATGAGAATTCAGTGTGTCCTTTTGAGACAGTAACAAATAAGCACTTGGGAGTTTGCTGATGTTCAACAGGGATGTGAATGTGGGTGGAAGGAAGTGGAGAGGGACCAAGGTTGCTAATTTTGTTTTTGGCAGTGCCATGCGGCTTACAGAATCTTAGTTCCCCGACCAAGGAGGGACTGAACCCACACCCCCTGCAGTGGAAGCTCGGAGTCTTAACCACTGGACTGCCAGGGAATTCCCTAATTTTTAATAGCATCTTTTGGTCTCTTTATAGGCCCAACCTAGCTCTACCATACTTAGTCCCTTCTTTATACATAAAAGCTTTGTGCCTTCTCTAAGCTGTATACTACCTTCTTGTAACCCCTCAGAAGACTGTTTTCAACTGGAAATGGGGGACTATCCTTCACAAAATCATTCTCACTTGTATGTCTTTCCTCCAACTTCTTTTGACCAGTGCAACTTTCAACCCCTAACATTACATCATCCACTTTGGACACCTGGCTCAGAACACCAGACAAACTCTATTTAAAACGCATACTTCTGTTATCATTTAAGTGAATTACTTCTTCTATTAAACAGCAAAGGAACGGTTTATGTTAAAAGCCAAGTACAGGCATGGTGGTAATTTCTCCGAGTGAAATGCAATATCATCAGTACACATCGAATACGTACATAAAACGACGAGCATGTCACCAAAAAAAAACCCACGATCTCTCTGCAAATTTCATAGTATTGTTTGAAGCTAATCCATCGTAAAAAAAAAAAAAAACATCGGCTTTGTAAATCTATATCATTCACATACTTGCTTATCCCTTCCCTTAAGACAAAATAATTCCCAACACATTTTGGAAAATAAAGCATGCCGAAGAAAGGAAAATCAGTTTGATTTCCAGAACCCTGGCGCTCAAATGAGATAAAGATGGGTCTGTACTGATGTATTCATCCATGTTAATTTTTTCCTTATAATGATATCCAAAAAAATGAAGAGGAGTTTCGACACGTGCATTCTGAGTTAACTCTGGGATTTAAACTTTCAAATAATATACAGCTGCCAATAGTTGATTCTGGCCTCTTCTCTCTCAACTCTCAAAACCCCTCCTGGGATAAGCCAACCTCAATGTACTGCTGATACATTCTCAAGACAGGGTACGTTCAAAATAACCACATCTGCCTTACCAGTGGGCCCCTCGGCTGCATGAACTGTTGGCTTTCTTGCACTAGAGAGAGGAATTAAACCTTCACCAGCTCAGGTGTATAGCCCAGTGCAAGCAGGACAAGTATGCAGCTTCATAGTATAGGATGCTTATTAACTAAAAAATAAAAGCCGTGTTATAAGAATACGCGTGGGACTCCCCCGGTGGCCCAGTGGTTAAGAATCCGCCTGCCAACGCAAGGGACACGTGTTCGATCCCTGGTCCGGGAAGATCCCATGTGCCGCGGAGCAACTAAGCCCGCGCACCACAACTACTGAGCCTGCGCTCTAGAGCCTGTGCTCTGCAACAAGAGAAGCCACCGCAATGAGAAGCCCGCTCACCACAACAAAGAGTAGCCCCCGCTTGCCACAACTAGAGAAAGCCCGTGCATAGCAACGAAGACCCAATAAAGCCAAAAATAAATAAATAAATAAACTTATATTTTTAAAAAAAAAGAATATGCCTGACAGGAAAAGGATAAATATGTCCAGGCTTTATTGCTACATGTATTTTTTAAAGAAATGCCTATTGTACTGTGGAGTAGGTAACATTTCCCAGTATGTCTGGAATCATTCAGTGTAGCACCATACGGTGTAGCACCATACGGTTATCATAGTGGTGCACAGATAACACACAATTCATGACACTTCGTACTCTTATTTGTTTAAAAAGTAAAACTGTCCTGAGATGCAGCACTGCGATTTGACGTCCCTCAGAATCAGGACAGGCTGGGTACTAGTGAAATTATTCTTTGTTACATACGAAGCCACTGAAGAAATACAAAAGGAAAGGATATCCTTCTGGAAGGATATCTAAGTTAGCCAATGTGAGAGAAAGGGAGTGGACCAGGCAGAGAGAACTGAGATTCTGTTTACCTGGCACATAAAATAAAGCAAACCATGGGCTCTGGGACTAAACATCTTTTGGCACTCACTGGGGTGGTGAAAGAGACTATTCAACTAAAGGAAAGATGAGTGGGATGCGGGAATTAAAACACTCAGCTCGTCTGACCCATTATGAACTCAGCTTCAAATATCAAACAATGGCTATGGTAGAAAAGCCTATCTGCTTCCCTGTAAAAGTATATTAACCCCTAAAAATGTACAAGATTAACATGGTATCAAACAGCCAAAAACTAGTGGTGCACCAAATTAAATAATATATGTTATCATGTCATTATCAAATGGTCTGGGAAGGGGGGAGAGTGAAAGAAACAGTAGACTCAGATCAGAGCCTAAGATCAAGGATCCAAAGAGTAGGTGACATTATGTCACCATGACTCCTCCTAAACCATCCAGTTAGGCAACAGTTCATTGCTCCTCCTTGTTTGTTCTGTTCGAAAGGACCATAAGCCCACAGGTCCTAGCTAAGAGGAGGGGTTATAAAACTGTCTTCAGATCTAAACATCTACTTCCTAATGGGACACTGTCCAGAAATATTCACCATTATACACAGTGAGGCAAAAAAAACTATGATTCTCAAGGACCTAGAATTATAAAAGGATGTATAAGAAATGTCCAGAGATACAGACTTCAAGAATTATGACCTGGACCAATCTTTCTTTCCGGTATGAGTCTTCTGAAGTGACGACAGGGACTTCTCTGGTGGTTCAGTGGTTAAGAATCCACCTGCCAATGCAGGGGACATGGTTTTGATCCCTGGTCCAGGAAGATCCCACATGCTGCGGAGCAACTAGCCAAATAAATAAGTAAATAAAGAAAGAATTGCTTTGCCTGAAGTGACGACAGCTATCAAGACAGCACTCTGTAACTAGATTCAAGTTCCTCTCACCAAACCAGAAATGGATAGGCCTTCAATCAGTGTTATTCCCTCTTATAACAGGTGTTTACTAAACAAAGGCTTGACTTTCAAATATAATCTTCAATAAACTCTGCATGTCTTTAACATCTCCTAAATTTTTTTAAAAAGATAATGTCAACCTAACACTTGCCCCTATAGAGAGTATCATCAAATGCAAGGGAAGAAACAGTTTAATAAGTATTGGCCTGGAACACAGCTTTACATTCCTCTCTTCCACGTTAATGGGACCAAGGTGTTACAGTCATGATCAAGATGTAACAATCCAATGGAAAGTAACATGAGGTATAAATCAGAACACATCTTAATTGCTACCATTTTCATCTTTACTGTCTAATACACTTTTGGAAAAAAGACTGAAAATGAACCTTGTATGAAATGTTTTAACAACTACGTTATAAGTAATGCCACAGACTTTTTCCTTGGGTTTCTTTAGATGTGACTGACTAGGCTGTTTTACCACTTACGTAGTGATTTATTTATTCAGATTATCTCCATGAGACAGCAACCATGCTTATACTACCACCATAATTTCTAGTACTGTTAGAAAACTATTGTGGTATGGCTCCATACCAACAAACAGGATGGATTCAATGGCCTCAGCATGGCTTTCGTGTATGTTTCATTTTCTTGGCCAAAAGTTCCTTTCATTATTTGGTTCCATTTCTTTCAGCAAACAGAAAATAAAGAAGAAGCTGACAGACTGTTAAAAAATATATATGACAGTCTAAACAGCACAAATAAAAGGGAACTATAAAAATCTCAGGAAAAACTACTGTTTTTTTTTTCCTTCGAAGACAGTTTTAATTTTAAACACTCAATATTCTTATGAAATTTTCTAGACACAATTACATTGAAAAGGCTTCATACATTTAAAAAGAACGTGACAGAACACTTAAATGTTATATTAAAGATTCACTGTAAATTAAATATTAAAAAGTATTCAACAGATCCAAGTGTGGTTCGAATCCATCTGTTACTACAAACTATATTTTTTCTTTATCTTAGCATTGCCATATGTCATGACAGAAATCCAAGCTTTTTTTTTAAATTTTCCAATTGAAAACCTACCTTGGACATGAATGGCCATGGTTAATACACAGCATTTATACTGCACTATAGATTATCACAGAGTCATATTTTTCTAGGTCATTTTAGGAAGACCACAGGTACAATTTAACTAGAAAAAGTTTTCTCCCTCCGAAGGTGTGTTAGCTTCTTAGAAACTCTGGATTAAAAGTTTATCATTAGGGGCTTCCCTGGTGGCGCAGGGGTTGAGAGTCCGCCTGCCGATGCAGGGGACACGGGTTCGTGCCCCGGTCTGGGAAGATCCCACATGTCGCGGAGCGGCTAGGCCCGTGAGCCATGGCCGCTGAGCCTGCGCGTCCAGAGCCTGTGCTCCGCAACGGGAGAGGCCACAGCAGTGAGAGGCCCACGTACCGCAAAAAAAAAGGAGAGAGATTCCAAATGCAAAGCAAAAAGATAGAAAATTGCCATCCAGAAACTGTGTCCTTATACCACTGACAATATAATTATTGAACATACAGGGAAAGCATGATAAGCAAAGTCCAATAAAATCTTTACTAAACAAAAGCTCCAGAGACATAGGTCTGCTCATTATACTCTATTCTGAGGGAAAATAAAGAAGACAATTATACAGGGAAAAATTGGAATTGTCTATATACCATCCCACAGCAACTATCATACCTATTGCCAGGGGAGCTGTTTGCAAACAATGAAAACAAACCAGAAGAGAAAGAAAAGCTCTCCAGGACACACCTATAGATGGACATAGCCAACCAGACAAACTCTCAGTACTACTTGACCATGCCAAGAGGTGGAAACATTTGAGAAATTAAATTTACACCCTTAATGTGGATAAAGCCTTCTCTGACAGAGGCAAGAAAAATCCGAGGGAACAAAAGTACCTGCCCAACCCCCTTCACAAATATCCCATATTAGGGTTTTCCACTTAACTATAAAAGTGCTAATCACCTGAAGTGTGTATATACTTGAATTCTATTTCAAAGGTCCTAAAGCCTTACTCTTTAGGGAATATCATTCTACCTGTTAATTTAGATAAAACTAGCTGACCCTTGAACAATACAGGTTTGAAATGCATGGGTCCAATTATACATGGATTTCTTTTTTCAGTAAGTATTGATACATACTATACAACTACACAATCTGTGGTTGGTTGAATCCAAGGATATGGAACAGAGGCAGATATGGAGGAAACTCGGACACAGGGCTGACTGTGAAGTTATAGATGGATTTTTGACTGCATGGGGGTCGGGGGCCCTAACCCCAGCAATGTCCAAGGGTCAAATGTAATTCAAAGTATTGCTCAACTTACGACGTCTTCTGCACCCACTCAGTGTTATCTAGCTGCTGAGAACACAGAGATAAAAAGCATGGGAATCATGAATTACACATGACTCTTGACGTTTACGACATCACCCTCTAGGGAAAGAGACAACGGGAGAGATGGGTCTCGTCATTACTACATGCTAATTGCCAACACTGCTTTTCTGAACTTTATATCCCTACATCATTACATAAAACACGTTTAAAGTAGGACTAAGATATATCTTAAACATATGATTTTTTTATACTATAATATATTATACAGTATATTGTATAATATTGCCTCACTCAGCTCTAGCTGCTGTAACAAAATACCATGGGCCAGGTGGTTTAAACGACAAGAGATTTATTTTCTCACAGATCTGGAGACCAGACGTCTGTGTCTATGACCAGGTTACCAGCACAGTCAAGTGCTGGTGAGGGCTCTCTTCCTAGTTTGCAGAAGGCCACCTTCTTGCTGCTTCCTCACATGGCCTTCCCTCAGTATGTGCACATGGAGGGAAGGCCATGTGCACATACTGAGGGAAATGACTGTAAATGACTCGTGAACCGCCAATCTTTTTGTTCTGTCCCACACCGCACGCCACACAACAGAATGATTAACTGCTTTGGCTCATTTGGTCAGACAAGCCTGTGAGAGCAAACTTCAAGGCTTCCGCAGCCCAAAGTACCACCAGTATAAATTCACACTTCTTGCCTATTTTGTTTTATGGATATCTCTGACTAATGTCATATTTTTTGCTTTCATTTTTGACTTCACTATTTTTCTATTTGCTCTTTTATACTGTTATAGAATCAGAACTGAAGTATTTTAGAGTTTATAGTTGAGATATGCATATTCATTAGTTCTATTATGTTCCTAATAATTATGAATGTTTCTCCCCTCTGGGAAAGTGTAGGGGCATATTCCCACACACATGGACCCCCAACATGATTTACTTATAATCAGGTTATCAGCTGGGGAGGGCGAGGTTCCTGCTGTAGTGAAAGTGGAGTGTATCTAAAATATTTCTTTTTTTTATATAGGGAAGAAATGAGAAGTTAGAAAAACAAACAAAAAAAGTATAATGGCAGAAAGGAATTGTGGAATGGCATAAAAGCAGGGGGAGAGAGAGGAAAAGGTAAGAACTCAATAATCATTCTCTCAGTAGGTAGGGTAGGTGGGTAGATGGATGATCAGTTGACAGATGATAGATATAGATAGACAGATAGTAATAATCACTAATTCCATTTTTTTTTTGGCTGTGCCATGCAGCATGTGGGATCTTAGTTCCCCAAACAGGGATCCAAACTGTACCCACTGCATTGAGAGCATGGAGTCTTAAGCACTGGACCGCCAGGGAAGTCCCAATAATCACTAATTCTAGAACATGTTCATTTATGGGGAGAAAGAAAAACTACTCCATAATCGTTTTGGAAATGCTGTATAATATATCCTCTGCAAGATTCACAGTGAAGAGTAGTATATGACAGGCTCTAAGAAGTTCTACAATAAAAAAATTACTAGTACCATTAAGTCAATAGCTCTGCACCCTGTTACTTCTGCTAACTAAATTATAACCACTACAGACACGTCAAATAGTTCCACGTTTCACATTATTTTATTATATCCCACTTGGAGTTCTGCAAAAGAAGACTGCACCAGGCTGATGATCTCTATTATGACATGAGCTAAGAAAATAATTTCCATTAATCTTAGGTGATGAGGCTTTTTACGAAGCTGTCTATCAAGAGATAAAGTAGAATATGTACTATATCTTAAATGATGGTAATCACACTTTAATAACCCTGTTGTCTTTTATTAACTGTTTTTCAATACATTTCCAATTATATTTATAGCCTCTAAACAACTCAGCGGGAGGAGAACCCAGGTTTTACATTACCTCGCATCCTGGATTGCTGGACCACGGATGGATCCGTTCACTTAGTAAATACGTCATGGGTGGTAAATACTGCTCTAGGGGGATATAATCAGAGGTCGATGACAGACTAGCTTTATTATTAAAAGACCTTAGAGGAAGGGTAAATGAACACTTATGTAAGCAAACCAGTAAGATTTCTAGATGCACAGACAAAATAATACATAAAAGAAAAACCTCACCAATTCTGGATGGTCAGGGAAAAATTACCTGAGAAATGACATCTAACTGAGAGCTGAAGACTGAAAAGAATTAGCCAAGATAAGGGTGATTGTGTGTGTAATGGGGGGAGGGAAACAGGTAAAGTGCGTGAGCTCGAGTCTATAGGGAGGTGGAACATTAGGGAAAACTGGAAGAAGTTCATTAGCATCTCTATCAAAGAAGGGGCAAAGGTAAGAGGAATAAAGAGTGAGAAAAGTATACAGCTGGCCGTCTGTATCCACAGATGAGGAACCCATGGACATGGAGTCTGCAGATACGGAGGGTCTACTGTATACCAATATGCATATCCTTACACACTCCACGGTGTCTGCCTGCTTTAAGGGGAAAAAATGCAATTTGTTAATTAAAATGGGATTCAATTCCCAGCATGAGTACGTTTTGGTCAAGCGCCCCAGGAGCCCATATAAGATTCCCCTCTTCTTTCCTCTCTCTCTTCCCCACTCTACCTAAAATCATGACATTTTGGCGGTAGTCAATAAAGTGTGAAATGATACAATTTTTGTTTCAGTGGCTTATTATGGCTAAAGATTTAATTACGCTTTGTTATGTTTATATTTTCTTCCCCCAACAACTGAGGATAGTTCTTTCAGTGCCTAATTAATACAAACTAGTTTGCACAGTTACTTGTTCATTAAACTCTTATTTTTCCCAGTAGAGTACATGCAAAGCATTGCCTAAGCCTAAACCTAGCTGGCGTCTAGAAAGAAAAACTGTCAACACTTACTACCAGGATTCTATTCCCCTCCAGGGATCCCATTCCCCATTTCTCCAGTGCCTGGTACCTGTAGGAGTTTTTCCTTCCATCTTTGACCAAGGCAGTTCTCAAACCCTCTATCTCCTCAACTGGGAGTGACTGGTAACTGTATTACTGTGTCATCGCTTCATCCCTCACATTTGCTTTTTTTTTTTTTTTGTATGAAAACAACAAGCTAAAGAGAGAATCCTCCAAGGGGAAAATTTGGATACAAAAAGTGGTAGGGAAAGAACTGTGTTGGAGACACAAGTGCTCTAGGGGGTTCCTGCTGGGGCCCACGCTTAAGCTATTCCTTACGTATTTTTTTTTCAGTTAACAATGTACCTTAGAATTATCTCCAAATCAGTTCATAGAGATCATCTTCATTTTTGTTACAGTTACACAGCGTTTCACTGTGTGCATGTACAACGTACAACAGTTAATTCTGTCTCTCTCCTCTGTGTACACATGGAGCTTGTTTCCATTATTTTGCAATCACAAACAATGCTGCACACACAAAAAACTATATATACATAAGTGTGCATTTCCTATTGCTGGATATAGAAGAATGTATGAAAATATCCACATATCTGCTCAACTGTATACAATGAAACATAGGAAGGATATGAGGCTATGCAAGGAACTAATGAGTTAAGTTACACCAAAGGAATAATAAGTGGGAACAGAATGGAAAGAAATGATTAAGTGGGACTGAGGTGCAAGGAATAGGGGAAGGACATTTCTCTGAGCATAACTTTTCATACACTTCTGAGTTTAGAACTATGACAATGTTCCATGTATTACGGAACAAATAACTAAAATAAATATGGGAGAATGGTGGACAGACATTAACAAATGAAACTAACTTTATAATAAATGAATAGCATAACCACACTTAAGCATAACCTAAGCAACCTGGGAGTGAATATATTGACTATATAATCCAAGGCTCAAGACAAAAGGAATTGCACAAAAAGCTACTACGGAAAACAGTATGGAGATTCCGCAAAAAACTAACAATAGAGTTGCCACGTTATCCAGCAATCCTACTCCTGGGCATATACCCAGACGAAACTATAACTCAAAAAGATACATGCACTGCAATGTTCATAGCAGTGCTATTTACAATTGCCTAGACGTGGAAACAACCTAAACGTCCAACGACGGATGAATGGATAAAGAAGATGTTGTATATTATACAATGGAATAGTACTCAGCCATTAAAAAAAATGACATAATGCCATTTGCAGCAATATGGATAGACCTAGAGATGATAATACTAAGTGGACTAAGTCAGAAGGCGAAAGACAAATACCATATGATATCGCTTATATGTGGAATCTAAAATATGACACAAAAGAACATACCTATGAAACAAAAACAGACCCACAGATATAGAGAACAGAGTTGTGGTTACCAAGGGGGAGGAGGGGTGGGGAGGGGTGAATTGGGAGTTTGGGGATAGCAGATGCAAACTATTATATACAGAATGGATAAACAACAAGGTCCTACTGTACAGCACAGGGAACTATAATCAATATCCTGAGATAAACCATAATGGAAAAGAACATGAAAGAGAATATATATGTATAACTGAGTCACTTTGCTGTACGGCAGAAAGTAAACACAACATTGTAAATCCACTGTATTTCACTAAATTTTTTTTTTTGGCCACGTCACATGGCTTGTGGGACGTTAGTCCCCCAACCAGGGATCGAACCCACGCCCTTGGCAGTGAAAGCGCCGAGTCCTAACCACTGGACCACCAGGGAATTTCCAATAATTTTTTCTTAAGCCAAAGAATTGCACAAAAATAATAGGTTTGTTTTCACAGGGGTATAGGTTAGCAATTTCAAACGTACCTTGTGTTATTCTAGGATTGAACAAAAAATTAAATATATCATGGATAATGAGAGCCAGCTTTCTCACTGGAAAAGAAGATTGTTACAAAATAAGGAATAGGGAAAGGTTGAATTCTGTTATGTTGGATGGATACTAGAGGCATTGGTATACTCTTGGATTTTAATATACACAGACACATAGATGCAAATGTGTGTGTGTGTGTGTGTGTGTGTACACTTTGTGCATACACTGTCTTGCTCTGTTCACTGAGAGGGCTTGGAGCCAATGGCGCTCCAGGACAATACACTGCCTAACTCTTTTGCTCACGGTTTCTGAAGATTATTCTTTAATAAAAGGAACCGGAACTCTGTGATAAAATGTCCTGATTCCAGGACTGCGACAAGCAAGGCACAAGATGAGCCAGGAACATCTTGGGGTGCCATAATATAAGAAAGCACTTAAAGAAATGACAGGGACGTTCAAAACGATACACAACTAACTTCAGGGGCCTCCCAGAAGCCAAACTTGGGATAGTTTTGAAAACCAACATAAATCATGACAGCAATGGAAATTAGCCCAAAGTATAAAATAAGAATCCATGAGCTCATATTAATATAAAGAAACAAACAAATAAGGAATAAGGGAAAAGCAAATCTTTACTGTAAAATTTTAACCGATAAATGTAGATGGAATAATGGAACTAAAGTGTCACCATATGGCACACAACAGATTATTAACTGGTTAAGGAAAGAATCATTAATGAACACTAATGAACACTAAAACTGATGGGCAGAAGTATGAGTATATAGTCTCAAAGTATGATAATTACAAAGGTAAAAAAAGTAACAATTAAATTACAGTTGGAAGAAGAATAACCTTAAAGGGGAAGAATGTGGCAGATAACATGCTAATAACCAAATGACCCATGTTAGCATCACCAATAATGGAAAAAATGGATATAACATGCCTCCTGACATAACGCACAGAGAAGGTCACAATATCATCTCTGTGTTGCTCTTAAAAATGGTACAGAGCAGGAGCTTCAAGATGGCGGAAGAGTAAGACGTGGAGATCACCTTCCTCCCCACAAATACATCAGAAAGACATATACACGTGGAACAGCTCCTACAGAACACCTACTGAACGCTGGCAGAAGACCTCAGACCTCCCAAAAGGCAAGGCACACCTCACGTACCTGGGTAGGGAAAAAAAAACAGAGACAAAAGAACAGGGACGGGACCTGCACCAGTGGGAGGGAGTTGTGAAGGAGGAAAGGTTTCCACACACTAGGAAGCCCCTTCGCGGGCAGAGACTGAGGGTAGCGGAGAAGGGGAAGCTTTGGAGCCGCGGAGGAGAGCACAGCAACAGGGGTGCGGAGGGCAAAGTGGAAAGATTCCCGCACAGAGGATTGGTGCCGACCGGCACTCACCAGCCCGAGAGGCTTGTCTGCTCACCCGCCGGGCGGGCAGGCGGGGCTGGGAGCTGAGGCTCGGGCTTTGGTCGGATCACAGGGAGAGGACTGGGGTTGGGGGCGTGAACACAGCCAAAAGGGGCTAGTGCACCACGGCTAGCCGGGAGGGAGTCCGGGAAAAAGTCTGGAGCTGCCGAAGAGGCAAGAGACTTTTTCTTCCCTCTTTGTTTCCTGGTGCGCGAGGAGAGGGGATTAAGAGCGCTGCTTAAAGGAGCTCCAGAGACGGGTGCGAGCCGCAGCTAAAAGCGCGGACCCCAGAGACGGGCATGAGACGCTAAGGCTGCTGCTGCCGCCACCAAGAAGCCTGTGTGCGAGCACAGGTCACTCTCCACACCTCTCTTCCGTGGAGCCTGTGCAGCCCGCCACTGCCAGGGTCCCGGGATCCACGGACAACTTCCCCAGGAGAACGCACGGCGTGCCTCAGGCTGCTGCAACGTCACGCCGGCCTCTGCCACCACAGGCTCGCCCTGCACTCCATGACCCTCCCTACCCCCGGCCTGAGTGAGCCAGAGCCCCCGAATCAGCGGCTCCTTTAACCCCGTCCTGTCTGAGCAAAGAACAGACGCCCTCCGGCGACCTACACGCAGAGGCGGGGCCAAATCCAAAGCTGAACCCCTGGAGCTGTGCGAACAAAGAAGAGAAAGGGAAATTCCTCCCAGCAGCCTCAGAAGCAGCAGATTAAAACTCCACAATCAACTTGATGTACCCTGCATCTGTGGAATACCTGAATAGACAAATAATCATCCCAAATTGAGGAAGTGGAGTTTGGGAGCAATGATATATATATATATTTCCCTTTTTCTCCTTTTGTGAGTGTGTATGTGTATGCTTCTGTGTGAGACTTTGTCTGTATAGCTCTGATTTTATCATTTGTCCTAGGGTTCCGTCTGTCCGTTTTTCTTTTTTAGTATACTTTTTAGCACTTGTTATCATTGGTGGATTTGTTTTTTGGTTTGGGTGCTCTCATTCCCAGCTCCACTCAATGACCAGCAAGCTACAGTGCAGGACACCCCATGCCAACCAACAAGCAAGACAGGAACACAACCCAATCCATTAGCAGAGAGGCTGCCTAAAATCAAAATAAGGCCATAGATGCCCCAAAACACACCACCAGACGTGGACCTTCCCACTAGAAAGGCAAGATCCAGCCTCATCCACCAGAACACAGGCACTAGTCCCCTCCACCAGGAAGCCTACACAACCCACTGAACTAACCTTAGCCACTGGGGGCAGACACGAAAAATTATGGGAACTACGAACCTAAAGCGTGAGAAAAGGAGACCCCAAACACAGTAAGTTAAGCAAAATGAGAAGACAGAGAAATACAGAGCAGATTAAGGAGCAAGGTAAAAACTCACTGGACCTATAAAATGAAGAAGAAATAGGCAGTCTACCTAAAAATGAATTCAGAACAATGATAGTAAAGATGATCCAAAATCTTGGAAACAGAGTGGAGAAAATACAACAAACGTTTAACAAGGACCTAGAAGAACTAAAGAGCACACAAACACTGATGAACAACAAAATAAATGAAATTAAAAATTCTGTAGAAGGGATCAATAGCAGAATAACTGAGGCAGAAGAGTGGATAAGTGACCTGGAAGATAAAATAGTGGAAATAACTACCACATAGCAAAATGAAGAAAAAAAGAATGAAAAGAATTGAGGACAGTCTCAGAGACCTCTGGGACAACATTAAATGCACCAACACTAGAATTATAGGGTTCCCAGAAGAAGAAGAGAAAAAGAAAGGGACTAAGAAAATATTTGAAAAGGTTATACTTGAAAACTTCCCTAATATGGGAAAGGAAATAGTTAATCAAGTCCAGGAAGCAGACGCCAAGACACATATTAGTCAAACTATCAAATACTATAAATCCAAGGAGAAACACGCCAAGACACATATTAGTCAAACTATCAAATACTAACTACAAAGAAAAAATATTAAAAGTAGCAATGGAAAAACAACAAATAACATACAAGGGAATCCCCATAAGGTTAAGAGCTGATGTTTCAGCAGAAACTCTGCCAGCCAGAAGGGAGTGGCAGGACAGAGTTAAAGTGATGAAAGGGAAAAACCTACAACCAAGATTACTCTACCCAGCAAGGATCTCATACAGATTTGATGGAGAAATTAAAACCTTTAAAAACAAGCAAAAGCTAAGAGAATTCAGCACCACCAAACAAGCTTTACAACAAATGCTACAGGAACTTCTCTAGGCAGGAAACACAGGAAAAGGAAAAGACCTACAATAACAAACCCAAAACAACTAAGAAAATGGTAACAGGAACATACATATTGATAATTACCTTAAATGTAAATGGATTAAAGGCTCTAACCAAAAGATATACACTGCCTGAATGGATACAAAAACAAGACCTGTATATATGCTGTCTACAAGAGACCCACTTCAGACCTACGGACACATACAGATGGAAAGTGAGGGGATGGAAAAAGATATTCCATGCAAATGGAAATCAAAAGAAAGCTGGAGTAGCAATTCTCATATCAGACAAAATAGACTTTAAAACAAAGACTATTACAAGAGACTAAGAAGGACGCTACATAATGATCAAGGGATCAATCCAAGAAGAAGATATAACAATTGTAAATATTTATGCACCAAACACAGGAGCACCTCAATAGATAAGGCAATACTAACAGTCATAAAGGGGAAATCGACAGCAACACAATCACAGAAGGGGACGTCAACACCCCACTTTCACCAATGGACAGATCATCCAAAATGAAAATAAATAAGGAAACACAAGCTTTAAATGATACATTAAACAAGATGGACTTAATTGATATTTATAGGACATTCCATCCAAAAACAACAGAATACACTTCCTTCTCAAGTGCTCATGGAACATTCTCCAGGATAGATCATATCTTGGATCACAAATCAAGCCTTGGTAAATTTCAGAAAATTGAAATCGTATCAAGTATCTTTTCTGACCACAACACTATGAGACTAGATAGCAATTATAGGGAAAAATCTGTAAAAAATACAAACACATGGGGGCTAAACAATACACTACTAAATAACGAAGAGACCACTGAAGAAATCAAAGGGGAAACCAAAAAATACCTAGAAACAAATGACAATGGAGAGACGATGACCCAAAACCTATAGGATGCATTAAAAGCAGTTCTACCAGGGAAGTTTATAGCAATACAATCCTACTTCAAGAAACATCTCAAATAAACAACTAACCTAACACCTAAAGCAATTAGAGAAAGAAGAACAAAAAACCCCCAAAGTTAGCAGAAGGAAAGAAATCATAAAGATAAGATCAGAAATAAATGAAAAAGAAATGAGGGAAACAATAGCAAAATCAAGAAAATTAAAAGCTGGTTGTTTGAGATGATAAACAAAATTGATAAACCATTAGCCAGACTCATCAAGAAAAAAAGGGAGAAGACTCAAATCAATAGATTTAGAAATGAAAAACGAGATGTAACAACTGACACTGCAGCAATACAAAGGATCATGCGAGATTACTATAAGCAACTCTATGCCAATAAAATGGACAACCTGGAAGAAATGGACAAATTCTTAGAAATGCACAACCTTCTGAGACTAAACCAGTAAGAAATAGAGAATATGAACAGACCAATCACAAGCACTGAAACTGAAACTGTGATTAAAAATCTTCCAACAGGACTTCCCTGGTGGTGCAGTGGTTGAGAATCTGCCTGCCGATGCAGGGGACACAGGTTTGTGCCCCGGTCCGGGAAGATCCCACATGCCACGGAGCAGCTGGGCCCGTGAGCCACGGCTGAGCCTGTGCATCCAGAGCCTGTGCTGCGCAAATTCAAAAAATCTAGAAACAATAAATGCTGGAGAGGGTGTGGAGAAAAGGGAACCCTCTTGCACTGTTGGTGGGAATGTAAATTGATACAGCCACTATGGACAACAGTATGGAGGTTCCTTAAGAAACTAAAATTAGAATTACCCTATGACCCAGCAATACCACTACTGGGCATATACCCAGAGAAAACCATAATTCAAAAAGAGTCATGTACCACAATGTTCACTGCAGCTCTATTTACAATAGCCAGGACATGGATGCAACCTAAGTGTCCATTGACAGATGAATGGATAAAGATGTAGCAAATATATACAATGGCATATTACTCAGACATAAAAAGAAACGAAATTGAGTTATTTGTAGTGAGGTGGATGGACCTAGAGTATGTCAAACAGAGTGAAGTAAGTCAGAAAGAGAAAAACAAATACCGTATGCTAACACATATATATGGAATCTAAAAAAAAAATGGTCATTAAGAACCTAGGGGCAAGACGGGAATAAAGACGCAGACCTACTAGAGAATGGACTTGAGGATATGAGGAGGGGGAAGGGTAAGCCGGGACAAAGTGAGAGAGTGGCATGGACATATATACACTACCAAATGTAAAATAGATAGCTAGTGGGAAGCAAATGCATAGCACAGGGAGATCAGCTCGGTGCTTTGTGACCACCTCAAGAGGTGAGATAGGGAAGGTGGAAGGGTGGGAGACCCAAGAGGCAAGAGATATGGGAATATATGTATATGTATAACTGATTCACTTTGTTATAAAGCAGAAACAAACACACCATTGCAAAGCAATTATACTCCAATAAAGATGTTTAAAAAAAAAAAAAGGTACAATCTGGAAATTCCCTGGTGGTTCAGTGGTTAGGACTCGGCTCTTCCACTGCAGGGGGCCCGGGTTTAGTCCCTGATTGGGGAACTAAGATCCTTCAAGCCGAGAGGCACAGCCGGAAAAAAAAGAAAAGTACAATCCGAATATGACCATGAAGAAATACCACGGAAGCCCAAATTGACATCTAAACTACAAAAGTACTGGCCAATATGCTAGTTTTGAGGTCACTAAATATAAAAACAGATTGAGAAACTATTCAAATTTAAGGCGACCAAGAGATTTAATAGTTAGATGCAACACCTGATCTGGGATTGGACTCTGGACCACAGAAAGGTCATTCGTGGGAAAACTGTCAAATTTTTGCGAAAGGTTAGGATTAAACCTTTTGAAACACGTTCATTACCATTCATTTAAGTATCGTCTACGGCTGCCCTTGCCCAGTGGCAAAGATGAGTAGTAGCTGCAGAGACCTTATAGGCAACACAGCCAAAAATATTTATTCTTCGGCCCCTTATTGAAAAAATATGCTAAACTCTGGATTAGAAAAGAATATCGGATCTATAAAATAAACAAGGACCTACTGTATGGCACAGGGCACTATATTCAACATCTTGTAATAATCTATAATGGAAAAGTATCTGAAAAAGAATAGATATTTATACATATATGTATAACCAAATCACTTTGCTGTACACCTGAAAGTAGCACAACATTGTAAATTAACTATACTTCAATAAAAACATCGTTAAAGTAAATAAATAAATACATTTTTTTAAAAAGAAAATAATATTGGATCAAGGCTAATTTCATGATTTTGACAATTGCACTGTTTTTCTTAATGTTAGTTTGAGGAATCTGAGAGAAGGATTTATAGGAAACCTGTTTTTGCCACTGTCTTGTGAGTCTGAAAATGTTTCAAAATGAAAAATTCAAAAATAATGTATACCTTAGAACTTAGTTATTTCCACCATCAGAGCGGTCCAGTCATTTATAAGATGGATTCTTCCCTGGCTTAATCCATTGAAGTTTGGCCCTTCGTTGCCTCTGGTGGCTACCCTCAGAGAGGACTAAATATGGAAATGCAAAATCCATGCACTTAGCCAGAAAATGCTCTTTCCCAGAAGGCACTTTATGGTTGCCATTTATTCTGTGTCAGTTTTTGGGCTAAGTGCTTTACACCTATTTTCTTGTAAAGAAGTGTATTTGCAAAAAGGAAAATCCACTTACTTGGAGATTTCTAATACCATTAAGAAAAACCGTTTTAGTAGATAGTAAAGTAAGCAAACAAGGACTACAGAGGACCAACCTCAGATAGCGACTCAGCACTCAACTGCAACTTGTAAAAGGGTTATTTTTAGCGAAATTCCTCCATGCCCAGCATCTCAAACATATTAATGGAGGTTTTCTGTCTCTACCTTATTATGAATATTGCTTGAATAAAGGGACTGATATCATGGCTGATGATAAAGGTTAATACCATAATCCAGGGGTCCCCAACCCACCAGTCCGTGGCCTGTTAGGATCCGGGCTGCACAGCAGGAGGTGAGCAGTGGGCAAGTGAGCAAAGCTTCATCTGCCGCCCCCATCACTCACATTACCGCTGAACCATCCCCCCTCCCCCTCCCCCCACCATCCACCTCCATCTGTCCATGGAAAAACTGTCTTCTACAAAACCAGTCCCTGATGCCAAAAAGGTTGGGGACTGCTGCCATAATCCATCAAATCTTAGATATCATTGATTGCAAGATGCACCAGTATTTTATTTTCCCCTAAAAGAAAACGTTTTGCCCATTTTAATTGGAAAGTGTCATCAACTATAAACACTTCAAATTCAGAGAGATTAAAATGTATGCCTTTGAATGAAATACAATATATAACATGTACTCAGTATATGGTCAGCAACACTTTTTTTTTTTTGCTTCTGTTTTAATTGAAGTATAGTTAATTTACAATGTTGTGCTAGTTTCAAGTGTACAGCAAAGTGATTCAGTTATATATATATATTCTTTTTCAGATTTTTTTCCATTATAGGTTATTACAAGATAGTGAGTAGAGTTCCCTGTGCTATACAGTAGGCCCCTGATGTTTACCTATTTTATATATAGTAGTGTGTATATGTTAATCCCCAACTCCTAGTTTATCCCCTGCCCCGACCTGCTATCCCCTTTGGTAACCATAAATTTGTGTTGTGTCTCTGAGTCTCTTTCTGTTTTGGAAATAACTTCATTTGTATCATTTTTTTAGATTCTACATGTAAGTGACATCATACAATATCTGTCCTTCTCTGTCTAACTTACTTCACTTCATATGATAATCTCATATATTTTTGGAAGTACCTTTTACTAATTTGGATTGTTCTATGTAGAATGATATCCCAGGTCTGACTTAACCAAGAAAAATAATGACTAAAATAGATGGCCAGTTAAAACTGTTACTAAGACTCATATTAATGGGAACGCTGGTCAAGATTGGAAAATTTCAGCTCTGTCAAAGGAAAGAACCTTGCACAGGTGATTCTGAGAACCCAAATGACCTCCTGCACAGGTGCTGTAAGGCCGCAAGCTACTGACCTTCTCACACCTCTCTGCATTTGTATGCGTGCTCTGCTCCTGGTATCAGTGACAGTCAATATCCCAGCTGAAAGAAATCAGTCCATTACACTGATTTCTTAACATTCAGAGTTGGCATCTTGAAGACACTGGAATAAGTGGCTAATTCCTTGTGACTTCTGTCCTGAATGTTTGTTGTTCCCTAGAGGTTACACAGTCTGATAACATAATTGCTTACTGTCCACGTTAAAATCAAGGGTGGCCATGATATTTCATATCTTCAAGTCTAGCTGCTTTGGACCACAAAGGAGACAGAAGCAGTGAGAGGTGAGAACATGTGCATAAGAAAAGGAAGTGAGAAAAAGTGAGAAAAAGATACAAATGAACTTATTTACAAAACAGAAATTGACCCACAGACATAGAAAAGAAACTTATGGTTACCAAAGGGGAAGGGGGTAGGGGTAAATTGGGAGATTGGGATTGAAATATACTCACTAGTATATCTAAAACAGATAACCAACAAGGACCTACTGTAGAGCACAGGGAACTATATTCAATATCTTGTAATAACCTATCGTGGAAAAGGATCTGACAAAGGATATATATACACACACACGTAACCGAATCACTCTGCTGTACACCCTGATACTAACACAAAACTGTAAATCAACTAAACTTCAATAAAACAATTAAAAACAATAAAAAAAAGAAAAGGAAGTGAGGGAGACTCAAGCAGAGCCCAGACCAGAACCCAGGTGTTCTAATTCCTGGTCCAATACTCTTTCCATTTCATCATGTAGAGGACTGAAGCTTGTTTAATATTTGCAACTACCCTGAAACTCCTCCACTGTCCACATACCATTATCACAATCCTGGCACAAACATGCTAGTCTTCAGATATTTGGGCATCCATTAAATTTATTTTCTTTTTGAAAAAAAAAGAGTCCAAATGTGCTTTTGATGTTTGAGAGTGTATATATTTTAAAATATTTTTAAAGCAACTTGTATAAAAATAAAGCTGTCTGAAGCAACAGCAATTCGGCCACAGTATCCCAATCACAAGTCTCCCATCTGGGGAGACCAACCAGAACACAGTAGGAGTTTTAAACTACTGTCAGTACCTACAGTTGGAGCTTTTTAAAAACTCTACTGTCAATTTTATATCAGTGCTTGGAATATATATTCCTATGAATATAGCCACAGTTTATATCTACCACCATGCCCACACAGTCTTCCATACTCCTGAAATATGTACTCAGAGAGCAGGAATTAATAGATTGAATTCAGAAATGCACGTACTTGACTTCTAACAGACCTGCAGTTAAGATTCAGATACCTGGAACAGAGAGGACAATTTCCTTTCTGAGTAGTGACCGGTAACCTATCGACAGTGCACTAAACAAGACAGATTACAGAATCCTCCAACACACTCAGCATTCCAGAGAAAACGCCAAGAAAACGCCACATCAAGCCAATCAGCAGTTCAGCAAAGCCCAAGATCAGAGACCACATCTTCCCTAACTCTAATTTAATGAAGTTCACAAAAGCTGCTTTACAGGAAGATGCATTGGACAAAACTGAGGGTACAGAGATCCTCTAATTAAAACACTTCCTACAGAAGAGAAAGCTTCTGGTGTGAATTACAGGAATTCAACATGTTACTACTGTTTGGAAGGGATATATACATTTACATGTCAGAGGAAACAGGAAACAACGCTGATGTAGGGACCTGATGAGATAAGCTTAGCCACTGACCCGGCTTGAAAAACGGGCAGCAGATAGAACCTTCAAGGACAGGGCAAGAATCCGGGAATGGTGCAGGGACATGGAAACAAACAAACAAAGAAAAAAAAATCAGATTTCTAGTGCAGTATTATTTGAGTTTGCTTACGAACCAGAATAATTTCAACTAATTCAGAAAAAAAAAGGAAAGTGATCAGAGAGTCAGCTAATGTACAGAAACTCTCCATTAACCCTCACTTCCAAGATTTATGATATAATGATAATTGGTATTCATAATTTTAGAACCCATACTACTCTCTGAATCATCACAGAAGATCCCAGAAGCACATCCACTTAATGAACGTAATGTAGGGCATACTTTGAATAAGCTACTGAACTCAATGCTGAGGGACCAGAAGATTTAAGGGTCATAATGTAGGAATTAAAAGAAAGGAGAGACCTAGTGATATTGTACTGTATTTTTTTAAACCTGATGATCCCCGTATGTTATAAATGGTAACTTTATTAATCAGGATATTCAATTCACCAGAACAACTCATATCAAAGAACAGAGTTTACAGATGACTGCCATCTGACCTACAAGGACTTCAATAATGTTGTAAATGTCCACAAATAAAGATACATGCAATGGGATGTGTATTCTAAAGGAGTAACGAAGGATTCTCCTTATTCCATGAGTTGGCAAAAATATGGAAGTTGGTAGCTATGTAAAGAATTTCTGTTTTGAGAGCACTGATAGCCCAAGTGCATGAAGAAAAAAACAAACAACCCCCCCGCAAAAGGGTCCCAGACATGTTCAGACCGTGTAAAAGCAAGGATGTAAAACCAAAGAAAAATATGTGCATTCAAAAAGAAATACAGTTTCTGCTTAAAGAGACTTATAATCCCTAAGTCCATTTTGCAACTGTATCTTACATATTCATAAGAAATCATGATTTAATATAGGTTAGTTTTTGACTGATTCCTGTAAAAATCCAGTTTCCACTTAATCCAATAAAGGCTTATGGTATTACCAGCGCCCCAGAAATACCAAAAGATAGATGTACTGCCAGCTCCTAAAATTTTATTATGTAAAAAGGAAAGCAAGAATGACTGTCACTGGACATAACTGTGTGTATCACAAACTTAAGAATGTTTCATAAGAAAATGACAGTCGAAATGGAATGATTCAGGGTTAAAACACTTCCTGAAGAAGAGATGGATACTGAATTCTTACTTAAACACATGACAAAGCAGGTATAGAACAGAAGAAAATAAATGTTCTAAAATATCTGGATGGTAAGCAAAGATCTGGGTCCAGAGAAAAATTTCCCAGTGCTTAAATTTGACATAAATATGAAAAGGTGTTGTTACAAATTACAGTAACATCTCATTCATCTGGAAGTCAGTCATGTGAAAATTTCAATCATGTAGATTAAAACATGGATGGATGGATGGAAGGAAGGATGGAAAGAAGGGAGGGAGGGAGGGAAGAATAAAAGAAAGAGAGGGAGAGGGAGGGAGGGAGAGAGGGAAAAGGAAAGGAAAGGAAAGGAAGCGGGGAGCGAGAGAGAGAGAGAGAAGAAAGAGAAGCAGAGAGCAGGGAAAAAACAGCTAGCTAGCTTCTGGTCTGCAAAAATCATGTTGTCAAGAGAATGAGCTAAATTGCTTTCCTCAAAGACCCACAGCCTATCTGCCATCAGATGTACTTATTCGCACAACTGATCTTTATGTGGGGCTCAGGAGGCACCAGGCACTGTTCTAGGCATCGGCAATAACACTCAAAAAACTCAGTCTCTATCCCCCTCAAGCTCCCAGACTAAGAGAAGACATAGATCAGCGAGTGAGCAAAGCGAATACAGTAACATGGAATGATCTCTACTGTGGGGAAAATACGGGGGCAGAAAAGGAGCGCACAGAAGTGGAATTAACCCAGCTTCGGTGGGTCAGGTAAACCTTTGGAAGAGCTGTCCTTGAATTCGGAACTTAGGAAACTGCAGAGGGGACAGAGAGAAAACGGGAAGGGGAGAGGGATGTGAGCAGAACATCATCATGGGGAAAGGCTTGCCGTTAAGGATAAGCAGAGCATACTGGAGGGCCAAAAGGAGCCCCTGTAGGTGGAACATCAGGTGAGAAGGGGAACTGGGTCACAGTGAGGCCCGAGGGAAGCAGGGGACAATCACTCAGAGGCTTGTCAGTTATGTGACTTTGCTGTTGCGGCAACAGAGCCATTACAGAAATCCAAGCAGAGACATCACCTCGTGAGACTTTCACATCCAGATGCTCACCTCGGCTGCAACGAGAAGGGAAGAATAGAAGGGAGGCAAGACTGGTATCGGGGAAATCGACTGGGAGACTTTGGATGAACTAGATAAGATATAAAGGTAGCCAAAATACAGGTAGGGCATAGTAAAAGGGAAAGGGACAAAAGGGTGGGTTAGGATCATAGGAGGTTAAAGAAAGAATAATTGGGCTTCCCTGGTGGCACAGTGGTTGAGAGTCCACCTGCCGATGCAGGGGACACGGGTTCGTGCCCCAGTCCGGGAAGATCCCACATGCTGCGGAGCGGCTGGGCCCGGGAGCCATGGCCGCCGAGCTTGCGCGTCCGGAGGCTGTGCTCTGCAACGGGAGAGGCCACAGCAGTGAGAGGCCCACGTACCGCAAAAAAAAAAAAAGAAAGAAAGAATAATTGTCTATCACCATTCATTTCCATAGTTAATATAGCCAGCATTGACCATATTCTTAAGAGCTGCATGGTGCTGGGGAAACAGACACAAATAAGATACAAAGCATACCCATACATTGGTTAAATAACAAGATTTTTTTAAAATAAATTTATGTGTTTTATTATTTATTTTTATTTTGGGCTCTGTTGGGTCTTCATTGCTGTGCGCGGGTTTTCTCTGGTTACGGCGAGCAGGGGCTACTCTTCATTGTGGTGCGCGGGCTTCTCATTGCAGCAGCTTCTCTTGTTGGGAGCACGGGCTCTAGGCATGTGGGCTTCAGTAGTTGTGGCATGCGGGCTCAGTAGCTGTGGCTCGCGGGCTCTAGAGCACAGGCTCAGTAGTTGTGGCGCACGGGCTTAGTTACTCCGTAGCATGTGGGATCTTCCTGGGCCAGGGCTCGAACCCGTGTCCCCTGCACTGGCAGGCAGGTTCTTAACCACTGCGCCACCAGGGAAGCCCCAACAAGATTGTTAAGGAATTGGAAACAAGCCTCCTGGTCCTGTTGATGGGGGCACTGCATTACAAGGTTCTCAGGGGCTACTTCAATCTGCTTACCATATGAAAATGGAAGACGAAGAAAGCTGTTTTTAAAAAAGGCTTTTTATCAGGAAAGAAGAATCAGAGCTTTGAGACTGAGGGTCAGGTTACAGGCTGCTGGGATGAAGAAGAAGAACAGAGGCTGACTCAATGTTCAGAGTCCCATCTGGGCAGGTATTTCCTAACAAGATAAAGTTAAATTGCTTTGACTTGGCCCAGAAGCTCAGGTTAAGGAGGAAGGAAGGCACACTTTAGGGTCTGAGCCGAATGATCTCATTCAGTAAGTTCCCAACAGAGGCCTCAGGATCTTGTCCAAGTTTTTCAAAAATAAGGAATTGACTTCAAATTTTTTGATGCACCTCCTATCTAGAGCTTGGGTCCATGTTCCCTCCCCTTGAATCTGAGTAGACTCTGTGACCTCACTGGCTAACAGAATTTAGCAGAAGTGACTCAATGCCTGTTTCCAGTCCAGCCCTTAAGAGACAGGCAGCTCTCAGTTCTGTCTCTTGGAAACCAGCTGCCATAGAAGAAAAGTGACTCTCCTGATACCACCATACTGTGGGCATCACGAGCCACAAGGAAAGGCCCCAGACAACACGCTATGTGGGGAGAGAAGCCACAGAGAATTGAGACGCCACGCATCTGAGTGAGGAAACCATCTTAGAAATGGGTCTACCAGCCCCAGCTCCGGATCCAAACCAAACTACACAGGCCAGCTCTCCCTACCATCCTTACCCAGAAAATCAGGAGCTACATAAAACGATTTAGCTTCGAGGTAGTTTGTTATGTAGTAAAGAATAATTGGGAGGAAATTATAAGTGAACTAAGAAAACAAAACCACCATTTTAGGATCCTAAGTAAAAAACTGCCTCTATGGTCTCAAGAGAACCTCTCCTTCACCCTGGTGAAAGCATACCGGCAGGATAAAAAGTGACCAGGCCAGTGATGGGACTTACTATACAGACTGAGCAAAATAAAACAAATTCTGCATAACAGAAAGGAAATCCTCCGTTACCCTGAAAACACGTGCATATGAAATAGCTCAAGTTGCACTGGAGTTCACTACATCCCTCTGTTAACATCTTGTAAGATGTTAACTTTAAGTACTCATTAACAGAGATGTCATAAACTCATAAAAATTCCCACAATGAACTTTTCCAGTGACAAGCTGTCACTCATGTATTTGAGTATTGTTCCTGCTTTGCCTAATATATCAGGAGAAAAAATAAGAGGAGGAAAAAGGAGAATAAATATATCGACACTGAAAGACGTGACCCACTTATTTTATTCTATCTGTAGTGTAAAACACGATTCAGACTTGAAAAAAGAAAAAATAATAGTGCTCTGTGATTCCAATAAATTTTCCTGTATTCAACACAACTTTGAAAATAATTACCAAACATACCCGGAACCAACTGTGGAGTCACATTAATATTTTATTTATATGGTATTTAAAATATACATTTCATTTACTTTCTGGCTAAGTGATATATTTACATTATCCAAACTCCAAACTTTGTAAAGAGAATAGAGAGAAAAGTCACCCTCCCAACCCTACCTTCGGCCACTCAGTACTCCTCCCTGGAGATGACAAGTATATTCAGTTTCCTGTAACATTTTATGCAAATATTTTATTCAATGAAAGTACGTATGTTTTTATATAACTGGACTTAAATACATGCCATATATATCTGTACGCTTTATTTAAAAATTTTATGCACATGAGTAGAGATGTGTGTAATTTTTCCCCTGTTCTACACAATCATTATGCACTGTCCTGCATCTTCCTATTCCCAATATACATTCCGGAGATTTTTCAGCGTTAATACATATAGAGGTGTCATGTTCATCTTTAGAGTAATACCTAGCACACTGCTCTATATTTAATCCGCACCCTATGGATGAACATTAAGATGCCTGCAGTCTTTGCTTCTTACCAGCAACGCCGTGATGACTAATTATCATTTGCTAGCACACACGACATACATTTCTAGGATGTAAAAGTTCTGGGTAAGAGGGTATTTATAATTTAGGTAATTCCTCTCAATTTTGCCTACACAGGGACTGTATAAAGTTACAATACCAAAGGCAATGGTTGATTTTATCCACAGATACGACAACAGTATTATTAATACCATTTGGATTTTTACTAATTTGATAGGTGAAAAACTGGGTTTTGGTGTGTTTTATTTTATAATTCTTTCCTGTATTATGTTTAAGAGCCATTTGTGCTTCCTATTCTGTGAATCACGGGCTCACAGTTTTTGCCTACTTTTCTAATGAGTTATTGGCCCTTTTCCTATTGATTGCTAGGAATTCTTTAAAGAAATTATCACTTTGGCTCTGGCAGGAGCTCTGAAAATCATTTTCCCAAATCATCTTTTGAATTTGATCATCGAGGTTTCGCCATGAAAATTTTCTTAACGCAGTTGAATTTCTTAAACTTTTCCCCAATGGCTTATGCATTTAGGGGCATAGTTGCAAAGACTACTTTGGTGATCTATTTTGCTGTAATGGGTCCAGTATCCTGCAAAAAGATATTAGTCAAGTGTCATTAAGAGCTATCAGCATTGAGAAAATCTTTATAGGATAAAAATGTCTTCGAGGATCCTTATTAGTGAATTATTTATTTCCAGCAATATCTGAATCAATGTAATTATAGTGCAATTAAAAAAAAACAACAGGGACAATTTCTTGGCTTTCACTAGACAATAAAATTTTGCTTATAATTTTTGATGTTGACAGTTTTTTACTTCTAAAATTATTAAGAAGGTGATGTCAGCAAGGTGGAGGGCTAGAGGATCCCAATGCTCATCTCTCCTACAAAAACAATAAACAAACTACAAATCAATGAAAACAGCTCTAGGAAGGCTCTGGACTACAGCAAAAAGCAATCAAAACCCTGCAGAGCTCAAAACTCAAGGATTGCTGCACAGAAAAGTGTAGGAAGCATTTTACATGCATCACCCCATCCCCGAATCCAGAGCAGCTTAGCACCAGGAGGGATCCACTCAGAGGGGTTTCACCCCACAGGGAAAAGGAGGTCATGAATATTTGCAGCCTTTGATACCAAGGACCCCACAGTCTTAACTAGCACTGAACCCAGCTGACAGAGCCACCTGGAGTCCACAAAAATGTGTCTCCTCCCGGGACCAGAGCTGCTGCTGCTCTGGACCTGCTCTCTGGGGCTCAACTGGGCTTTGACTCCCAATAACCAGGCCTGCACTGCTGACGCTTATGCATTTAGGGTCATAGTTGCAGACCCCAGGTCCTAAGTCACTGGCTGCTTTGACCCACCGTCACTGGGACTGAGCTGCTGCTGCTCTAACCCCATCTCTGGGTCCTGACGTGAGGCTTTCATGGGCCATCACCAGGGCCATGCTACTGTTCTGCGACTGCCCACTGTGCATCGTAAATCACAGCTTTGACCTGCCATCCTTGGGCTGTGCTGCTGCAGTTCTGTGCCCCAGCCCAAGGGTTGTAAGGCGTGGCTCTGACTTGTCATTACACAGGTAGGGGGTGGGGCGCTAAGGCTGCTCTGCAAGCCACCCTTGGGTTCTAACTCCTGGCTTTGTCCTGCCATCACTGGGCTGTGCGGCAGTAGCCCTGTGCCCGCCCCCAGGCTTCTAAGTCATGGCACTGACCCGCAATCATCAGAGCCAAGCTGCTGCTATCTCCAGCTACCCCCTGGGGGGCCAGAACTGGGACTCTGAGCCACCATTCCCAGAGCCTACTACTATACCCTGCCCCTGAACCAAAGCCGATGTTGTACCCTGTCATCCCAAGGCCTGTGCTACTGCCAGTCTCCCCAACACACACACACACACACACACACACACACACACACACACACACACACGGCCCAAGTTACTGCCCTGAGCCCTGGAGATGCAGGTCCTGGTTCCACAGGAGATATGCACAGGCCTGCACCTCAGATACCAACACCACCACCATAAAAAGTGTATCTCTGTCCCAGGACCCAGGTGCTGTGGTAGCTCTAAAAGCACCTGATCCCAGGATCCCAGCTCTGCTGCTTCACTGACAGCCAGCACACCAGACCTGGGGACAAGAGAGATAACCTCAAATAAAATATCCTCCCCAAAATAAAAATGTAGAACAAAAAGAGCCCAGCAGCCTTCACCTCTGAGGATGACAATAGCTCTAGCTGCCACTGCCCCTCAGAGAACCTCTGCAGTCTTCACCACAGAAAACTCCTGTAGTTTTATCAGAAGATGATCTCAGCCGATGGAGACACTCAGAGACTATGCCTCTGTGGTCTCCCAGACACGAGAGACATTGAACCCCACCCAGCTAGTGCCTTTGTACCCAAGTTAAGGAAAAGTCTTTCCCCACCAAAGCCAATCCAAAAAAGGCTGGAAGAGGTAACTGTTCCTTTAAATGCACAGGCATGAATGCAAAGCCAAGAACTCAGAAAAGAGTTGTGTGAACAAAGTGAGAAGTTCAACAAAGAGACATAAATGATTTAAAAAAACCAAACAGAAACTATAGAACTGAAGAATATAACGAATAAAATGAAAAATGCAATAGAGAGCCTCAAAAGCAGGCTTAATCAAGCAGAAGAAAAGAAAATCTGAGAACCTGAATACATATCTCTCAACATCATTCAGCAAAGAAAAAATAAATAATAATTAAAGAGTTAGGAAAATTGACATGAATTATGGGATACCATCAAAGAAAATAATATTAGCATTACGGGAGTCCCAGAAAAGAGAAGAAGGAGGAGAAAGGAAATGAAAACTTATTTAAAGGCATAAGAGCTGAAACCTTACCAAAACTGTGGAAATACACAGCCATACAGATAACACGAGGCTCAAAGATCTCCACATAGGTTCAACCCGAAGAGATCTTCACATAAACACATTGTAATCAAACTCTCCAAAATCAAAGACAAAAACAGAATTTCAAAAACAAGCAAGAAAAAAATATTAATCACATACAAGGGAACCCTGATAAGGCTAGAAGCAAATTTAGCAGCAGTAAACTGTAATAAATGAAAAAGAAGGTCATTATGGAATTATAAAGGGGTCAAGTTATTAAGAGGGCATAACAAGTTAACAGGTGTAAATATATACAAACCCAATATCGGAGCATCTAAACGTACTGAACTATTATTAACAGATCTGAAGGTAGAAACAGACAGCAATGCAATAACAGGGGACTTCAATACCCCACTTTCAACAATGGATAAATTACGCAGGCAGAAAATCAATAAAGAAATAATAGACTTGAACTACACTTTCAACCGAATGTACCTAACAGATATATGCAGAACATTCTATCCCATAGCAGCAGAGCACATTCTTTTCAAACACACACAGAACATTTTCCAAGACAGATCATAGGTTAGGTGACAATACGTATCTTAAAAAAATTTAAAATATTACCAAAACCACAATGAGATATCACCTCACATCTTTTAGGATGGCTATTATCAACAAGACTTGAGGGACCTCCCTGGTGGTCCAGTGTTTAAGAATCCCCCTTCCAATGCAGACGATGCAGATCTGATCCCTGGTCAGGGGACTAAGATCCCACATGCCACGGGAAAACTAAGCCTGCACGCCGCAACTACTCAGCCTGCACGCCACAACTACAGAGAAGCCCGTGTGCCACACGAAACAGCCCACACACCGCAACTAAGACCCGATGCGGCCAAATATATAAATAAAATAAAACAAAATAAAATAAGAACAAGACTTGAAATAGTACATTTTGGCAAGGATGCAGATAAAAGAGAAACACTGTTCACTGTTATAGGAACTGTAAATTGGTGTAGCCACTGTGGAAAACAGTACAATGGTTCCTCAAAAAGTTAAAATTAGAACTACCATAGGACCCAGCAATTCCATTTCTGGGCATATATCCAAAGGGAATGAAATCAGTATCTCAAGAGATATCTGCAATCCCATGCACAATGCAGCATTACTCACAATAGCCAAGATATGGTAATAAACTAAATTTCCCTCAAGGGATGAATGGCTAAAGAAAATGTGATATACACACACATATATCTACACACATACACACATGTGTAATGATTCAGCCATTAAAAATAAGGAAATCCTGTCATCTGCAACAACATGGAAGAACCTGGAGGGCATTATTCTAACTGAAATAAGCCAGAAAGAGAAAGACATATAATGTGTTATCACCACACAAAGAATATTTTTTTAAAGTTGATTTCACAGAAACAGAAAACAGACTGGTGGTGGTAAGGGGCTGGTATGAGGGGAGATATGGATATGTAAATTAAAGTATATAAACTTTTGGTTATAAGAAAGTTACACTTCAAGGATATAAGCACCAAGGACTTCCCTGGCAGTGCAGTACTTAAGAACCTGCCTGCCAATGCAGGCAACAAGGGTTCGAGCCCTGGTCCAGGAAGATCCTACATGCCATGGAGCAACTTAAGCCCATGCGCCACAACTACTAAACCTGCACTCTAGAGGCCGTGAGCCACAACTACTGAAGCCCGCGTGCCCAGAGCCTGTGCTCCACAACAAGAGAAGCCACTGCAGAGAGAAGACCGTGTACCACAACAAAGAGTAGCCCCCACTCACTGAAATTAGAGAAAGCCCGCATGCAGCAACGAAGACCCAACGCAGCCAAACATAAATTTAAAAAATAAATAAATAAAGGATATAAGCACCAAGTTTTTTTTGTTTTTTAATTTATTTATTTTTATTTATTTATTTGTGTTGGCTGTGCTGGGTCTTTGTTGCTGCGTGCAGGCTTTCTCTAGTTGCCGCGAGCAGGGGCTACTCTTCGTGGTGGTGCGCGGGCTTCTCACTGCGGTGGCTTCTCTTGTTGCACAGCACGGGCCCTAGAGTGTGCGGGCTTCAGTAGATGTGGCGCATGGGCTCAGTAGTTGTGGCTCGTGGGCTCTAGAGCGCAGGCTCAGTAGTTTTGGCTCACGGGCTTAGTTGCTCTGCAGCATGTGGGGTCTTCCCTGACCAGGGCTTCAACCCGTGTCCCCTGCATTGGCAGGCAGATTCTTAACCACTGCGCCACCAGGGAAGCCCTAAGCACCAGTTTTTATCAAACTTTTAAGGCTCTCTAAATCTTAAAAGGGGAAAAATGGCACTTCCATATTTCAACTTGAATTTTTTTCTCAATAATATTAAAAATAAAATTAAAGCCTTATCATTTATACCTCCACTAACACAAACAACTTCTCATATTAGGCAACAGCTGAATGAATGCTCCCTGGGAGCAATGAGATTACTAAATTTTCTCTTTTGAACATGATATTATTTAACGCCATATTTTCTAGGGGATAATGAGTTTCATTCTCCATGAGCAGAAGATCAGTTCTTTGCTTCTATAATCTTGAAAAACACCAAAGGTAGGATGGCTCTGACTACAATTTATCAAGGAAGATACTACCCTGATGGTGCCATTTTCAATAATATATGAGACTTAAAAATACATACACGGGCATATGTGAACTTGTCTACCTTTATAAAATGCAATCAAACTGTATAGATATATTTAATACTATGAGTTCAGGTGCTTTAAATATCACTATCAGGAATATTTTAGAAAATCTTCTATAAGATCACTTATAACTTTTCAAAGTTTATAATTGTTTAAATGCTTCATGAGCCATGTGGGGACTTGGTGGGCAAGAAAAAGAAAAGGAAAAAAGGATTTTCAATAATCTTTTGGGAAAAAATGAGTCTCGAGGATTTGGAATTGGGGGTCTCTGTTAAGAGTACTCGCACACTTCCTATACACTAATGATGAAGAATCTGAAAGAGAAATTAAGGAAATACTCCAATTTACCATTGCAACAGAAAGAATAAAATACCTAGGAATAAACCTAGCCAGGGAGACAAAAGACCTGTATGCAGAAAACTGTAAGACACTGATGAAAGAAATTTAAGATGATACAAACAGATGGAGAGATATACACCATGTTCTTGGACTGGAAGAATCAATATTGTGAAAATTACTATACTACCCAAAGCAATCTACAGATTCAATACAATCCGTATCAGACTACCACTGGCACTTTTTACAAAACTAGGACAAAACTCGTAAAATCTGTATGGAGACACAAAGGACCCTGAATAGCCAAAGCAGTCCTGAGGGGAAAAAACAGAGCTGGAGGAATCAGACCCCCTGATTTCAGACTACACTACAAAGATACAGTAATCAAGACAATAACAAGGCTACAGTAATCAAGACAATATAGTACTGGCACAAAAACAGAAATATAGATCAATGGAACAGGATAGAAAACCCAGAGATAAACCCATGCACATATGGTCACCTTATCTTTGATAAAGGAGGCAGGAATGTACAGTGGAGAAAGGACAGCCTCTTCAATAAGTGGTGCTGGGAAAACTGGACAGATACATGTAAAAGAATGAAATTAGAACACTCCCTAACACCATACACAAAAATAAACTCAAAATGGATTAAAGACCTAAATGTAAGGACAGACAGTGTAAAACTCTCACAGGAAAACATAGAAAGAACACTCTTTGACATAAATCACAGCAAGATCCGTCTTGACCCACCTCCTAGAGAAATGGAAATAAAAACAAAAATAAACAAATGGGACCTAATGAAACTTAAAAGCTTTTGCACAGCAAAGGAAACCATAAACAAGATGAAAAGACAACCCTAAGAATGGGAGAAAATGTTTGCAAAAGAAGAAACTGACAACGGATTAATCTCCAAAATATACAAGCAGCTCATGCAGCTCAATATCCAAAAAAAAAAAAAAACAACCCAATCCCAAAATGGGCAGAAGACCTAAATAGACACTTCTCCAAAGAAGATATACAGACTGCCAACAGACACATGAAAGAATGGTCAACATCACTAATCATTAGAGAAATGCAAATCAAAACTACAATGAGGTACCACTTCACACTGGTCAGAATGGCCATCATCAATAAATCTACAAACAATAAAGGCGGGAGAGGGTATGGAGAAAAGGGAACCCTCTTGCACTGTTGGTGGGAATGTGAATTGGTACATACACTATGGAGATCAGTATGGAAGTTCTGTAAAAAACTAAAAATAGAACTACCATATGACCCAGCAATCCCACTAGGGGGCATATACCCTGAGAAAACCATGATTCAAAAAGAGTCATGTACCACAGTGCTCATTGCAGCTCTATTTACAGTAGCCAGGACATGGAAGTGACCTAATTATCCACTGACAGATGAATGGATAAAGAAGATGTGGCACATATATACAATGGAATATTACTCAGCCATAAAAAGAAACAAAATTGAGCTATTTGTAGTGAGGTGGATGGACCTAGAATCTGTCATACAGAGTGAAGTAAGTCAGAAAGAGAAAAAAAAATACCGAATGCTAACACATATATATGGAATCTTAAAAAATAAATGGTTCTGAAGAACCTAGAGGCAGGACAGGAATAAAGATGTTAAAAAAAAAAAGAAAGACTTAGAAGGAAGATGGAGGATAGGAAATTTGACTGTTTTTAAGTAATTATGCCTAAAATAGTTATTTGGAAACTGTAAGCTCACTTTTGGGGTCCATTTTAAAGCTAGAAATAAGTTTTGAAACCACAAGTGGTGAAGGAGTTTATTACTCCATTACTGTTCTCTAAACATTATATTGTTGAGTTTTGCATAGTCTTGGATTTTATTAATTAAAATTTCTCATTTAGGGCTTCCCTGGTGGCACAGTGGTTGAGAGTCCACCTGCCAATGCGGGGGACACGGGTTCGTGCCCCGGTCCAGGAAGATCCCACGTGCCGCGGAGCGGCTGGGCCCGTGAGCCGTGGCCGCTGAGCCTGTGCGTCCGGAGCCTGTGCTCCGCATCGGGAGAGGCCACAACAGTGACAGGCCCGCGTACAGCAAAAAAAAAAAAAAAATCTCATTTTAAAAAGTACTTATTGAGTGCCCATTATTTGCTAGGAATTTGTATTTATTTACGATCCAAACGTGAATTAAATACACAAAGACTCGATTTCACAGAGATCATATTTTAGAAGAGGCATATTTAGTTGTGTGCCATAGTTTTTTCATTTTTCTTTTTTCACCTAACATTATGATCTTGAGATAGAACCCCATCGTATGACCAAAGGAATACCTTGGAGGTATTGTAGGTTCAGTTCCAGATCACCATCGTAAAGCAAATACGGCAAGTGAGCCACATAAGTTTTTTGGTTTCCAAGTGCATATAAAAGTTATGTTCACAGTATACTGTACTCTATTAAGTGTGAAATAACATTATGTCTAAAAAATGTAGATACCTTACTTTAAAATACTTTAAATCTTAAAAAGGCTAACCATCATCTAAGTCTTCAGCAAGTCATAATCTTTTTTTGGCTGGTGGAGGGTCCTACCTCGATGTTGCTGGCTGCAGCATTTTGAAGAAGCTGTGGCAATTCCTTAAAGTGAGACAACAGTGACGTTTGCACACTGATTGACTCTTGGATGAAAAATTTCTCTGGAGCAGGCAATGCTGTTTGACAGTATTTTACCCACAGTAGAATATCTTTCAGAGTTGAAGTTAATCCTCTCAAACCCTACTGCTGCTTTATCAACTAAGCCTGTATAATATTCCCAATCCCTGGTGTTTTTCCCACAATCTTCACAGCATCGTCAGCCTGAGTAGAGTCCCTTTCAAGAAACCACTTTCTTTGCTTATCCATAGGAAGCAATTCCTCATCCTTTGAGGCTTTATCGTGAGATTGCAGCAATTCAGTCCCATCTTCAGGCTCCACTTCGAATTCTAGTTCTCCTGCTGTTTCCCTCACATCTGCAGTTACCTCCTCCAGTGAAGTCCTGAACCCGTCAAAGTTACTCATGAGGGTTCGAACCACCTTCTTCCAAGCTCCTGTTAATGTTGATATTTTTACCTCTTCCCATGAATCACAAATGTTTTTTTTTTAAACATCTTTATTGGAGTATAATTGCTTTACAATGGTGTGTTAAGTTTCTGCTTTTTAACAAAGTGAGTCAGCTATACATATACATATATCCCCATATCTAATCACAAATGTTCTTAATGGCACCTAGAACGTTGAATACTTTCCAGATGATTTTTACTTTATTTTGCCCAGAACCATCAGAGGAATCACTATCTCTGGCAGCAATAGTTTTACAAAACTTGTTTCTTCAATGGTAAGACTTGAAAGTCAAAATTTCTCCTGGATCCATTGGCTACAAAATGATGCTGTGTTAGCAGGCATGAAAGCAACATTAATCTTGCTGTACATTTCCATCAGAGCTCTTGGATGACCATATGCTTTGTCAATGAGCAGTAATATTCTGAAAGAAAGCTTTTCTTCTGAGCAGTAGGTCTCCACAGTGGGCTTAAAATATTCAGTAAATCATGTTGTATAGAGGTGTGCTGTCACCCCGTCTTTGTTGTTCCATTTATAGAGCACGGGCAGAGTAGACTTAACATCTTTCTTAAAGGCCGTAGGATTTTAAGAACGGTAAATGAGCACTGGCTTCAACTTGAAGTCACCAAATACATTAGCCCCTAATAAGAGACTCAGCCTGCCCTTTGAAGCTTTGAAGCCAGGCATTGACTTTTCCTCGCTAGCTATGAAAGTCCTAGATGGCATCTTCTTCCAATAGAAGGCTGTTTGGTCTATATTGAAAATCTGTTGTTTAGTGTATCACCGTCATTAATGATCTTAGCTAGATTTTCTGGATAATTTCCTGCAGCTTCTACATCAGCATTTGCTGCTTCACCTTGCACTTTTATGTTATGAATACGGCTTCTTTCCTTAAACCTCTTTCCTTAAACCCCACAAACCTCACAAACCAACAAGCTTCAAACTTGTCTTCTGCAGCTTCCTTGTCTCTCAGCCTTCACAGAATTGAAGACAGGGTCTTGCTCGATTAGACTTTGGCTTAAGGCAGTGTTGTAGCTGGTTTGATCTTCTAACCAGAACAATCAAACTTTCTCCATATCAGCAATACGGCTGTTCTCCTTTCTTATCATTTGTGTGTTCATTGGAGTAGCACATTTAATTTGCTTCCAGAACTTTTCCTTTGCATTTACAACTTGGCTAACGGGTACAAAAGGCTTAGCTCTCCGTCTATCTTGCCTTCCTTTACTAAGCTTAATCATTTGTAGCTTTTAATTTAAAGTGAGAGACATGGGACTCTTCCTTTCATCTGAACACTTAGAGGCCACTGAAGGGTTATTAATTGGTCTAATTTTAATATTTTTCCACCTCCCAGAAAAGAGAGGCTGGAGGAGAAGGGGAGAGGGGAAAAGCCAGTCAGTGGAGCAGTAAGACAAACAACATTCATCAATCAAGTGTGGCCTCTCATACGGGTGTGGTTTGTGGGTCCCCCAAACAATTACAACAGTTAATATCAAAGATCACTGATCACAGATTACCATAACAAATAGAATAATAATACAAAAGCTTGAAATCTAATGAGAATTACCAAAATTGGGACACAGAGGCACAAAGTGAGCAAAGCCTGTTGGGAAAATGACATCAAGAGACTCGCTTGATGCAAGGGTGCCACAAACCTTCAATGAAAAAAAAATGCATTATATACAAAGCACAATAAATTGGAGTGCGATAAAGTGAGGTATGCCTGTGCGCTGCAATGTATTTCTCCATCCTCAAGTTAACAGGCACTGGAATTATTTCCAAGTATTTTTGTATTACACACAATTAAACTAAAACATACTTGTACCTATAATGTGGTGAACACATGCAAGTTTTTCTAAGATAATTATTCTCAAAATGTGATCCACAGAACCCTGAGACTTCCCAACAACCACAGGACCAGGAAGAAAAATCTAGTCTACAAATAATACTAAAATGTGACTTTCTTTTTTCACTGCACTGACATTCAACTGATGGTGTAAAACCAACGGTGAGTAAACTGCGGGCAAAACTGTTATATTGGCACCACACTCTACTGCATCTTTTACTGCCACACACTTGCAACAGAAAAAAAAAAGCATCAGCCTGAGGACTTTGATGAAGCAGTAAAAACCATTTATTTTATTAGGTCTCCATTCTTCAGTACATGCTTTTTAAATAACAAATATTATGCATGAAGCTGTCCTCTTGCATACTGAAGTAGAAAAGCCCTTGTGTAACTGAGTTATAAACTAAACTAACTTTTTTTTCATGGAACACTGGTACACTAGAAGAAAGACTGAAAAAAACTATTATTCGAATTTGAGTATTTAGCAGAAATTTTCTCGAAAATGAACAGTGAGATTATCATTTCAAACAAAACTAAAAAACGGACAGTACTCATTGCCAATAACAAAATTTGTGCTTTCATTGGAAAATTAGAATTGTTGAAAACTTTTATCTGCCACTGCGAACTTATAGCTTCCTAATACTCAAATACCGTTCAGATGAAATTAGTAGTAATATGAATGAAAGCGATTTTTAAAAAATTTTTATGATTTGTATTGCAACCGGATGTCACATAGATTCATCTTTATTGTTAGAATTTTTTTTTCTTTTATTCCTTCTCTTCTCAATTTTTTTTTTCATCTTTACTGGAGTATAATTGCTTTACAATGTTGTGTTAGTTTCCACTGTATAGCAAAGTGAATCAGCTATATGTATACATATATCCCCATAACCCGTCCCTCTTGAGCCTCATCTCCCACCCTCCCTATCCCACAATTTTTCTACTGCATTATGAATGCATCCACATTTGGAAGATGTGCAGAACTCGGTGAATCAATATTTTCTAATTGACTGTTGCATGATATCACAAGATTATTGTGGATAAACACCCAACCAAAACGCAAGCTACCAGAATAGAGAAAGAGTATAAATGTTCTTTGACATTGTTTTACATTGCCGCTAAACTTCACAAAACTACCACAGGTCAAGTTGCACGCAGTATCAAAAAGAATGTCCATAAATATCTAAAAAGGCTATTAAAACACTCCTTCCTGAGGGCTTCCCTGGTGGCGCAGTGGTTGAGAGTCCGCCTGCCGATGCAGGGGACACGGGTTCGTGCCCCGGTCCGGGAAGATCCCACATGCCGCGGAGCGGCTGGGCCCGTGAGCCATGGTCGCTGAGCCTGCGCGTCCGGAGCCTGTGCTCCGCAATAGGAGAGGCCACAACAGAGGCCGCTTACCGCCAAAAACAAACAAACAAACAAAAACCCCACTCCTTCCTTTGTCAAATATACATCACTGTGGAGCTAGACTTTCCTCATATACTGGGACCAAAACGACATAGCACAACAGATTGAATCCAGAAGCAGATATGAGTTGTTTCCTGTTTGGCCAAACATTAAAACGATTTGCAAAAATGAAAAAGCAACATCATGTTTTTTAGTAAGTTTTTGTTTTGCAAAGCATAGCTATTTTTCATAAAAACATGCTGTTTACGTATTGGGTATCTTTTTGTTATTCTAAGAATAATAAATACCTGAAAATGGTCTAAAATTTATATTGGAAAAGATGGGTAAATTGGTAAAGAGTGGTCATACTGGTAAAGATCCACAGATAAAACCTACAGAAACAAAAGCTCTTTGGGGTTCTCAATAAATTTTAAGACTCTAAAGGGACCCTAAGACAAAACAATTTGAGAACGTTTGTTCTCAAGTACATTTCTAGAATGAATATGCGGGATTTGGATACACATAACCTTCAACTTTATTAGATAATGAAAAAAATATTTTCCTATTTTTACAGCTAGCAGCACATGTGTTACTCTTCTTTACATCCTATCCAACTTTTGGAATTATCAGAACTTTTTATGTTTGTCATTCTGATCACAGAGAAAGAGCATTTCATTGCTGTCTTAAGGTTCCTCTTCTCATGGATAGATGAGAACTTCTCAGTGTGGTAACTCCACACTGATTTTCCCAGGCTAATCTAAAGCTCCAACTAGCATGTCTGTATCTATGAGTGCTAGAAATAAAGAAACTAATCTTTACTGATTAATTAATATTTGGTACCTCTATCTTATCCTATAGCATGCAATAGCCTTTGTAATCATCGAACTTGCTTCTCTCCCAACTGTGCGTAACAATATTCCAGACACTCCCAAACTTGCTCCCCTGACTGCATGCCTCGTACTCACAATCTGTTCACTCCATGATATATTTCTTTAGTGAAAAAAGCAAATTAATGTGAACAGAATGATTGTTAGTTTGGTAAAACACCACCAATGATATGGGGATTACATCTGCTTTAATATATTTGTATAAGCAATTTCAAAAGGTGTAAAGATAGACACTGGGACTTCCCTAGTGGGCCAGTGATTAAGACTCCACACTTCCACTGCAGGGGGCATGGGTTCGATCCCAGGTCAGGGAACTAAGATCCTGCGTGAAGTGTGGCGCGGCCAAAAATAAAAAAGAAAATGAAAAAAAAAAAAAAAATAGGGGTGAGGCCAGGGGACGCTCAGGAGGCACTCGGCCAGTCCAGCCAGCGCACGCGTGAGCCGCCTGCCAGTAACCGTCGCAGGGGGGCTGGGCGGGAGGGGAAATAAGGGGGTTTAAATTATATTTTGAAAAACAGAGAGCGAGATCTAGAGGCATCGTGACCCAGGTGTCGCCGCTTCCTGCTACACAGGGCTTGGCACCCAGGTCCATCCCTCTGCATGCCCCCTCCCCTTGTGTCCTCCCCTCTGGAGCCATGTGGCTCTGAAGAGGCAGCGGTGGAGGACAGCATGGCTGCTGCAGCCCCAGCAGCCTTGGAGAAGGAGAGAGGGAAGCACAAAGCTGGCTTCGCACTGAGAGCCGTGTGCTGACAGAGTCTTGGTGCCGCGTCCTGGTGTCAGGCCTGAGACTCTGAGGCGGGACAGCTGAGTTCAGGACGTTGGACCACCAGAGACCTCCTGGCCCCACGTAATATCAATCGGCAAGAACTCTCCCAGAGATCTCTGTCTCGATGCTAAGACCCAGCACCACTCAACGACCAGAAAGCTCCAGTACTGGGCGCCCCATGCCAAACAACTAGCAAGACTGGATCACAGCCCCACCCATTAGCAGAGAGGCTGCCTAAAATCATACTAAGTTCACAGACACCCCAAAACACACCACCGGACGTGGCCCTGCCGACCAGAAAGACAAGATCCAGCCCCAACCACCAGAACACAGACACCAGTCCCCTCCACCAGGAAGTCTACACAACCCACTGAACCAACCCTACCCACTGGGGGCAGACACCAAAAACGACAGGACCTACAAACCTGCAGCTCCTGGAAAGGAGACCCCAAACACAGTGAGTTAAACAAAATGAGAAGACAGAGAAACATGCAGCAGATGAAGGAGCAAAGTAAAAACCTACCAGACCAAACAACTGAAGAGGAAATAGGCAGTCTACCTGAAAAAGAATTCAGAGTAATGATAGTAAAGATGATCCAAAATCTTGAAAAAGGAATGCAGAAAATACATGAAATGTTTAACAAGGACCTAGAAGAACTAAAGAGCAAACAATGATGAACAACACAACAAATTAAATTAAAAATTCTCTAGAAGGGATCAATAGCAGAATAACTGAGACAGAAGGATGGATAAGTGACCTGGAAGATAAAATAGTGGAAATGACTACTGCAGAGCAGAATAAAGAAAAAAGAATGAAAAGAATTGAGGACTGTCTCAGAGACCTTGGGGACAACATTAAACTCCTCAACGTTCGATTATAGGGGTCCCAGAAGAAGAAGAGAAAAAGAAAGGGTCTGAGAAAATATTTGAAGAGATTATAGTTGAAAAGTTCCCTAACATGGGAAAGGAATAGTCAATTAAGTCCAGGAAGCACAGAGAGTCTCATACAGGATAAATCCAAGAAGAAACATGCCAAGACACATATTAAATAAACTATCAAAAATTAAATACAAAAAAAATATTAAAAGCAGCAAGGGAAAAGCAAAAAATAATATACAAGAGAATGTGTATGGACAAATTCTTAGAGAGGTATAACCTTCCAAGACTGAAGCAGGAAGAAATAGAAAATACGAACAGAACAATCACAAGATTTCAAATTCAAACTGTGATTAAAAATCTTCCAACAGACAAAAGTCCAGGACCAGATGGCTTCACAGGTGAATTCTATCAAACATTTAGAGAAGAGCTAACACCTATGCTTCTCAAACTCTTCCAAAATTTAGCAGAGGGAGGAACACTCCCAAACTCATTCTATGAGGCCACCATCACCCTGATACCAAAAGCATACAAAGATACTACAAAAATCCTCAACAAAATACTAGCAAACAGAATCCAATCCAACAACAAATTAAACGGATCATACTCCATGATCAAGTGGATTTATCCCACTTGTGTGTATCTTCAATATACACAAATCAATAATGTGATAAACCATATTAACAAATTGAAGGATAAAAACCATATGATCATCTCTATAGATTCAGAAAAAGCTTTTGACAAAATTCAACACCAATTTATGATAAAAACTCTACAGAAAGTGGGCACAGAGGGAACCTACCTCAACATAATAAAGGCCATATACGACAAACCCACAGCAAACATCATTCTCAATGGTGAAAAACTAAAAGCATTTCCTCTAAGATCAGGAACAAAACAAGGATGTCCACTCTCGCCACTATTATTCAACATAGTTTTGGAAGTCCTAGCCATGGCAATCAGAGAAGAAAAAGAAATAAAAGGAATACAAATTGGAAAAGAAGAAGTAAAACTGTCACTGTTTTCAGATGAAATACTATACATAGAGAATCCTAAAGATGCCACCAGAAAACTACTAGAGCTAATCAATGAATCTGATAAAGTTGCAGGATACAAAATTAATGCACAGAAATCTCTTGCATTCCTATACACTAATAATGAAAAATCTGAAAGAGAAATTAAGGAAACACTCCCACTTACCACTGCAACAAAAAGAATAAAATACCTAGGAATAAACCTCCCTAGGGAGACAAACGACCTATATGCAGAAAACTATAAGACACTGATGAAAGAAATTTAAGACGATACAAACAGACGGAGAGATATACCATGTTCTTGGATTGGAAGAATGAACATTGTGAAAATGAGTATAGTACCCGAAGCAATCTACAGATTCAATGCAATCCCTATCAAATTACCAATGGCATTTTTTACAAAACTAGAACAAAAAAATCTTAAAATTTGTATGGAGACACAAAAGACCCCGAATAGCCAAAGCAGTCTTGAGGGAACAAAACGGTCCTGGAGGAATCAGGCTCCCTGACTTCAGACTATACTACAAAGCTACAGTCATCAAGACAATACGGTATTAGCACAAAAAGAGAAATATAGATCACTGGAACAGGATAGAAAGCCCAGAGATAAACCCATGCACCTATGGTCAACTAATCTATGACAAAGAGGCAAGGATATACAATGGAGAAAAGACAGTCTCTTCAATAACTGGTGCTGGGAAAACTGGACAGCTACATATGAAAGAGTGAAATTAGAACACTCCCTAACACCATACACAAAAATAAACTCAAAATGGAGTCGAGACCTAAACATAAGACCAGACAGTATAAGACTCGTAGAGGAAAACATAGGAAGAACACTCTTTGACATAAATCACAGCAAGATCTTTTTGATCCACCTCCTAGAGTAACGGAAATAAAAACTAAAATAAACAAATGGGACCTAATGAAACTTAAAAGCTTTTGCAAAGCAAAGGAAACTACAAACAAGACGAAAAGACAACCCTCAGAATGGGAGAAAATATTTGCACATGAAGCAACTGACGAAGGATTAATCTCCAAAATTTACAAGCAGATCATGCAGCTCAATATCAAAAAAACAAACAACCCAATCCAAAAATGGGCAGAAGACCTAAATAGACATTTCTCCAAAGAAGACATACAGATGGCCAAGCAGCACATGAAAAGCTGTTCAACATCATTAATTATTAGAGAAATGCAAATCAAAATGACAATGAGGTATCACCTCACACCAGTTAGAATGGGCATGATCAGAAAACCTACAAACAACAAATGCTGGAGAGGCTGTGGAGAAAAAGGGAACCCTCTTGCACTGTTGGTGGGAATGTGAATTGATACAGCCACTATGGAGAACAGTATGGAGGTTCCTTAAAAAACTGAAAATAGAATTACCATATGACCCGGGAATCCCACTACTGGGCATATACCCAGAGGAAACCATAATTCAAAAAGACACATGCACCCCAGTGTTCATTGCAGCACTATTTACAATAGCCACAGGTGTAGAGAACAAACATATGCGGGGGGGTGGGGATGGTGGTGGGATGAACTGGGAGATTGGGATTGACATATAAACACTAATATGTATAAAATAGATAACTAATAAGAACGTGCTGTATAAAAAAATAAACGAAATAAAATTCAAAAATTAAAAATAAGATGCAGATGTAGAGAATGAACTTGAGGACACAGGGAGGGGGAATTTTAGGTGGGCCAAAGTGAGAGCGTGGCTTGGACATATATACACTACCAAATGTAAAAGAGCTAGCTAGTGGGAAGCAGCTGCATAGTTCAGGGAAGTCAGCTCCTTGCACTGTGACCACCTAGAGGGGTGGGATAAGAAGGGCAGGAGGGAGATTCAAGAGGGAGGGGGTATGGGGATATATGTATACATATATATCTGTTTCACTTTGTTATACAGCAGGAACTAACACAGTATTGTAAAGCAATTATACTCCAATAAAGATGTTAAATAACAAAAAAAAGATAGACACTGAGCTATCAATACTGCTTTTACCAGGTGGGGAAATTAGGATAAAGTCAGGAGGAAAGGAAGATAATCAGCTTTGCCTTTATACATCTTTCCATTGTCTTGTTTCATTTGACCAGACAAGGAGGTATCACTTTTGTAATCTGAAGAACTCCAAGTAAAAGAAATATAAAATATTAATATTTGTCCTTTGCATTTAGTTCCCAGGTTATCCTTAGCTCTGCTCATGTTAGACTTTCATTAGTCTTTAGTCAACATCCTTGGTCTCCCATCATGTGACCTCTTTGGCTATACATTATAAATTTAAATTGAATTCTAGAGAGTTCTACAGAGTGAAATTCACCATACACAAATCACAAATTAGGAAGGCCATGATAAAGTGCTGGGAGCACTGACCTTGAGGCCAGGTCGCCTTCTCTCTTTAATACTTACAACCATGTCAAGGCTCCTAGCAGTGAACTTAGCAAGGAGGAATGTGTTGGAGCATGAACAATGCATGATGGCACTCATATACCTTCCAACCAAATCCTAAACATCACGTCACAAGTTTAGGAGAATGAGCTCTAAGCATACTTGGGGAAAAAATGATACCGATGATGATGACTGTACAAACAAAAACTTTCACCGATATTCTTAAGAGAACTCTCACTTCTTCCCAGAGAACGCATGTCAGTTGCAATCAAAGTGACCACATGTTTTTTGGATTTAACTGAGAAGACTAAAGACGACTGGGTTCATGCCACATTTCCATCACACAATTTAAGCAATCTCCTTCTCAAAATATCTCAAAAATATATGGGTTACAAATCCTCTAAAGGAGACTGGCTGAATATATGCCCTAAAAAACCTACTCCACGGGGTAGGTTACTGTCTCCTGAGTTACCACAGCTGCTGCTCAAGGGGTCAGCCTCTGTTTCGGCTCTTCGCACAAAGAACCTACTTCTGGTCCAATGAGTTCATTATTTTAAATTGTCAACTGGTGCGATCTGTTGACCACACTCACGTCACAAGCCTCAAAGGACATTTTCCAAAACATTAAGTTGTTCTTCACTCTCCTTTTAATGGTGGTGAGCATCCCTCTCTTATATTTGCTTAATTTTAGTTCAACTTCTATCAAGCTTCAATTAACATAAAGAAAAATGGCTATTGTGCTCTAATGCATCGATTTTCTGGTCTGCAGTGATGTGCTGTGTTTCTCTGAAGAGGTCCAGTGTGGTTTTACAGAAACAAACACAAAGACAAAATCATTGCTGTGAATGCCAACATCTGACACATGGAATCATTGGAAAACATAAAACTGGGTAAATGAAGGAGTAGTGAAGTCTTTCTGCCCTCTCACGATAGCTAATAAAGAAATAAATATTTAGAATAGTGACCCTCCATTATCTACTGTCCAAATGAGCCACTGATTCCATGGTACACTGAAGACCACTATACAAATTTTTATCTGATTTTTTATTGTATCAAATGATGAATATTTATGCTTAAAAATTCTTGGTTATATGAAAATGTAATAAAATATTTATACATATAAAACTGTATATATATACAAATATCTATATAAATTTTACATATATTTGTAATTATATATGACTCTTTTCATTTCATGGTTTTATATTTTCCCTGAAGTTAAGATGTTCTGTAAAAACTCCCCTATTCTATATTTTCCCTCCACTTTCTTTCTGACAATTAACCCTGCTCCAACTACAATCCATACATTGATCCTGAAACTATATACTAAAAAAAAAAGCAGTAAAACAGCACATATGATTAACGAGGAAAATACACTTTGAAATTCCATATATCACCAATGTTTTAAATTGACTCCTCAAACATATTTATGAAAAAAAATCTTTGCAGCCCTAATGAGTTTTCATTACTCTCTATATAAATATATTTAATTAGTCACTATGATTGAAAGTCTCTAATCTGATTTGCAACTTCTCACAAAGACAATGATTATTTCTACACAGTTCCTGTCATTTCCTATTAGTCTAAATAATGATAATATCATGGCTTCCACTGACAGTTTTTACCTCCCATACCCCAAGCTAGAGTTCATTTCCACTTTTTCCCCAGAATATGCAAAGTAGAAAGAGAGAATCAGGTAAAGCCAAAGAGTTTTTCAATTTAGAGAATTTTTTTTTCTCTTAAGAATTCCAACATGATAAAAATGACGTGGAAATCCTCCAGAGAAAATATACATCATGAACCAAAAGTTATACACAGTCAAGTCCACCAGAAATTAAATGTGCAAATCTTCTCCATCTTTCCACTGGTTAGTGACGCTCCCCACAAAGGGATTGTTCTGCTTTTTAACCTAATTTTTTCTGTCAGGTCTGTACCAGATTCATAAAATTCCTCTTCCTTCCTTTGGACTTTATACATTTTATTTGGCACTTCCATGCATGAGTATTTATTCAGTGTTTAAGGGTAAAAAAAATGTAGTATGTGTTTCATATCCTCTAAATTCTTGTGAGCCCACAGAAAAACATTTAAAATAAAAGTTTACTGTAAAGTCCCAGAGACATAAAGTTGGGATATTGTGTTTCTGAGCACAAACCTAGGTTTACTTTTCCTCCCATGCCTTACACCATCAGAGATTATGAAAATTACTCTGCCGAATAAAAGAAATCTCTTCCTGTAAATGAAAATGCAAAGTGGAATGAGAGAAAACTTACTAACATCGAGATGTGTGATTCAAATGTACTCAGAGCAGAATACAGCAGAATCTTTACTTCTAAAAATGTTCCATATGACAAAAAGAAACTTCTTTCTAGGTGCCTTTAGAAACATTCGAGTGTTTTCTCGCAGGTATTTTTCTCTAATACTTCTGTTCTTCTTATTAACTTATTTTTTCATCTGATGCAAGCAAAGGGGGTTCACTGGAAATTCTGGAGAAACTCATTAAATGAAGATATAGCAGGTCAGAAATAAACATAGGCATTAAGAAATGTAAACAGCACTGTCTACAGTCAAATATAATTAGACTACAAGAATTATTTTCAGCTCACACATGGAGAAAAATGTGCATTTAAAGGTAAATGTCTGGGCTTCCCTGGTGGCGCAGTGGTTGAGAATCCGCCTGCCGATGCAGGACACACGGGTTCGTGCCCCAGTCCGGGGGGATCCCACATGCCGCGGAGCGGCTGGGCCCGTGAGCCATGGCCACTGGGCCTGCACGTCCGGAGCCCGTGCTCCACAACGGGAGAGGCCACAACAGTGAGAGGCCCGCGCACCGCAAAAAAAAAAAAAAAAAAAAAAGGTAAATGTCTATAACTTAGCAAATACAAAAGTTAATATACAGATTAAACTTTGCCATATTTGAAAAATTAAACAAAATTGAGTTGCAGAGTATAATCCTTCTGGCATTTACCACTGCACACCCGTTACTCAATAAGCTAGAGACATGTGTACATTACCGCTATATTATTTCTATGCAAGCACACAAACCCATTTATATAAGTATTAATATTTATCTAGGATATAAAGCACTATAGAAGGAAACCATCTCAAATGTTTAAAACTTGTGCCTCTTAAATTTTGTATCTATTAACAATACCATATTTCAGCCAAAATGACATGCCCTACCAACCCCCCATGAAATATTTCTAGGTTTTAAAAGATAAAATATAAACAGTTTGAAGCATCAGAGTACTGGATAACCATTCAGAAAAGCAAAAGATTTTGTGTACTAAACCTCTTTATGAGACTGTAGTAGTCAGAGATAAAATTGTAAATGGGGAAGTGTAGATTGCTTTGATTTAGAAAATTGTTGCCATTAAACAGTTTACAAAGAGCCTACTGTTTCTGCATCATTATCCCCCATGTGTCAAAGTCAGCATTTTCACAATATTTAAAGCACTCCCAACTTCCCCATAAATATCATTTATATTCCTGCACGGCTATTCAGCATATCGAGGAATATCATTTACAGTCTTCTATAGTTACACAGTGTGACTATTTGAGCCCACGCATGTGAACCTAAAATAAAGATACAGAGTAGAACAATATTCTCTCCAAGCAGAAGCATGGAGATCACGTAATTTTACTGCCAAGTTTGATCCAAGACTCAAGGCCACTGTGTGCTTAGCGTGTAGAGAGTAGTCCAGAAGGTCATCTGGGCTTACACATGCAGCAGAATCTTACTACTGGGCAGTTCAATTGTGGGTGAGCAGCTGGCCCAGGTACTGACATTGCCATTTATTCTTATTTACTTGCTCTGTGTTGGAAGAGGCTTTTCTTGCTTCTACAAGAATAGAGCAAGACGCACAATGTCTTTTTCTCTCTCTCTGCCTGTTGAAATCACAACAGAGCCATTTCGAGTCAGGGCCTCCCACAAGCAGCAACTGCTCAGGCTGACCCTGGTCACAGCCTTCTCTCAAATTCTCCAGCATTTGTCAGTAACACCACTTTGGATAGGCAGTCTCATATACCCTTCAGATGGATCCTTCATGAAATTCTTGTGCAGCCTAGTAACTTTGAGCCATGAGAATGATAAATGCAATACTTAAGTGGAATTTGCAAACACATTCATTTATATTCAACACAGCAATGCTACAGGATTATATAAAGTGGTTTCTTGTTTCTGAGGCTGTGAAAAAGGGCCACCACAGGTGAGATGGTACCACATGTGCTGTGACTTAAAGAAGTGAGGCCTGTAGCAGCCACAAGGTAAAAGGGAATCATTTAGCAAAGAACATTTTTAATTTGTTCATTAAGACTGTAATTCTTCAAGTAGCCAGTGTAACAGCTTAATGTTTTACAAAGAAAACACTACCCTGGGAAATATTTCCCAGACAAATGGCTAACATATTTTATCTATCAAGTGCTCCTGCAAGACATCGAGACTAAAACCTCAATGAAAAAAGTAAGCTACAGAATGAAAAGCAGTTTATGGAATGAAAAGAGGATTTTGTAACATACAAAAAAAAAAAAAAAACCCTACCAATATTAAGAGTGATTAAAGAAACCAGATTTTCCCACTCAGTGGTGAAAAACTGAAGGCTATCACTCTAAAATTAGGAACAAGACAAGGAGGCCCACTCTCACCACTTATTCAACACAGTATTAGAAGTCCTAGCCAGAGCAATTAAGCAGGAAAAAGAAATAAAAGGCATTAAATTGGAAAGAAGAAGTAAAACTGTCACTATTTGCAGATGACATGATTTTATGTACAGAAAACCCTAAAGACTCCATCAAAACACTAATAGAAATAATAGACAAATAGAGTAAAATTTCAGGGTATAAAATCAACATACAAAAATCTGTTGCATTTTTATATACTAACAGTGAGATAGCAGAAAAAGAAACTAAGAAAACAATACCATTTTCAACTCGAAAATAAACGAATAAAATACCTAGGAATAAATCTAATGAAGGAAGTGAAAGACTTGTACACTGAAAACTGTAAGACACTGTGGGAAAAAACTGAATAAGACACAAATAAATACAAAGATATTCTGTGCTCAGATATTCTGTGCTCATGGATTGGAAGAATTAACATTGATAAAATATCCACAGTACCTAAAACAATCTACAGATTCAATGCAATTTCTATTAAAATCCAAAGGACATTTTTTACAGAAATAGAACAAAAAATTCTAAAATTTATATGGAATCACAATATATTCCAAATAGCCAAAGCAATCTTGTGAAAAAGGAACAAAGCTGGAGGTATCACATTCCCTGACTTCAAAATATATTACAAAGCCATAGTAATCAAAACAGTGTGGTAGTGGCGGAAAAATGGATACTTAGATCAAGTGAACAGAACTGAGGGTCCAGAAATAAACCCACACATGTACAGACAATTGATTTACAACAAAGAACATAAAATGGAGAAAGGATAGTCTCTTCAATAAGTGGTGCTGGGAAAACTGGACAGCTACGTGCAAAAGAATGAAACTATGCCACTATCTCTAACCATACACACAAAAAAACAACTCAATATAGATGAAAGACTTGAATGTACAACCTGAAACCATAAAATTCTTAGAAGAAAACACAGTCAGTATGCTCTTTGACACAGGTCTTAGCAATATGTTTCTAGATATGTCTCCTCAGGCAAAGGAAACAAAAGCAAAATAAATAAATGGGACTACGTCAAATTAAAAAGCTTCTGCACATCAAAGGAAACCATCAACAAAACAAAGAAACCTACCAAATGAGAGAAGATATTTGCAAATCATATATCTGGGGTTAACATCCAAAGGGGTTAATAACCAAAATATATAATGAACTCATACGACTCAACAACAACAACAGCAAAACAAACAACCTGACTGAAAAGTGGGCAGAGGATCTGAGCACACATTTTTCCAAAGAAGACACACAGATGGCTAACAGGCACATGAAAAGATGATCCAGCTATCCCCCACTTCTGGGTATTTATCCAAAAAATATGAAAACACATTAAAAAATATATGCACTCCTGTGTTCACTGCACCATTATTTACAATAGCCAAGATATGGAAACAATCTAAGTGCTCATCAATGGATGAATGGATAAAGATGATACACACGTACGCACACACACACACACAGAGAAATACTATTCAGCCATAAAAAAGATGAAATCTTGCTATCTGTGATAATAGCAAGAGATTATTATGCTAAGAGAAATAAGTCAGAGGGAGAAAGATAAATACTGTATGATTGCACTCATATGTAGAATATAAAAAACTAACTAAATAAACAAACAGAAACAAACAAAAACAGACATGTAGATACAGAGAACAGAGTAGTGGTTACCAAAGTGCTGGGGTTGGCAGGGAGGGAGAGCAAAATGGGTAAAGGGGATCAACCATATGATGACATATGGAAACTAAATTTTTGGTGGTGAACATGCTGTAGTGAATACAGAAGTAGAAATACAAGGTTGTACACATGAAACCCACATAGTGTTATAAACCAATGTTACCTCAATAACATCTAATTAACAAAAAAAGAAACCAGATGTTTCACAAGATGCTATTGATGTATTTATTTGTTATTTGCCTATAAATTGACGAAGATTAAAATAGGATAACGACCTCTTGGGTTTTTGAAGTCCTGGCAAAATCACTACACCCATATATTGCTGGAAGATAAGACAGCAACATATATCAGAAGATTTGAAAATTGCTATCTCCAATCTAGTAATTCCACTTCTGTGAACGATCCTAAGGAAAGTAGCAAGTTAGTACATAAATATATACACACAGCAACTTATAACAGGAGAAAAAGTGAAAATACCATATATATTCAGGAATAGTGGACTAGGCAAATAAATTATACTCTTGAATTGAATCTATGAAATCCAAAAGTCATGATGACTGTGCATACATAATTATTAAAGAGAAAAGTATATGTGTTGCTAAGTGAAAAAAAAGCTGTCAAAGAAAAATCAGGCATGGTAAAAATATCTGTGCAATAGGACACACATTATTTATTGATGTCTTCAGATCTGCCTTCCCCCAACCTGCTAAGGGAGGCCGGGGACCAGCTCCTGCATTCTTTCTCTCCTAAGCCTTCTAAGGAGGGACCCAGAGAGTCAGGTTGCTTTTAGATTTCTAATATCCTGTAACTTAGGAAGAAAAAGGAAGGAAGTGGAGGATAAGTGATACCCATCTGATATGGGTGGGGAGTTTTATTTGGGGAGAAGTTGTATTTAAAAAAAAAAAAAAAAGATGCAGGAGCTGCCCCAGTATTTGATGGGTGTGAACAGGAGACACCTATAATATGTTAGAGGTAAATGACCATGCTTCACACACTTAACCTTTAAATACTCCAAAAAATTAAAGTATCTGTGCTACTTTGAATTTCCTCTCCATTGATGGATGTGTTCTCTTCAATACAATGCTACTCTGAACCTGGATGGACCCTGTGAGTCATGGCTAGGGATGCGTGTTGGTGCAAGATTTTACCCTACGTTTACCTCTAGATGCTAGATAACTTGAACATTTAGGTTTGGGTGACCTGAATTGTCTAATTCTTCTGTAAGAACATTCACCACTAATAAAATAAATATACTTGACAAAAAGTTACTAAAAGCCCGAGTTGTTATATAAATGCTCCCTGGATGGATGTTCACTTGAGTTTCCCAGTGGTACTCAAGTTTCAGCTGCACTGGTTGTCTTTCCTCCCGCCACACAAAGCAACCCATGAGACAGGGATTTAAGTGAAAGTTGGTTTCTCTGAGACATACTGCTAGGAAGTAACGGGCCGTGAATGGACGATGTCAACGCCTGCAGGTATAGTGTGAGCAAAGAGATACAGGGAAGGGAAGGAAGTCTATACACGGAACATACCTGAGCAGGTTACCCTGACCCTGGGGCCCAGTCCTGCCAGAGACCCGTGGGAGAGGCTGTCAGGTGCTCTCAGAGCTCTCCCTGTCTCAGAATACTTATTCACTAACTCTGGTATTTCCATTTCCAGCATATCTGCCCCTCAGGTCCAGTAAGGTCACCAGAGAATGCCCCCGTGAGCAGGTTGCAGGGCATAGTCTTCCCATTTCTTTGGAGATGATGATGTATCAGCTACATAGTGACAATGCCATACACTGTCCTCAAAGTTCCCTCCTTTGCTATCCCATCCCCATAGTAGCACTCAAACTGAAAAAGAAGTGTTCTAACACTAATCTCACCCAACACAACTGGGTCCTACATCTCAGGCCCTTGGAACACAAGCCTTTGGAGAAGAACCAGAATATTACCCACTGTACTTGGTCTTAATTGGTATTGTCATCCAGGATATTTGGTTCTCATGTGATGACCTTAGGAAGCAACAAGAGAAGGAACACATTTGATGGGAATAAACACTTATAGTGTAACTGAAAGTGTGACCCTCCCCCCTTCTCATTCAGTTAGAGAAACTTGAGGCAGGAAAGAAAAAGAGGAGAAACTTGATAGACTGGATAAGAAACAGGATTTTTGGACTCTTTAATAAAAACAACAATTTGTATCTCAACACACTACAACAAGCTATTCTCTTCTCCAAGTGTGGTCCCCAGACCAGCACCATCAGCATCACCTGGAGCTTGTTCAGACCAAACACTCCTTGGCCTCACCCAGAGGTACTGGATCAGAAATTCCAGGGGTGGGGCCAGAGTCTGTGTTTTTTGTTTTGTTTTTTTTTTTTTTTTTCGGTACGCGGGCCTCTCACTGTCGTGGCCTCACCCGGTTGCGGAGCAACAGGCTCCGGACGCGCAGGCTCAGCGGCCATGGCTCACGGGCCCAGCCGCTCCGCGGCATGTGGGATCTTCCCGGACCGGGGCACGAACCCGTGTCCCCTGCATCGGCAGGCGGACTCTCAACCACTGCGCCACCAGGGCAGCCCCAGAGTCTGTGTTTTAACGAGACCTCCGGGCAACTCTGATGCATCTTACAATGTGGGAACCACTGCCTGGAGGGCTGGTTTCAACTGTGTGCAATAACATGGTGCTAGATGGTCCTGAACAGTATACATACACTAACGCGTACAGAGTAGACAACTAATAAGAACCTGCTGTATAAAAAATAAAATAAAATTCAAAAAAAAAGGATGGTCCTGTACAGTATACACACACTAACGCATAGAGTAGACAACTAATAAGAACCTGCTGTATAAAAAATAAAATAAAATTCAAAAAAAAAAGATGGTCCTGTACAGTATACAGACACTAACGCGTACAGAGTAGACAACTAATAAGAACCTGCTGTATAAAAAATAAAATAAAATTCAAACAAAAAAGATGGTCCTGTACAGCGAAGTGTCATACTGTCTGCAGCTTACTTTGAAGCATCCCCTCTATATCAGACATACACAGAGATATAAAGGAAACCTGGCAAATATTAACAGTTACAGAATCTAAATGGAGAGTATATGACACAGTCTCCCCAGAGACTGTGTTACAATACTTCTTTTTGCCAAGTATCCTGTGTTTTCCTTAGGATGATGGTTTATATCACTTTAAAAAAACACTGCTCTAGACATCTTCTGTATTTCTTAGTAAATGATGGATTTCGCAGAGCAGCCCTCAACCCCCCAATTTCTTCTTCTATTTGACAAACCAAACCTGTGGATGGTTTTTGGGGTGTTGTTTCTCTTACCCACAACGCCCATTATCTGCAGGTAATGGGTTACGATTTTCCTGACGGTTCCTATTTTTCTGCATATATCACAGAAGATATTCAACATCTTTTTTTCTTTTTTTAAATTTTATTCAAGTATAGTTGATTTACAGTGCTGTGGATTCAATATTTTTTGATTCAGAAGGCAACACGGCAAGCAATTTTATAAACCCGGTATGTGGTCACTCAACAGAGATCAAGCCTCATACAATGAATAAGAATGAGTACTGGGATACAAGAGCATCTTTCCTTCTTTCTGTCTGTCCACAAGACAAGATCGAATCTACTTGGGATTCTGAGGTCACAGGGAAAGGTCAGAACTCATACACCTGGATGGTTGAATTTTATATTATTTATAAGACTCCTATCTGTGAGCTCCACTGAGCCCTAAAACTTCCATGAATGGATTTGTTTAGATTGCAAATAACCTGAGACAAAAATCACTTCAATGCATCAATGGCAAGTTAAATTTTTCAGAATGAAGATTGATAGCCACGAGTCTTGAAGATGGGGAAAAAAAGAAGAAAATAAAACCTATATTCTACAGTACTGATACTGTGAAATATTTAGGCTACTGTAAAACTGCAGTGCTCGACTGCAAATATATTCTCCCCAAATACAAAAAATGGGAAAGAAACTGCATAAGACATCAATACAACAGCTTTTTAATATGCATTTGTCTCATAAAGCTGAGTTAACTATGATATTCTCATTTTTAGAATAAAAGCTGGCTGCTGCATGTTTCACTATTAATTCCATTTACACAAAGTATTTGTCACATCACTGGCCACTTGTTAATGACAAGCTTTGCTATTAATTCTCCTATCAAAGATGTGTCTGTTCTGCCTAATTTGCATGATTATTAAGCATCTCAACTTTATTCTGAGTACTTGTGTAAAGGTTATATCAAGATGACAGGCCAAAAATGTTTTTAAATGGGTAAAAGGAAGAGGAAGAAATAAATACAATGGCTGTTAGTTCAATCAGCTTTAAATGTGTCTCCTCTAAAAATGAAGGCTTCTCCCTCATCACCCCCACTGCCCCATTTTGGGTTTGGCTGCTCTGTTTACTATCTTCCGACGTGGAAGTCTATCTGGGTAATAGATCAAGTAAGAATTAAAATCCATGTAACGCGCAACTCTGCTGAAAGAAAATAGGTGTGTAAGTAACCCTCACCCCAGGCATATATCAGAAGTGGGTGACGCCTATTTACAAGAGCCAGGACATGGAAGCAACCTAAGTGTCCATTGACAGATGAATGGATAAAGAAGATGTGGCACATATATACAATGGAATATTACTCAGCCACATAAAGAAACGAGATTGAGTTATTTGTAGTGAGGTGGATGGACCTAGAGTGTGTCATACAGAGTGAAGTAAGTCAGAAAGAGAAAAACAAATACCGTATGCCTACACATATATATGCAATCTAAAAATAAAATTGGTTCTGAAGAACCTAGGGGCAGGACAGGAATAAAGACGCAGACGTAAAGAATGGACTTGAGGACACAGGGAGGGGGAAGGGTAAGCCTGGACAAAGTGAGAGAGAGGCATGGACATATATACACTACCAAACGTAAAATAGATAGCTAGTGGGAAGCAGCCGCATAGCACAGGAAGATCAGCTCGGTGCTTTGTGACCACCTAGAGGGGTGGGATAGGGAGGGTGGGAGGGAGATGCAAGAGGGAAGGGATATGGGGATATATGTATACATATAGCTGATTCACTTTGTTATACAGCAGAAACTAACACACCATTGTAAAGCAATTATACTCCAATAAAGATGTTAAAGAAAAAAAAAGTGGGTGACACATGTCCAATATTTGTCATAATTAGCGTTTAGTACTTATAAAATCATGACTAGATTATAATGGAAAAAATAGGAATCATTCCAATATGATGTATACAGTAGAAAATTTTAAGGATTTTGCTCTGATTGTTCCTGAAAATTGCTATCTTTGTGATTACTTTGTGTCAACATAGTTATAACAGGCGACTAATTACAGATAACCACTATTACAGTAGTCACAGGTCAGGGTATGTTCCTAGGTTCTGAAATCAACCATTTTTAAACTTAGAATATTAGATTCAGAAAGTCATTCTCTTCCCCTGAAACTATACTTTACTCTTAGGACAGTAAGTGTCAAAGAGCAAAGTTTTGACCAAGATACTTTTCACCCACCTAACATCTGACTGGAAATTTTTGGCCCCTGAGTTTCAAGGCTGGTAATAAGTCAACAAATCTTTGTTTCCTCGTGTGGCTATTATATAAACCTCAACTCTGGGGTCACCAAATCAGAGTGCTACTTGTTATCCACACACAGCACACCAAAATACAAATTCAGTTTTTTCTCCCAATTATACATCCCAAAGGACCAAACACATTGTGAAGACGGGACCGGGGTACCAGAGACGAAGGAGAGGTTAATTCTCTGTAAGCTGCAAATGGAAGATCCCAGATCACCGCAGTGACCACCCAGGGCTCTTCACTTTCTCCAGGCCCATCTACTGCCTTAGTGTTTCTACCCGCATATTATAATGCCCATGGAAACCCTCAAACATACCAAACGAGTGACCACACTGCAAGTAAAGCAACTACTTGTAAAGCAAGTAGTTACTAAATGAAAACCCACAGAGTGAAAATTACTTTGGTCCACACACAACAATTCGCTACTTGCTGTATCTATCTGTCATTCAACAGTTTGCTGTATTTGTCCATGATCTTGTACAGGGTATCCAGCACCAAGGCATTCCCAAGAATATTTTTATTTAGAAACGTATCCCTGCTATCACACAGAGAAGTATTTGTACTATCGTGATAAAGTGCTTTGTGTGTATTTTGTGGGAATGGAGGTTTGAAAATTCCCTCCCCATCATCTATCCCTGTCTTCCGGTATAGACGCATTCTTCCATCTGTCACCCACTCTCTGTTCCAGCAGCTCACAACTACCCCAGGTTTCCTACACCTTCCATGTACTTTTTAGAAATCGAAGTACAGTTGATTTACAACGTTGTGTTAGTTCCAGGTGTACAGCAGAGTGATAGTTATATATACATATACGTATATATGTGTGTGTGTGTGTGTGTATATATATATATATATATATCCACATTCTTTTTTAGATTTTTTTCCATTATAGGTTATTATAAGATATTGAATACAGCTCCCTGTACTACACAGTAGATCCTTGTTGTTTATCTATTTTATATAGAGTAGTATGTATCTGTTAATCCCTCACTCCCAATTCATCTCTCCCCCCCCTTCCCTTTTGGTAGCCATACGTTTGTTTTCTATGTCTGAGTCTATTTCCTTTTTGTAAATAAGTTCATTTGTATCATTTTTTTAGATTCCACATGTAAGTGATATCATATAATATTTGTCTTTCTCTGTCTGACTGACTTCACTTAGTATGATAATCTCTAGGTCCATCCATGTCACTGCAGATGGCACTATTTCATTGTTTTTTATGGCTGAGTAATAAGTCCATTGTATATATATATACATCTTCTTTATCCATTCATCTGTTGATGGACACAGGCTGCTTCCATGTCTTGCCTACTGTAAATAGTGCCGCAACGAATATCGGGGTGCACGTATCCTTTCGCATTATTGTTTTCTCTGGATATATGCCCAGGAGTGAGTTGCAGCATCAAAAGGTAACTCTATTTTCAGCTTTTTAAGGAACCTCCATACTGTTCTCAATAGTGGCTGCACCAACAGTGTATAATTAAACCTTCCATGAACTTTTAGGATTTCATTTCTATGCACGTTTTGTTCCTTCTTCCTGGAATTCTCTTTCACCTCTTGATGCCCTGGAGAATTCCTACCCATCCTTCAAATCCCAAATCAAACATCATGTTCTCTGTGCAGACTTCACTGCAAGCATGGATAATAAACAGAAGGAGAGGAAACTGGGAGTCCCACCATCATCTGTTACTCAAAGTACCACTGTGTGCACAGCCTCATGGTATGAAAACTGGTCGCGCCTTCCAGTAATGTTTTGCTTATATCTCTTTCTGTCACACTATTTTATTAACTCTTAGTAATGGGCGGTATTGAGGAAATAAATGTTTTCTTGTCTTTTTACTCGTTGATCTAGCACACTATTAAGGACACAGTTGACTCTCAATAACTACTGAAGGCAGGAAAGAAGAAGGGAGGGAGGGAGGAGAAGTCAGCAAATTCCTTTATACCACCGCACAGCACCCTGGAGCTCAAAGGCAGGGTTAGGGCCAAATGGCAAAATGCTTTTCACTCTATGACACTATTACATGGATCTTGTCTCTTCCTATGTTCTCTTTCTTTTCCCTTACAACTAGTTTATCAGAAAGCCATTTTAGGCATGAAAGCATCCCTTACAAAATGATGTTCAGTAAAAAGCCCTAAGAGAGTGAAAACAGCATCCCCAAGGTACATACAGACTTCTATCAAGGGAGCCTAGAATGGGATGCCTGTCTGGTGGCTTTCAAGGGCTTGATCCTGTGAAGGTGGGTAATGGGACTTGGGGCAGAAGTAGGTCACAGTGCATTTAACAAGGCAGGACAGGGCTGGGGCATGGAGACAAAGGACTGGAGCAGAGGCCAGAGGAGGGTGAATAGCAGGCGTGAAAGCAGTGAGGAAACCGCAATGTCTTTTCTAAATGAGCCAGGAATAAAATCGTATTGAAGTCAGAGATGGGAAGAGAACCTCTTCTCCTCCAGAACTTTTCCTCAGCCCCATTGGCCCAAAGCTAACACTGCAATGCGTCTCCAGTAAGCTGGTCTCTAACAGAAAATCTCCAGGGTTGCTGGAAACTCTGAATATGAGTTACACACCCACTGCTCTTTAGCTCAGATGATCCGGTTCTTAAATCTGTCCTAGGGAATCAAATGTTGTTCTTTGGGAGATCATCTCACTGGCTTCTCTTGTTTTACAAGCAAACAAAAAGCCAAACTGGATTAAAATGAATATTGCTGAAGGTATCACTACATTTTAAACACAAAGTCACGCCTGTGAATTGTTATTAGCTGCTAAGCATTAAAAAAAAAAAGAAAAAACCCAAAGAATAGTAAATTTGAAAATGTGGGCAGGGCTTCCCTGGTGGCGCAGTGGTTGAGAGTCCGCCTGCCGATGCAGGGGACACGGGTTCGTGCCCCGGTCTGGGAGGATCCCACATGCCGCGGAGCGGCTGGGCCCGTGAGCCATGGCCGCTGAGCCTGCGCGTCCGGAGCCTGTTGCTCCGCAACGGGAGAGGCCACAACAGTGAGAGGCCCCAACAGTGAGAGGCCCGCGTACCGCAAAAAAAAAAAAAAAAAAAATGTGGGCAAATTTCCCCTTTGGAAGACTGGCCTTTGGCAGCCTATCCTGTGAGAATCTATTCCAGAGAAATTTCTACATTCTAAAGGAGAATATATTACTTCTGCGTTACATGATCATTTAACTCTTCCGAAATTAAATGGAAAAACATAGAGATTCAAGAACAAAGGGATGAACGTTGGGAGGTTTCATCTCAAGTTTCCTCTGAAAACACTGAACTAGAACTCCGATTATGAATGCTGCACAAAGATTTTAATATAATCATTTGCATTCTGCAAACATTTTAAAGCAATGAGACAGCAAAAGGCCAATTAAACTTTTACCGCAGGCCAGTCAATTTGGATAACGCAGGAGTGAAAAATAATCACAAACACAAACTTTTAATAATTTAGAACTTCGACAGTAATAACTAAAAATACGATTACCACTCGGGAAATGTTGAAATTAGACCAACAATTGATTTTCTTGGCTATCTGATTTGCTTTTTTTTTTGCGGTACGCGGGCCTCTCACTGGTGTGGCCTCTCCCGTTGCGGAGCACAGGCTCCGGACGTGCAAGCTCAGCGGCCATGGCTCACGGGCCCAGCCGCTCCGCGGCATGTGAGATCTTCCCGGAGCGGGGCACGAACCCGTGTCCCCTGCATCGGCAGGCGGACTCTCAACCACTGCGCCACCAGGGAAGCCCTAATTTGCTTTTTCCCCCCCCCACCCCAGAATACAGAAACATAATAGTTTTTCCACATTTGCATAGAATGAGACTTTCACAGTTTTTCCAACAAAGACAACTGCAAGTTGAGTTTGTGTGAGAGAAACCATTCTAGCGGCTTACTGAAGGGAGTAAAATTCAATGTGTGCTGTGTACCGCACCAGAATGCTAAGAGGAACTGCCTACAGATTGGGGCAGATTCTCTTAACTCAGTAGAAAAAGCAGACTGCTTCCTTGATGATTGAAAACTGAAGTAAATACACATGCTCCATCCCAGCAGACCCACTGAATAGGCTAAATGCCTAAATAAGATGTCAATAGTGACCCAAAACATTACTTCCTTATGTCAGAATGAAAAGAAAGGACTACCCTGGTGGCACAGCAGTTAAGAATCCACCTGCTGATGCAGGGGACACGGGTTTGAGCCCTGGGCTGGGAAGATCCCACATGTCGCGGAGCAACTAAGCCCGTGTGCCCCAACTACAAAGCCTGCGCTCTAGACCCCGCAAGCCACAACTACTGAGTCCGCGTGCCACAAGTACGGAACCCCGCAAGCCTCGAGCCCCTGCTCTGCAAACCAAGAGAGGCCAGCACAATGAGAAGACCGTGCACCACAACGAAGAGTAGTCCCTGCTCACCGCAACTTGAGAAAGCCCACGTGCAGCAACAAAGACCCAATGCAGCCAAAAATAAAAATAAATTTATATATATTAAAAAAAAGTGGAAAGAAAGCATTCTGTTTAAAAGCAAGATCTAAATAAGGTACTGCCAAATAAGCCGCTCCTGCCTCTGAGGATTCCTCCAAGAAAATAACCAAATTTTAATTGAAGAGTTATTAGCATCAACCTTGGAAACTCCAATCAAAAATCCTCTCCTGGGGCTTCCCTGGTGGCGCGGTGGTTGAGAATCCGCCTGCCGATGCAGGGGACACGGGTTCGTGCCCCGGTCCGGGAAGATCCCACATGCCGCGGAGCGGCTGGGCCCGTGAGCCATGGCCGCTGAGCCTGCGCTCCGCAACGGGAGAGGCCACAACAGTGAGAGGCCCGCGTACCGCCAAAAAAACAAAAACAAAGACAATAAAAATCCTCTCCTGCATACTACTAGGTGGTGATGTTGAAATGAGGGGGCAGGGAGATTGAAATTTAATAAAGACACTGACGTCTCCTCAAGTGTAAGTCTAAAAAAGACAACATTAAGATCACTCAGCCCTTGAAGCCCATGATGTATCAGTTTATAACCACTGCAGTATTTCTAAATCATTACTCTCCTATGATGGGGTCAGCATTTTGAATATTACTCACGGAAAAACAGCTAAACACATACATACATAAATAAATATGAAAAATGCATGTGATCGTCCTGACAAAGTAGTCCAGGGGGGTTACTGAACGGCAATGGCTCACAGCATCTGTTCATCCAGCTGTTAGCTGAAAAGAGGGAAAGCAGGTGTCAATTTCAGGGCGGCACTGAAGTTAATTTCACATAAGGCAGTGCTGAAAAGAAAAGAAATATCCAAAACAATAGTAAAACTAAAAATAAAGTCAAAGAAAAATCACCACCCCCTTGAATCTATCTGGCCTTTGTGTCTGAAAAATCACATGCTCAGGAAAGAGTCCTTTCTTCAAGTACTCCTGGGAGGAGAGAGAGAGGTCTCCATACTACCCAGGTCCAGTCTATTTTCAAGCAGACATGGAGCAGGGCAGCAGCTACCCAGCTCTGACCCTCTCTATAACCTGAGAGCTCAGCTACATCACTTGGGATATTTGGCTGGTGCTCGGCATTCAGACTGAAAAGATAACAGCACTAAATCTGGAGACCAGTGAAGACTCCTGCATAAATGCATTAAAATACTACGCGCCTCCGCAGCAATCGTAAACCTCTCCATAGGCATAATTAACAGTGATTCAACTCGATATTTAGATTTTAGGGAGCGCCAGAATGGTTAAGGAGGTATCTTGTGACATCATATGTCACAGAATCATAGATTTTTGAGCTGGAGGCTCATTCTTCTAAGTGGCAGAGAGGTTAAATGATGTCCCCAAAGCAACACAGCTGATAAGGAAAATGGTCTTAGCCCTCAATCTAGAGATCATTCCTCAATTTACTACACAGTAAAGGAGAAGCTTCAGAATTGCATTTTCTTTATCTTAGTTCTTTTATCATTGACTCTCCATATATAATAGTCTTTTAGAAACTGAAATTTCTCATTTCAACCTGTCACTTCAAAGGTCAATTGCCTATCATTCTCTGTATGTTGTTAGCTGGTAACCACGCACATACTTCATGTTCTAAGCAAATATAGCTTTGAAATATAGTTAGACCCACTATGATGCAGTATGATGGAATAATCACTTTACACATGAACAAACTTTCCTAAGAAAAAAACATATTTCAGGACTGAAATCTTCTAAAGTTTTTAAATTGTTAAAGTTTAAAAAAATAATTATTTAAGACTGTAAATGCTTACGACAGGCGAGGCACAGTGCCAAGTGCTTTGCATGAATCATATCATTGAATTCTTCCAACAAATCTGTGCCTTAGTTACCATCTAACAGGTTAAGTGACTAACACGATGTCATAAGGTAGTTGATGGTACAAGAGATTTAAATCCAAGTAGTCACCATACATCAAACATATAACCCAGCCATTCCACTCTGACATATTTACCCAAGAAACTGAAAGCATGTACACATGAAGACCCACACGGGTAAGTTCTTAACAGTTTTACTTGTAATAGCCAAAACATGGAAACAATCCATATGTCTATCAACGGGGTGAATGGATAAACACTGTCACAAAGACACACAATGAGATACTTACTCATTGATAAAAGCAACAAACACTGATACACACAACATGGAAAAAGTCTCAGATCAATCAAGATGAGTGAAAGAATTCTGACAAACAAAAAACACATACGGTATGTATATACATTTCTAGAAAATGCAAACTAATCTATAGTAACACAAAGCAGATCAATGATTGCTTGGAAAGGGAATGCAGAAAAGGGAGAGATGGATTCGTAAGTGGCATGAGGAAATGTTCGGGGGTGATGGTTATGTTTATTATCTTTACCGTGGTGATGGTTTCACGTGTGACCATATAGGTCAAAATTCATCAAAGTGGACACTTTAAAGATGTGCACTTCACTGTACATTAATTATACCTAAGTTTTAAAATATAGGCAATCTAACTCCAAAGTCTGTGCCCTTAACCACCGGAGTATATGGCCTCGGATATTATAAAATGTCCTACTTAGAAAAAGAATATTGACTTTAATTGTTTTACTTTAGTGCAACATCACTTATTTTAGTCTATAAACTATAAAGGGCTAATTGACGCCTATTGTTCTAATTAGTGATTTTGTTACCTCCCTGCAAATTAAATCCTGAAGGACAAATTTGGTTTTGATCCCTGTTCCCCTACACTGAATGGTCCCACCTTCCTGCTGTTTTCATTGAAGCGGCTTCTGTCTTTTCCCAGCTGTCTCTGATCTTACCAGTTACTTTTTGCTTGTTTAGGTAAGACTCTTTTTTTTTTTTTTCTTATTCTTTTAATCTATTTTCTTCACTGTCTGCTACTCTAACCCCTCGGGCTGTGAAGTTAAATAAAAGTGGCAAGCATACACTGCATATAAAATTAAGTAAAAAAAAAATCAAAAAGGTTCTGTGCTGAAAGAGGGCCTCTGCTACACCTTTTCTATGGAGGAAAATGCTCTGTTAGAGGAATTTTTATTGACACTGACGGTTAATTCACTTAGAGCACTTAGAGCTGAGTCTGAGACACTCCCAAATTTTCTGAGATCTGAACGCTGGGTAATTGGTAATTTAGTGATACAAGTTATAGTATTAACATTTTAAAACATTCCAGTAAAGCATGCCATGTTCTTTTTTTTTATTTCAAATACATATATAATTTTTCCAAGTCACCAAATATTTTTTTTGTTAGTTTCTGCTTTATAACAAAGTGAATCAGCCATACGTACACATACATCCCCATATCTCCTCCCTCTTGCATCTCCCTCCTCCCACCCTCCCTATCCCACCCCTCTAGGTGGTCACAGAGCACCGAGCTGATCTCCCTGTGCTATGCAGCTGCTTCCCACTAGCTATCTGTTTTACATTTGGTAGTGTATATAGGTCCGTGCCACTCTCTCACTTCATCCCAGCTTCCCCTTCCCCCTCCCCATGTCCTCAAGTCCATTCTCTACATCTGTGTCTTTATTCCTGTTCTAATTTTAGTTTTGTAGAAAAAGATTTACCCTGAAGTCACGACTGAAACAAATACTAATTTTCCGGTTTCTGAGAGACCTAAAAGTCAGACACAAATCAGAATTTGGAAGGCGGCGCATACAAGGAAGAGCTTTAAAGCTTATATGTTTTTCGCTACCTGGAAAAATCCACCTCTGATCTCAGAGCAGCTTATTCATAAGGGCATCAGAGACTTGGGACATTTCCTCTGCCCGGCTGACTGGAAAATTATGCAGTCAGCACTTGATCAGGACTGTGTATTAACCCCACTCAGAAGCATAACCAAGGCTGGGAGCTCCGAGGGTGCCTGTGTCAGCTCAGTTAATGCTGAACTGAGGACCAGGGCTTTCTCTTCATGATCACACCCCAACTGCCCAGACCTCAAACTAGACTCCCCCCACACCTTCTGACACCACTGCAGTTAACGTGTGAGGGTGGGCAGAGGGGAGCATTTAGCACTAATCACCCGTGGCCCCATCATCAAATGCCTTGGCCCAGAAATAAACTGTCTAGAACTTGTTTGGTCTTAACCGTGACTAATCTGCCTCTATATAATTGATAGTTGATTGGGTATAATTATATTGTTTAATTACCTATATTTTATGTTTTAAAAAAGAATGAAATAACGCCATTTGCAGCCATATAGGTGGACCTAGGGATTATCATACTAAGTGAAGCCAGACAGAGAAAGACAAATAACAATATTTTATGTTTTAAAACGACAAGATCCTCTTTATAACGATATTCTGACCACCGGAATTCAACATATTTAACTGTAGCAGCAAAAATAACAGAGCTGTCAAAATCCAACAAGAGCTCAGAGGAAATCTTTGCATTTCGAACAATCCTTCGCAAGGTGGTCCTAAGAAACAAAGGAAAGAGACAGCTTCTCATTGTGGTTGTTAAGGCCGATATCCTCACTTGAACCTGAAGATTCGCATTTGAGAATATCAGACCAAGAACTCTGAACTTGAGCTTTTCATAAGCCGGCTGTGGTGCATTCAATTAGAATACTAAAAGCCTCCAAAATGGATTCAGACTGAAAGCTAAACGTTGATCTAACATTATTACTTCAAAACACTGCTAGGTTAGTATACTCCTAGCGTCCACTCTAATTTTAGCAAATTTTGGCCTGAATCAGAAAGCTTATGATTTTATCCTCCATAGAGGGCACTCGCCAAGTCATGCTGAAGCCTGACCACGTATTAGATGGGTCAATGGACAGCATACTTACAGGAGAAGAAAAGTTTACTACCTTCAGGCAAGAGAGAAAACAAGAGCAATCAAAAGCATAATAATGACCATCAAATACTGAACACGTGCTTTATGCCAGGAACTATACCTTCTACACTGGTTACCACCACCTTTCCTGAGATCTGGGCAAAGGAACTGTTGGTTTCCTATTTTCAGTTGAGGCACAGAGTAGAAGCATTTGGCAAATATCCTACAGGTCGTAGTGATAGAAGCAGGAGGTAAGGCTGAATCCGTAGCCCAAACTTATTTTATGTCAAGCAGTTTGACTGTGTTCACTGCACTTTCATCATCCTTCTTGACAAGAACTGGTTCACAATACAAAGGAAACATGAGAATGATGTATATGTTAAAGTTGGTCAACGTTCAAAGGCTAGCGGACCCGACTGGTAATGCAAGCTCACGCTGCTTTTTCTCTCTGCTTAACTCCTGAACCAGCAGACAAGCAATGCAAACGACAGGAGAGATAAGGATAAGACAAGTGGACACAGCGTTCGCCTGCTGCATCAGTCCGAAGGTCCTGCATGGATGAAGCATTCCACCATATGCAGGGAGCATAGGAATCTGTGAATAGTCATGCCATTGGGGCTGGGGGAGGGGCAATGTCAGTGCTTGGGGGGGAGGGGAGGTCTGTAAACTGCTAGAGGAGGCAACTGCACTTTTGTTTTAATTTTTTTTGGATCATTGGATTCAAAGGCCTCCCCAGTATAACTGCCCTGTGTCTTTAAACTGTTTCAAACATCTATATAGGCTTCTGAATTAATCTCTCTCATACACACACACACACACACACACACACACACACACACACACGTCTTTCTTTGTCTCTGGTCCTTCTTTTTTCTGGCTCTTTCTCAGTTTCTCTTAAAAAATCCCTTTTGGGTAACAATTCCTCAGAAAAGAAAAAAAAATCAAGACAAGGATGATCTCAACTTGGCAAACAACAAACCAACCCACCCAACCATGGCAACCCTAAGCAACCCAGAAAGTCCTTAAAAGAAAGGAAATGAGGTTGCCTTACATTTTTGGTCTCCCTGGAGCAAAACACTTTCCCATGCGACAGTGCACTTCACCTTATACAATCTTTTTTTTTTTTTTTGCATTACGCGGGCCTCTCACCGTTGTGGCCTCTCCCGTGGCAGAGCACAGGCTCCGGACGCGCAGGCTCAGCGGCCATGGCTCACGAACCCAGCCGCTCCGCGGCATGTGGGATATTCCCGGACCGAGGCACGAACCCGTGTCCCCTGCATCGGCAGACGGACTCTCAACCACTGTACCACCAGGGAAGCCCGCTATACGATTATTTTAAAACTCACTTATCACTTTATCCACATTTTGTATAATACAGTGTAAGAATCCACTTGCAAGCCAAAGCATCTGTGCATTAAGGAGGCCTGCCATGGTTCAGATCAAGCTCAATTTTATAGGTTGATTTATTGCAGCCCCCAGCTATGCCACTCTATGGTAATCAAAGTCAGCCTCCTTCATACCATCTTATGTATATTTCAGATTTCCAAACACAGGGTTAGAAGCCTAAATGTATTTTGTTTTTCAAACAGTCTGAAAAATGAAAGAGGCCCTGCAAAAACATATCTAGATTGGATCTAAATGGAATTATGCCACTACAGCTGAACTGAAGAGCAACTGGAATAATGCAATAGCTATTTGCCCAGTAACTGGTGCATCAGCAAGTGGCTCTGAATTATTTGCTAGTCACCACTTGTGGTTTTATCCACCAGAGTTTAGAAGAGATCTTAGGGCTCATTTAACCCTTTCCCTCTCATTTTACAGATGAAGAAAAAACAGTCCAGACAGTTGATGTGAACTGTTAAGGTCACGAAGCTAAACGCGGTATCCATCTAACTCAATCCTTCATCCACTAATTATAAGTCTCGTGTGTGTTTCAACAGCATACAGCCTCTCTCTTACTTTTCAACACGAGAAGCATTTGTTGAGCCATCCGTATGTGACAAATACTGCATTCGATCATGGAAATCGAGTATGAACCAGGGTTAAGGACTTGGCCGATGGAGTTGGAAAAACTAAAGGTTTAAATCTGACTTCTCTACTTGCTATCTCTGTGCCTTTGAACAAATGACTTAGCAGCTGTGGAAGCCCAGACAACTAACTAAATTTCCAAATGGGATTTAGTTCTCTCCTTCGTAAGTGTGAACTCTTTAATGAGATAATGTAACTAAAGTGCTCAGCCCAGTGCCTGGAATTTACTAAGGATTCATGATGATGATGACAAGTTGAAGAAAGCATTGCTCATACCTGCTCAAGTGCTAGAAATTCAAATCTAGAGACATGCAGGGAAACAGTGGATAATGATGGACTGAGTTCAGTGCAATCCTGGAGGCCTGTATGAAGGGCACAGGGCCACCGATTCTGTTGATGGAAATGCCGCCCTTGGGCAAGCTGGGCTGGGCCTCAGGTACAGACTTTTTGTTTTTATAACTTTTTAATTTAATTTTATTTTACTTTATTTTATTTTTTACTGATTCAGTTTTACAGCAAACCCGATCATGGCCTAATACAGGGGAAGGAGTCAGGGAGGAAGAAATATCGAAACACAACTAAAATAACGGGCAAGGGACTTCCCTGGCGGTCTGGTGGGTTAGACTCCGCGCTTCCACTTCAGGGGGCACAGGTCTGACTCCTGGTCGGGGAACTAAGATCCCTCGTGCTGTGTGGCACAGCCAAAAAAAAAAAAATGCAGTAAACATTAAAAAACAATAATAATAACAGGCAAGATGTCAGCCATTATTAACAGAATTTAATATGATGTTCAGCATTTTCCTGGTGATTTATTCTCTGGTCTTATTAGAACTCCAATCTAATTTAATGTTTTTAGGATTGGTATCTCATGTTTCTTTTCTTTTTTTTTTCAGATATAAGTCACCCCAATAAAAACCAAGAAATTGGGAATATTCTCTACCTATACAACTTTTATATGCTGAAAGAGTCCTAACTTTTTTTTTTTTTTTGATCAGAAATATGCAGTCTTCCTATATGATGGAAAAGGGGCCAAAGCACTGGAGACTACAGCATGGAAAATAAAAAATAGAATAAAAAATGGAATTTGAACAATTCCAAAATCAAATTTTGGCTCCGATTTTGAGCAAATTACTTAACCTCTCTGAGTGCACTTTCCTGTACAAGACAGGAATCATATCTACTGTATGGGGGCCAGTGATGATTAGAGGACGTAATACACAGAAGAGATTAAAAAAAAAGTCTATTACCCACAAAATTAAAAAAGAAAACCTGGAGAAATAGATGACCTTATGAGTAAAGGAACGCTGCCAACTCACTCATCAGTATCTCAGAAAATACAGTTGAGATAAGAGGCCAGGGCAGGAGTGTGTGCTTTAAAGCAGGGATTTGGGGCAAGGAGATGCATAAAAGACAGAGAAAGACAGTGTAAAAAGGATGCGGGTGTGTGACTGGGGAAGAAACAGAAATAGAATCCTTCCAAAATGTATTATGAAAGAACCAATTCACTTCAAGGGTCACATGCGGAAGGATACCCCTGGGGCCTCCAAGAGTAAAAGGCAGCTCCTGATATAGACGGCCTGCCTCAGAAGAAGGAGTTTTCACATTGGGCCAATCTAACGTTTTAAAATTTATATGTGATGTGTGAGCTAGCACATCAAAATTTTCTCTGAAATCCGAGTCCTGTCTGCCTTGGGAATTACTATATTACATTAGGAGGCCCAATACCAGCTAGAGTTTACAAGAAAAGAGATCCGTTGACATATTTTTGAAACGGAATTTGGATAATTATTTACAGTGGGAAGAAAAGAAAGCACTTGAACCTTTGTCCTGACTGAAGGTATTAGCTCACAAGAATCCGGTGAACCTCGGTCCCTGCCAGGAAGTGAATGAATGTCTTGCTGAATGCCCGTGTTTAGACCTGACAATACAAAAACAAAAAGTGTTGCAAATGATGATTTCCTTTTACTTCCCTGTGGAGGATAAACGTATTCATTGTCTAAAGCACAAAATTGTCAGGGAGTCTACAGTCTGTGACTAAAAGAATTGGGCCCATTACTACCTGTGACTTTGTACAGGGATTATCTTCCCACTGCTAGTAACAGCATTAGGTACATACACAAAAGTAAATCTCTGTTTAAAAAAAAAAAATGATTTCCAGGGTATCTCTTTTCCAGGGTTTTAAATTTATTTACAAATACATACTACATACACTATATGAAGGTTCTATCAGGTTCAATTTGAGGTCACCCAAATCTTTCCTGGCACTTAAACAGTAGAAATGTCCATGGAGACCTTTCCTCACCCTGATTTCCCACTCACACAGACGAAAAATCAAAGACCTTCTTAGCCTAATCTTCCGTGAGTTATTTCTCTAAGTAGTGTGTCTAACAGCTGTCACCTCAAACATCCAAATCTCTGGGTTCACACTTCTGATAAATGACTCTTGCAGCATTGTACTTGTGAAATCCACTGACCAGCTGGGAGCTTAGGACTTTAACTCGGGCTGTCACCTTCAATCTATCATTGTGGATTGGAAGAGAATCACAGCTCTCAAACTGAGGAGTTTGCCAAACTCAGAAAGAGCAGTGGCAGTCAATCAAGCAGGTAAGGAATCAACTTCCCAGGTTCCTCCTCCAAAAGATAAGCCTCTGTTTAAAGGAGACACACGGAGAGTAAATGCAGACGACGGAGTTCGGACACTCGCCCTGGCAAAGGAGCCCTGCCAAGCCCCACTTGCCATCACAGAGGTCTGGATGAAGGGAAACAGTCTTCCTGCCAAATACAGCCTATGTGGCAATTTCCGTAAGTTGGGAATTCTCTCTTCGATCTTGGGATGCTGGGATGAACTGATGCCAGTTGTACGTCCAGGTCACCGGCAGGAGATGGGTCAGCAAACATGCCCCACGTGGGAAGCACACGTGCAGAAAGTGCATTCCCGAGCCAAGAGCATCCCTGTGGTCATTTGGGAAGGCCATCTGGTCCATGTAAAACTTAACTGATATGACTTACATAGTTTCAAGTATGCTCAGCACTGAAATATCCCTTGGGAAACATGCTTTAGAAAATAGCATTCCGGCTGTATGTTTCAGAACTCAGTGGCCGTCCAATTTTCACGGCCATTCCTCCCGTTGATCTCTCTGCTGAGGCACTGGGATGACGCACCTTCGTGGCTTTGCCCTTCTTAGAAATACACATCTGACCATTTCCACTCATTCAGAGAAATTTCCCCCTCCACAAGTCAATCCAACTGGGGGCAATGTTCATTACAACTCTACTGCAGCTGAACCTTAAAAACAAATTAAAATGACGCTACTTCTGGGAGCTGAACACATTTATAGACTGGCGATCAGCCAGGGTCCTGTATCACACACGCCCCACTATGGTGCCTGTCACTGGGGTGGGGGGAGGGGGGGCTGATTCTGCAGAACCTCACCTCAGGATCAATGTTCTAAGGGTGCTGATGGCTTCTGTCTTATTTCTTTTCCACTTGAAACCCTGATCTTTGCGGTCCCACGGGCTCTCCTGTGTCTTAACGACCAGCTGAGCTCTCCCTGCCTTGCCTTTTAAGGGAGTCTTCTGGTTTCTCACCCACCCCCCACTTGACTTTCCCTCTTTAGGGATATGAGGGATATGTCACTACACACTGATATTCTATCGGTTTATTCGTAAAATCAAGACACACATGCTTTCAGGGTTGGAAAGAATCTTAAAGGACAGCCACAATCACCCTACAACATTTCAGTCAAGGGGACACCCTGCTGAGGCCTGAATACCTCCTTTCTCCTACAAAAACCTATTCTACCGTAAAAGAATACAGCAGAAAAGCATTCAGTTTGTACTCACTGGTCTCATTTCTAACCCTTCAGGACAGAACAAAATGGAGGAAAAGGAATATGGACTTTGATGACCAAAAGATCCAACTTGGGATCCCAGTAATACCATGGCATTGGGTTGGCCAAAAAACGTTCGTTTGGTTAACGAATGTGTTGTTCAATAAAGTACTTGGTGAAAATGAAAAATGTCTTTTATTTTTACTTGAAACCGAACAAACGTTTTGGCCGACCCAATACTTGCCGTGTAAAGCTTGTGTGTAACACCCAGACTCGACAAGCATCATTTTCTTTGACTATATACCGAACCACCAAGCTACGATTTGAGGGGGTGAAGATTAACTGCAGTATTTTAGTATCTCGTCCAGGGACCAGAACACAGAGGACATTAAACAGATGTTCTTACTTTTCTGTTTCTCCTTCTTCCACATGAAAGTCAGTCTCTCAGATGCGTGAAAGGCCGTGATGCCTTTCTTGAACAGTTTCTTGGTTCCAAATTCCTTAATGCTAGTGGTGACTCTCCTTCAACACGTTGTTCTAGTTGATTCTGTTTTTAACACGGTACCCAGGGTGAAATGCACTGGCGCACGTGCGTTCCAGTGTGGAGCAGAACCGTGCTGACTTACACACCCCATGCCTGCTCACTTAGCACACACTCAAGTTCCATCCTCTCTCTGCCACCACCTGCTTGCCAGGTTATTCTAAGTTTTCTCAGTCTTACTTTTCTGCCTGCATTCCTTGTCCTGGTGCTTGCATCTGTCTCCCTTTGTTACAAAACCACGGATATTCCTGTTGAATTTTCACTGGTGGTCTCAGATTTTCAACCTGGAAGCATTTGAGCAGCATTATCAAGGTAAGGTCCTTTTAAAACAATCACTAGAAAAGATTTTTTTTTCATCTCCAACCTCCAGCCTTTTAATGTACGTACTTTAAATGTACGTGTTTGAAGAATTAGTTGCTTTACCATTAACCTCAAAGGCTGACAAGACTGCTTTGTCATTTCCCTCCTGGATTCTATGTACTTGCTTTAGGCCTGAATCCAAGAGTCTCCCATCTCTTGGTCTTTATCACTTTCAACTTTTCATTGGCTGGGAACAACCTACAGTCTTCCTGAGGTTTGCTTCTACTTCAAGAAACATGATACCCATGAAAGAGGTGATGGGTGGTAACACAGTGCCCGGCACACGACACTGGTCCTCCCCTGCCGTCTTCTCATGTCAGTGCCAGAAAAAAGGGGCCAAGACCTTAAAGAAATGAGACTGCTTAACAAACACTGTCCTGGGACAAGTACAGGATGCCTTCTGCAGCACAGAGAACTAATTAGCATTCATTTTCTGTAACAAGCAAGTTTCTAATTTGATAGAAAAACCGAAGTAAATTTGCAGCTTCCCTTCATCATATTCCTTTTCATTTAGCAACTCGGCCATCTCATGCTGAATATTAGTTTTAAAATTTTAATTGACTATGTGTCTTTTACTCAGTAACCACAAACACCAAGTTGAATTATTTGGCTGGAATATAAATGAAATTAACAAATGGCTGAAGTTACCTCTGAGGGCACATATTATACGTTATATTGTTGTTCAATATAACAAGCAATGATAAAAATAAAAGTGAAAATTTGCATAGCAGTTTAGAATTTATGAGGTGCTTGTCTAATATCTACATTACCCATTTTAAATACTTGAAAACAGCAGGAAAACAAAAGATGAAAATGACATAAAGGACAACTTAAATGGCACAGGAAATTGGGAAAAGGATTTTTATTATTCCTCTTTTTGTCTCCAAGTGTCTTGTAGTGTACCTGGTACATAGTAAGTACTCAATAAACATCCATTAAATGAATAGATGATGGAATGACTCATCATTAGTCTCATGTTTACCCAGAACCTGTGTGCACATGACATGCTCTTGAGAGACTGAACAGGGACTTTGCCTAACAAAAATGGACAAGTTGACAATCTGCGAGCCTGAGGAAGCCAATGACTTTGCTATCAATCATCTTTGTACAAGTGGTTAAGTGCATATTGAGTTTGAAAGAAGATTCTGAAGATATACTGCTTGGGTAAGATTCAGCTTCACCACTTAGGAGTACTTTGGACAAGTAACAAATTTTCTAGGCTTCTATTTATTCATCGCTAATATGGGAATAATAAGAGTACCTGCCCCATACAGCTGTTCCAAAGAAAACTATATTAATATGTGGAAAAATCCATACACTACAGGCACCACATATGTGTTTGGAGTTAACAGGAGTAATACTGCCAGTTCCGTTCCAGCGCCTAACAGAATGCTTACCACAAAGAGCTGATAATGTAATATTTGTTGGACAAATGAATGAACCTTCAGACTTGTTTCTACTTGGAAGAAATGTCTATTTTTCAGAGTTTGTAGTCTCTGGAATCACTCAAAGACGATAAAGGACAGAGTGGAAGGTGAGCACACAGGTGATTTTGAAACTCATTAAAGGTGGTACACAGCATTTCCCCAGAAACCAAGTGATTCCGAGGAAAGGTGTGTCAAGTAGAGTCCACAAAAACACAAAGCCAAATTAGGCAGCCCATTCCCTTTCAGAGACCATGTATAGTCTGTGGAGGCTAGGTTTAGTACTGATTACATCCTCAAGATGGTCCCAGGTCTCACACCGACTGAAGAAAGGCTTTTCTAAACTGTAATCCATGTAAAAAAGGAAAGTAGAAAGAGAAAACAGTAAAATGTCAAGTTGTTTTTTTTAATGTCAGAAATGGAAATCATGTAATGAATTAATATCCACTTCCTCTGATGGAGAGTATTAGTTCAGCTTTCAGGTTAAATATTGTCTGATTCTGTTCTGATTTATGTGAAGGTCATATTAGCCCTACTGTTAAATCTGGATTGCCAAAGCAGAAATGTCTGGGCTGAAATAAAAAAGCGTGAAGATAAATGATTTAGAAATACAGCTTGCTTAATGGAAAGACTTGCCGCTACAACTAGATACTATGTGGCAAAAAAAAAGTACTATATGATTTCTCTCTTTAAACCTGTCAATCCAACCTCTTGGGAAAGTAGTAAACTCATCATATCATTACAGCGATTTAGAAAGATCCTTTAAGAAGTCGTAGTACTGAGCCAAAACCTTGTGCCATGATTAGAAAAAATTAGAAGCATTAAGTTACCTATAAATAGGAAATCAACATATTAACCTTTACTTTATTTAAAGAGGCAGACACAACATGCATTGCAAATGAGGGACGTTCGCATACACTTATTGCCTATTCCCATCATGATTAAAACCTCTTGAGAAGGCAGGATCGGAGAAGGGATTAAAGCATAATGTTTCATTTAGTCCCCTGGGGGAATCCAAAAATATTATGTGAAAGCAACGGATTGACACAGGGAGTATCAGACCAGGAGGAAAGGGATGTATCCAAAGCAGATGCAAATCCCAAGAAACTAAGAAGGTGAGTTTGTAAAATGAAGATTTACACATGTTTGTGTCTTAGTCAATTTAAAGGGGTACTCTTGCAGAAGAACAGTTTTCTAACTTAAAGGAAAAGAAAGAAAGAGAGAGAGGGAGGGTGGCAGTGAGGCAGGAAGGGAAGACGGAAGGAAGGAAAGAAGGAAGGAAAAAAGAAAACCCCTATCTGTTTTCAATTCTTTACAGGAGGACTAAGAACCATTAATTTTTGCAATTTAGCATGTCTACGAAATGAGCGGGTAATAAATATTAATATGTGCCATCTTTAAAGAAAAAAGAAATCTTTGACCAAGTAGTAAATAAATAACCCCTGCAATATGCATAACTCTTAACACCAGAATCTGCTCATATAATGATATTACGCACTTCATTCATAGTTGTCATTAAAAATATCTGTCCTCCAACAACCGATTCTTGTTCATATATAGAATTAATAAAAGCTACATCTGTGATGTTTACGGTGCTGGGCTGAGGGTTTCACATACACGTTCCTAACATATTTCTCATAAGAAACTTGTGAAATAGGTACTGCGGGTTTTAGGTTTCTGTCTATAAAATGGGGATAAAAATATCCACTGAGCAGTTCAAAAGACTTTCTTAACCTGGACCACGATGCTGACCATCCCATCAGCATAAGGGATGGTGAAAGAAGAGGTGACCGAGGCACAGAAAGCAGAGCTTCCCTGGTGGCGCAGTGGTTAAGAATCCGCCTGCCAATGCAGGCGACACGGGTTCGAGCCCTGGTCCGGGAAGATCCCACATGCAGCTGAGCAACTAAGCCCGTGCGCCACAACTACTGAGCCTGCGCTCTAGAGCCCGTGAGCCACAACTACTGAGCCCACGTGCCACAGCTACTGAAGCCTGCGTGCCTAGATCCCGTGCTCCGCAACAAGAGAAGCCACCTCGGTAAGAGGCCCAGGCACCACAACGAAGAGTAGCCCCCGCTCGCCACAACTAGGGAAAGCCCACGTGCAGCAACAAAGACCCAACGCAGCCAAAAATAAAATAAATTTAAAAGACACAGAAAGCAGCAGCTTTCTAATAACTTCTAGGCAGCACTTGCAATCTGAAACGCTGGTCACCCAGGGACCCCCAGCTTCACGGGAGACTTTGGCCCCTGATCTGCCTTTGCAGTTGGCTGGTCCTAGGATCAGCATATTCCTTCTCTAAAATTTATTTTACAGAAGTATAGTTGATTTACAGTGTTGTGTTAATTTCTACTGTACAACAAAGTGACTCAGTTATATGTACATATTTACATACTTTTTCACATTCTTTTCCATTATGGTTTATCACAGGATACTGAATATAGTTCCCTGTGCTATACAGTAGGACCTTGTTGTTTATCCATTCTATATATAATAGTTTTGTGGGGGGTTTTTTGCGGTACGCGGGCCTCTCACTGTTGTGGCCACTCCCATCGCGGAGCACAGGCTCCGGACGCGCAGGCTCAGTGGCCATGGCTCACAGGCCCAGCCGCTCCGTGGCATGTGGGATCTTCCCAGACCGGGGCATGAACTCGTGTCCCCTGCATCGGCAGGCGGACTCTCAACCACTGCGGCACCAGGGAAGCCCCTATATATAATAGTTTGCATCTGCTAATCCCAAACTCCCCATCTATTCCTCCCCCACCCCCTCCTCCCCACCTGGCAACCACAAGTCTGTCCTCTATGTCTGTGAGTCTGTTTCTGTTTCGTAGATAAGTTCATTTGTGTCATATTTTAGATTCCACATATCAGTGATATCATATGGTATTTGTCTTTCTCTTTCTGATTTACTTCACTTAGTATGAACATCTCTAGGTCCATCCGTGTTGCTGCAAATGGTATTATTTCATTCTTTTTATGGCTGAGTAATATTCCATATATGTACCACATCTTCTTTATCCACTCATCTGTCGACGGACATTTAGGTTGCTTCCATGTCTTGGCTATTGTGAATAGTGGATCAGCATATTCTTGAACCTGCTACAGAGTTCACCTTTCAGGTACAATGCCCGTCGCAGTCACGAGGACAGAATCAGGTTCTACGTGAGCTTATGGAAAGGCAGTACGGCAGTTTGGGGCTGCCTGCTAACACACATTCATGTACTGCACACAGTTTGGCGTTAAGACCTGCTATCACTACAGCCCACGTCCCAAGAGCAAACTGTGCCGCCGAGAATACACTCCTCACTTCTCTTTGGTCTTCAGATGCTGCTGCTATTTCCCGGGAGAACATGACAATTGTGATGGAACATTTTGTATGTGGTCACTTTACAGAGTTCTGATCACGTCAGAAACTTATAGCCAAAATAGCGTCTCGTTCTTTTCCGCCTTCCTCGCCATGGAAATGGAAATCAATGTATTTCAGTCTAGTGATTCCCTTAGCAAAACACTATTTTAAAAGAGAAAAAGGCAGAAGCTCGTGGAAAGTAAGCGATAGTGGAATGATCTTCACCGAAGAACACATTTCAGAGAGACAAGAACCTATTATGTCATAGGGAAAGAGACAATCCTATTAAGGGATACAGATTCATCTGACCTTTACCCAAGTGCACACTGGATCAAGGATTCAGACAGCCTCACACACAGCAAAGGGAGATATACCCCATGTTTCCATAAATGAGAAGTTAAGTTGGCCTGAAGGGTTTATTTTAATAGGAAGCTAAAATGTGGTTGTACCCCTCATACGGGGAGAAAATCCAGGCTTTGTCACCGTACTAGTGCAGCCGAGCTCGAAGATGCTTTTTGAGCTTCAAGCATGGCATGCAGACGAGTTATGATTATGAAATGCTACCATGGGAGAGCCCAGAATCCCTTTTTCTTTTTCCAAAGACCTGAAGGAAGAGTAGATGCCTTGTTTGGTGAACACTGGTGAGATCCTTCTCTAAGATTCTATGTACTTGGGTAGATTTTCTGTTACATGAACCTCCTGAGGGAGTATTCATTTTTGTGTGTGCTAAGGATACACACTCAGGTACACTCTGAATGAATACGTTACAGCTCTTCCGTAAACCCACACACTTGCAGCTTTGGTACCCAAAGGTCACTGGTCAAATCTGTGTTCTTACTGAGAATGTACCACAATGGGGCCCAGCCTGACTTGTGTTCAGACTGTAATGACTTGCTTAGGTAAAGTGTAATCCGATGGGAAGTGACTTTCTGCATCTTTAAACACGGACAATCTCCAGTTCTCAGATGGAAGAGAAAACACACAATTACTAAACACCTATGTGGTAGTCACATCAATAAAGCATTAAAGGTACAAAACTGCTTTAAATCCTAAAACAACCCTAAAAGGCAGGTATCATTAAAATGTAATGGGTGATAAAACAGAATAGTTCGCAAAAAGACCTGCCCTAGATCCCACAGCTGGTAAGAAGTGAGGCTCACTTCAAACCCTGAATCTGATTTCCAAGCCTATCCTTTTTGATTCTACCTCAGGGATTCATGCATTTATCACGCGCTTACTTCTTCTACTGCTTACGAGTGACCTAATCTGTCTGTCTCATTACTATTAATGGGTGAAAGACAACTAGTATTTCTGGTTCTTTACTGGGCACCAGGAAAAAAAACCTGCTCTTTATATATCAGTCCATCTAAAACCCTGTCAAAGTATCCTGACACAGATGTAGAATTTGGACTCCAACCTACAGGCTGGACACAGGACATGGAAATGACAGTGAGGTGATGTGATATCTTCTAAGAACTGTGAAATAAAGGGAACTAGGCTGTCTTCTGCAAGTGAAACAGTAAAATTAGACAAGAGATATGTAAAATCCCCTTTCAGAGAGAGACTATCTCTTCTGCCCAACAAGACTTGAAAATGTATTAATATATACGGTGGTCGGGATGTGGACAGAGTATCAACCACAAGAGAGGACAGTCAGAAGTTGAGTAAAAGGAAAGAGAGACACCAGAACAAGCTTCGGCAGTGCCTGTCCTCCTATTGACCAGAAGTTGTGTCACACACGCCCCAAAGCTAAGCTGCCTTGTCCCAGCAGGAGGCGTTCCTACAGCAAACATGGACACGGTAGGCAACATTAGCTTGGAACCATGAAATATCTGTCAATTATCAACACCTACTCTCAGTCTAACTCCGAGCTCACCAAGTAACCTGGTTTTCCCAGCTCAGGGGAAGCAGAAGAGTACACAATAGGTTGAAGGGAACGTCTCCTTTGACAGATTGTTCATTGTGCTTCTCGTCGTTGACTGACGGGCACTCCGCTTTCAATCTGTTAGTCTCCTTCAAGTACTTTAACGTCATTCAGCATGCTCAGCTGTGTTCATCCTGATATTGTTATTATTTAATTTTTGGCTGGTAAGCTAAAAGTTATACCTTTGACCACGATAAATTTACCAAGATATTGTTATAGTGTCCTTTGTAGCCAGTGGAGTCAGCTGGTCATTAGCTGGTGACCAGAACAACCAAAAACCCCGTACTTGCAAACATCTTCGGACCCCATGGAGCAATTCAAGAGGTTCTCTATCAGTGGATGGACAGTTTTGTTTGTTTTTTTTTTTTTTTAATTACAGTAGTAACAGGTACACCAATCCCCTTCTGACACATACTATCTGGGGATGAATTACTCAAAACTATTACGCACCACTGAAATAGCAAATGATGATGGACGACGCATTAGACGGGAACTAGAAAGTTGGGTTGTTTTCCCAACTCTGCTGTTAATTAGCTACATAAGCTTAGAAATGTGACTTAATGTTCTCTATCAATGGATGGACAGTTTTGTTTGTTTGTTTGTTTTTTAATTACAGTAGTAACAGGTACACCAATCCCCTTCTGACACATACTATCTGGGGATGAATTACTCATAACTATTACGCACCACTGAAATAGCAAATGATGATGGACGACGCATTAGACGGGAACTAGAAAGTTGGGTTGTTTTCCCAACTCTGCTGTTAATTAGCTACATAAGCTTAGAAATGTGACTTAACTCTTCTGAGCCTCATGTCTTTATCCATAAAATGGAGGAAGTGAAATGTATGCTGTCTAAGGACTTTGCAAGCTCTAATATTCTCTCACTATAAGTTTAGATGTGAGCTTGTCCTCTAAAAGTCAGAACAATTATTTTATGTTGTATGATTTGACTTTCTTTCAAAGATTAGCTTTTGGGCTGTCATGGCTGCTCTCACTGATTACATGAATGTCCTCTGGTGGCCCGTAACGTCGCCAACCCATCTGACAGTATATTTCCTAAAAATGCAAAGTATTGTAAGCAATGAGGAAAACTCATCTCCACAGTTTCTGCGTTATCTGTGGCCTTACTTACTCATCACAGCGAACTGCAGCCTCGATAAAAACTTAACCTGAATAATTATACTCTCGATTAAATCTGTAATCATTTTCATTCAGGCTCACATGAACCATTCCAGAAACCAAGAGGCCAGAAATCGCTAAATCAAATAAGATAACAGAGTCCTCCTCCCATTCTCAAATAGTTAGGGCAACGTACCTGATTTTTCTAAATCTGGCTGCTGAGTCAGTCAGTACTCTGTAGAAATATTTGTTTCACACCTTGTGAGTTAGTTTCACAGATGGGCAATCACAGAGGAGTTTTGTGTGCACTGAATAAGTACCATCTATACATCTCACTTAAGGAGACGGAATGGGGACAGGCATCTTTACAATGCCAATTAGCAAATGTATTCATTAAAATCCCTTTCACACCTCTACTGTCACGTCCAATCATTTATTTATATCAACTAAAATCATCTGCCTCTATTACTCATTACTAACAAATGATCAAGAAATTGTACTTCCCTAAATGTGTTACAAGCTCAAAATTCTAGTTTCCCCAAGCTACTGACACCCCGTCAGTAGTGTCATATTTGTATGAAAAAGATTTAACGTTTCCTTAGTTTAGATAAAATTATATAGCTATTCAACTACCACTACCTTAGAGCAGTGTTCTATCAGCGTCCTATTAATCAGTTGATCAATTTCCAATATTACCCTCCTATAATTTATTCTCCATCATGCAGTTCAAGTGAGCTTCCTAAGCAGTAGAGCTGATCATGTCAATCTTCTGATCATCATTCTTCAATGGCTCTCCAGTGCCTTCAGGATAAAATCCCAGCTTCCTGCAGCGGCACACAGTGTTTCTCATGGTCTGTACCTATCTTACGTCTGCCCCAAGGAACCAGCAGAGCAGAGTGGGTAAGAATCAGACTCCTGAATCAGACTGTCTCCTTGCAAAATCCCAGACCCGCCTGCCATTCCTACCCAGACCCTGACCAAGTTACATCTCCCTGTACCTCACTGAGATTTTTTAAGTTGTACAGATGACAAACTTGGTCACACATATCTTCACTCTTCTCAAGATGTGCAGTCACTTATATCTCACTTATATCTCTCTGGCCATGTGACTTGCTTTGGACCTTAGCAGAGGCTTGGCATGTGCTTGAACACCGAGATCTGTCCTCTTGCTAATTCTGAGTCCCTGTGACGGGCACGTGAACAAGCCTGGCTGACGTGCTGAAAGACCAGACACAGGGCCACGTCATCTCCACTGCCCCAGCCAAAAGCAAAACACACGCCACACATGTGAGTGAGACCATTCTAGATCATCTACACTAGATGAACCACCAGCTGAGCACAAATGAATGAGAAAATCCAGTCAAGATGGTCCAAGCCTGGTCCATTGCAACAGAATTACCTTTCTGACTCCTAGACTCATAAGGAACAGTAAATGATTGTTATTAACATAAACCACTAAGTTACCGGTTGTTAAATAAGCAAAAGCTGGGCTTCCCTGGTGGCGCAGTGGTTGGGAGTCAGCCTGCCGATGCAGGGGACACGGGTTCATGCCCCGGTCCGGGAGGATCCCACGTGCCACGGAGCGACTGGGCCCGTGAGCCATGGCCGCTGAGCCTGCGCGCCCGGAGCCTGTGCTCCGCAACAGGAGAGGCCATGACAGTGAGAGGCCCGCGTACCGCAAGAAAAAAAAATAAAAAAAAAATAAGCAAAAGCCAATGGATACAACAGTATTAAATGAGTTAATATACGTAAAGCACTTATAAAAGTTTCAGTCAGGCATATATGAACATTAGCTATTAGAACTCAGTGGTCTCTGCCTCCCTTGCCATTGTCACTTGCATCACTGGTACAGACAATTCTGAAATATACATGTTCTCACATCCCCATCTACAATTTAACAACCTGGAATAGCACTGTCCCTACCCTCACATGGCAAACTCCTAATCCTCTTAGCTTAAACTATAGCCTTTTTTGAGAATCATTTCCTGTCACCATTACGTGGTGTTCAATGCCCCTGATACAAATGAACTTATTTACAAAATAGAAATAGACTCACAGACACAGAAAACAAACTTATGGTTACCAAATGGAGGGAGAGAGGGACAAGTTAGGAGTTTGGGATTAACCTATACACACTACTATACATAAAATAGGTAAACAACAAGGACCTACTGTACAGCACAGGGAACTCCACTCAATATCTTCTAATAACCTACAATGGAAAAGAATCTGAAAAAGAACTATACTTCAGTTTTTAAAAAGGCATTAAACAGGAAAAAAAAATGTCCCTTCCGTGAATTCTCAAGAACTCTGTGCTTACTCTGTTGTTACTGTTTCCACAGCGTACAGCTATCACTCATAGATTTATCACCGACGCTAGTTTACAAGCTCCTTAAGGGTAGGGGCTATGTCACTGCTGGGTGTTAACTACCGCTTTACTTCTGAGTCCTCCTTAGCATAGCGCTTAAGTCAACCTTATCTAACCCATCAGAGTTGACTCTCCAAAAGAAAATTGTTTCAAGGTTCAAAATGTGTTTAAATAAACTTTCGTTAAACCTAGTCCACTTTACTACTGAGTTTTTAAAAATATACTAATATGATTTTACATATACCGTATTCCTATTAAGTGTTACCTCACTTGTTTCAACCACTGTTCTTACTATTCTTCTGAAACTTATATATATATATTTTTTTTAACTTAAGTACGGTTGATTTACAATGTTGTATTAGTTCCAGGTGTACAGCAAAGTGATTCAGTTACACATACCTACATATATCTATACATCTATATCTGTATCTATATATATAGTTTTTCAGATTCTTTTCCGTTATAGGTTATTACAAGATATTGAATATAGTTCCCTGAGCTATATAGTAGGTCTTTGATGTCTATCTATTTTACATATAATAGTGTATATCTGTTATGAAACTTACATTTGCCACCAACATTAACTACCTCTCCAAACTGTGTATCATTCACATATCATGCATATTTTCCAAGTCTTCTCGGAAACCATGGATACAAATGTTGAATGGAAGCAGACAAAACAACTATACTTTTTTAAGCTCTGAGAGACCTCTCACGAGAATAAGTCACTCTTGTGGTATTCAACCAATGAAATAGTAACTCCACTCGATTAAGCTTATGTTTCTTCATTTTGATCAAAGTACATAATGAAAGAATCCACATACCTTGCAGAGATCCAGATAAGGCATCTCTTATTCCAACAACCCAGTAACTCTTTCCAAAAAATGAGATCAGGCTAGTTCGGAATGACTTGCTTTTAATTAACACATCGTGATGGTTAGTGACCATCACAGTTTCTTCTGACTGCTCAAAAGCCATCTGTTGAGTAATTTTGACCAAAATTTTTCAAAGGAGAAACTCTAACAATCTATTATTTTCGGAATCCAAATGTTCCATCAATTTAGAAAATTAAAACATTTCCATTCTCATGATACCTTTCTCGTGCTCAAGAGAAACATTTTAACAGTACTTAACTTCCACACATCAACTCATATTAACAAAAGTTATAATAATAATAATGGCTAACATAGCACAGGGAGATGAGCTCGGTACTTTCTGACCACCTAGAGGGGTGGGATAGGGAGGGTGGGAGGGAGGGAGATGCAAGAGGGAAGAGATATGGGAACATATGTATATGTATAACTAATTCACTTTGTTATAAAGCAGAAACTAACATACCTTTGTAAAGCAATTATGCTCCAATAAAGATATTAAAAAAAAAAATTAAACTAAAGTTTACTCAGCTCTTACTATGTGCCAGGCACTGCTCTGAGCTTATTAGGTACAGAAACCCATTCAATCTTCAAAACAATCCTATGAGGGGTATACTATTATTATGTCTATGCAACAGATGAAGAAGGAGGTATAAAAAGGTTGTAACTTGTCAAAGTTGCTGAGCTTCTAAGTGGTAGAGCCAGGATCTGGACCAGGGTAGCCCTATCCTGCATCCATCCTCTTAACTACTGTAGGGGGCAACAAAGAGAGACAACTCAAGTAAGTCTCTGGTGTAATCAATCAAGCCTCCCATCTGCATTCTTCCATTTAGAAGAAATGTCAGTGGAAGACCAATAAGAGAATCTGCCCATCTCTGGCTCGAAAGGTTCTTAGGTTTCCTTTCCGCGAATAATCACAAAACTTCCATGTGGAACGGGATAATCATAGTAATTTTCTATCACATGCGACACGGCTCCAAAGAAGAGAATAGTTGACGAGTGGTCTATAATCTGCTCAAATGTTTTCTGTACGGCAGTTTGGCACAGTCAAATGCAAGATCACAGGAACAAGTCACCATGATATTAAAGAGCATTATACTCAATGTCAAAGAAACGATTTCCATGAACTATATCTTTCCAGATAAATATTTGAATGGATGCATCATATTTGCAATTTACATGAGCTCGCACTCCTCGTAGTTTAAGAAATGCACAGTTCATACTAATGACAGACATATCATGGGTGAGCTCTAATCAAATAAATGTGGACTAATATCTATTCCGGTGGTGACGGCTGTACTCCCTTTAAGTGGAAATTTCCATTGAATTTGAACCGATTGTTCCTTTCAAAGGACCTGCTGAATTATTTTAATGTGGTTACCCAGATGTTTGACAGAACCCTCTTGTCATCTGATACAGAGTTGCCAAGTGAGTGCATGTTGATATAGCTAGGGATGCTGCTGGTGGGGGGAGGAAGTTGGCCGCAGTGCGGGGTACTAATTTGACAATTTAGGTTATAAAGCAAAAGGGTAAATAAAGGCTAAACAATGGTGACAATTTAGTGGGAGTTTATATCATGGAATACGGCCCTGAATTGAAACGCTCAATGCTAAAACAGGAGAAAATTCAACACCAATTCAACACTTCCCCTGACATCCGTGAATCTGTGCTCTGATCTGATGTCCCTGCTAACACAGAGGGTCACCAGAGTCCATAAAGTAGTCTGAGATGCTAATCATGTGTTATGAAGCCTACCGAACGTGTCAAAATTCATTCCGAAATATGACCCAGTACGACAAACCCATCCTTACTCCGTTCAAAAGATCCTTGTATCCAATTTCCACACCTAATAATTCTTCGTCGCACTGACAGGGCTGGACTCCCCTGCACTCTTCCCAAACTTGAAATGCCATGTGAACACACCAAAAGACACTTTCTGATACTTAGGGCATTCAACTTTAAAGACACCAAGGAGTCATGACGCTTTTAAACCTCAGCAGAGGATTGCTTCTGGACCTGTATCTAAACGTTCCACTTGCCTGCAGTAGTCATTCCTGACATTTTCCAGTAGTAGTGAATGCTGCAGGCAGTAAAAGCACAATTACAGATTTGACAATTATGTCATCCTGGTTAAACATTTGGGATATGACTATAAACTGTGTCAGATCTTGCCACGAGAGGTGCTTTCAGAAGCAGGGTGCTAAAAGCAAAGCATCACAGTGATTTATGGTGCTGGTGACAGCATTCAATTAAATTGTTCTTAACTGACTTTAATTAATTGAAAAACAATGTTAGCTTGGGAAACATGACTTTACCTCCGAGGAGGAAATACTGATTGAATGGAGTACAGGACTAGCATAAAAGCCCAGAATTTTAAAAAGAATGAGGGAATTAAAAAAAAAAAAAAAAGCTCTAGGAAACAGATGGAAATAGATGATGCTGACATGGAGTCAGGAGTGCTGATACAAGGAGTGTAGCTATGACAGGTTAAAACATATCCCATTGGGACCTCCTGGTTAGCACAGTGGTTAAGAATCTGCCTGCCAATGCAGGGGACACAGGTTTGAGCCCTGGTCCGGGAAGATCCTACATGCTGTGGAGCAACTAAGCCCGTGAGCCACAACTACTGAGCCCATGTGCCACAACTACTGAAGCCCGCGCGCCTAGAGCCTGTGCTCCGCAACAAAGAGAAGCCACCGCAATGAGAAGCCCGTGCACCACAACGAAGAGTAGCCCCAGCTCGCTGCAACTAGAGAAAGCCCGTGCACAGCCATGAAGACCCATCGCAGCCAAAAACAAATAAATTAAATAAATAACTTTTTTTAAAAAGGGAAAAAAAAAGAAATAAAACATTTCCCACTAATTCTGGAGGACCTAACATAAGGTTCTCTTCCTTGTACTTTTCAAATAGCTTTGATCTGTTCTTTGCCTCCAGCACTCCCACTATTTTTCCTCCCCCCAATTCCTCAAACTACTTGCCATGCAGGTTGGTGCTGACGGTATGACAATGTATTCTATTTTATTTTTTCAATTTTATTGAAGTATAGTTGATTTACAATGTTGTGTTCATTTCTGCTATACAGAAAAGAATTTCAGTTATACATACATGTATATTCTTTTTCACATTCTTTTCCATTATGGTTTATCACAGAATATTGAATATAATTCCCTGTGCTATACAACAGGACCTTGTTGTTTATTATTTTAAATTCTTTACAATTTTCATCATTTTGATACTATTAAACCCCAGCACCAAATCCATACTACACATCTGCTGCGTTATTTGAGGAATGAAATAAACACTGTCCACTCTAGCACAGGTTGAAAGTCTGCAGTATAGCAAGCACTTCGTGTGCATTATCTTATTTAGTTCTCTCAACAGTCCAGCGAAGAAGGGGAGAGTGTTATCTCTGTTTTAGAGATGAGGAAGCAAAAGTTTCCTGAGGTTCGGTAACCTGTCCAAGCAAGATCATACAAAACCTTGGCCTGCCCAGCATCTGAGTTGGAACTTTTGACTATCGTCACTGTAGGACCTACCATCCAATGAACAAAAAGAATACAAACATTCATGGTCCAAACTCCCGGGCAGAGAATTCACAACTTTTCTAATATTCTCTGGAGTAACCTTTCCAGTCTCATGAGCCACTACTTCCCTCTACATATGCTTGCATGCTCACTTCTGTATGCCATGCATCCTGCCTCAATGCCCCACCTCTCCCCTCCTTTCCCATAATTGGGTTCAGCTCCACAGATCTGTAGCAAACATAATCTCCACCGTGAAGCACTTCTCCCTGGGTCCTATCATTCTTCCCCAGGCTTTCAAAGGCTCTATTTTTCACATTATTTGTTAGAATGGACATGGCCTTTAGTCCAGTTAGCCCATTAAATTATGTATCTGTACCTCTGTCTTACTCTTACCTTTGTACCCTTTGTCACAGAATGAATTGTGTACCCTCAAAAACTCATGTTGAATTTCTAACCCCCAATATGACTGAGAGACAGGGCCTTTCAAGAGGTAATTAAGGTTAAATGAGGTCATAAGGATGGCATCTTACTCCGACCTGTCTGGACCTTAGAAGAAGATTAGAATTCAGAGACTTACGGGGGACTGGTGGGTGGGCCCCCAGAAGGAAGGTCATGCGATGACACAGTGAGAAAACATCCATCTGCAAGTCAAGGACAGAAGCCACAGGACAAGCAACCCTGAAGGCATCTTGACCTTGACCTGCCGGCATCCAAAACTTTGAGGAAATAAAGTTCTATTGTTTAAGCCACCCAGCCGTGGTATTTTGTTATGGCACCTCTAGCAATCTAATACATCCGTGGTAGTTTGTCCCATTCACGGTAGATACTTGTCAACGTTTAGTGAATTAAATCAGCAACATATTCATGACATACTCCATATATAGTGAGAGCCAAGCTTCTATGCAAATATATTTGCAGTATATAATTATTTAATAGTTTTTTCCCTTCCTTTCCCTTTTTCTCCTTCCCCCTTAGTCTCTTATTCCCTCTTTATCTAAATTATTATTAAAACTCTGTGAAGAATGCTGTTCTAACTGCTACCTACATAATTCTCTTTTGCCGTAGAGTTTTCAAATTAGCAGTAAATTCTTGAAGCCCTAATAATTTCATGTAATTTAAGTATAGCTCCCCCTCTATTACTCACCTTTTGTTTATTTTATGTATTTACTGAGACTTCTTTAAAAAGATGTAAAACAGAATTTTACTTTCACAATGGATTATATACTAGAGCATAACCAAAATTTAAAAGTTAAGTATTAACTGCTATGGCACTGTGGTCTTTCTAAAAAAAAAAAGACACTTGTAACTTCCAAGGAATATTTGAATAACATGTCTAAGCATAAAAATCAAGTCATCAAAATAGAGGCAGAGACATGACAAATCTTCAATAGCACCCAAACTACAGAAGCACCTATGTACAGTTCATTCAAAGACAATACCTTTAATATATAATTTCTCAAAAAACAATGACTAAATTAAAATTAATCAGAATTCAAAATCAGCACACTTCGTTGATGAGGACCAAAATGTCTTCTGATGATCTGTAACCGAACCACCTGGAATCTTTGAACATGCAACTTCTTGGACCCCAGAACTGCTCAAAAGCCATCTCTGGGGATTACAACCATAGTCTTATTGAAGAATCTGTATCTGTATCTTCAATAAGGTCCATAGAAGAGGCCTATGTCTTTTAAAGTCAGAGAACATTCTAAATTATTAGGTAACTATGTTCTATTGACAAAAATGTGAGACAAATGACTTATAGGAATTCTGCTTATTTCAGTCCCGAACAAATAATTTTTAAAAAATATTTATTTTCCTTTTTTTTTTTTTTTTTTTTTTTTTTTTTGTTGGGGTTTTTGTTTGGCTCCCCCCCTTTTTTTTTTTTCTTTTTTTTTTTTTTTTTTTTTTTCTTTTTTTTTTTTTTTTCCCCTTTTTT
>NW_020175192.1:7647589-7650578 GCF_003031525.2 Neophocaena asiaeorientalis asiaeorientalis
ATATATTTTAAAAAAATTTTTTTTTTCTTTTTTTTTTTTTTTTTTTTTTTTTGCTGCGTTGGGTCTTAGTTGTGGCACACGGGACCTTTGTTGAGGCATGAGGGAACTTTCATTACAGCATGCGGTCTGCTCAGGTTTCTCTCTAGTTGGGGTATGTGGGCTTCTCTCTAGTTGTGGCGTGTGGGTTTTCTCTCTCTAGTTGTGGCGAGTGAGCTCAGTAGCTGTCGCGCGTGGGCTTAGTTGCCCCAAGGCATGTGGGATCTTAGTTCCCCTACCAGGGATCAAACCCGCATCCCCTGCATTGGAAGGCAGATTCTTTACCACTGGACCACCAGGGAAGTTCCCCGAATAAATTTTTTTTTAACATCTTTACTGGAGTGTAATTGCTTTACAATGGTGTGTTAGTTTCTGCTTTATAACAAAGTGAATCAGTTATACATATGTTCCCATATCTCTTCCCTCTTGCGTCTCCCTCCTTCCCACCCTCCCTATCCCATCCCTCTAGGTGGTCACAAAGCACCGAGCTGATCTCCCTGTGCTATGCAGCTGCTTCCCACTAGCTATCTGTTCTACATTTGGTAATATATATATAAGTCCTTGCCACTCTCTCACTTCGTCTCAGCTTACCTTTCCCCCTCCCCATGTTCTCAAGTCCATTCTCTACATCTGCATCTTTATTCCTGTCCCACCCCTAGGTTCTTCAGAACTTTTTTTTAATTTTTATTCCATATATATGTGTTAGCATACGGTATTTATTTTTCTCTTTCTGACTTACTTCACTCTGTATGACAGTCTCTAGGTCCATCCACCTCACTACAAATAACTCAGTTTCATTCCTTTTTATGGCTGAGTAATATTCCATTGTATATATGTGCCACATCTTCTTTATCCATTCATCTGTCGATGGACAACACTTAGGTTGTTTCCATCTCTGGGCTATTGTAAATAGAGCTGCAATGAACACTGTGGTACATGACTCTTTTTGAATTATGGTTTTCTCAGGGTATATGCCCAGTAGTGGGATTGCTGGGTCGTATGGTAGTTCTATTTTTAGTTTTTTAAGGAAGCTCCATACTGCCGAACAAATAATTTTTGAAAGCTACTATTAATGAGTATCCACAATCAACCTTTCGGATTAATATTTATGTTTTAGTGTTCTTGGTTTGTTTCAAACGGGATTTACGCTTCAACAATATTTATACTGACAAAGCAAAGTTATTTTTCCAGATGCATATTTCCCGTTTAATGTAGTCAAAGACCCACAAAGGCTAAGAAGAACCTGAATGAGCTATGGGGGAAAGATGGGACATGCAATGATTCTGGGCTTTGTCCCCAAGCAAATGAAACTGTGACACCATCTAATGCTCAGCTTAACTCCTCTGCACTCAGTGTCTCATCTGCAACACGAGTGTGCAGGCCTCTTCACCGCAGCTCCTTCTAACCTGAAAATATGACTTTGGGTAGCAAGGTCATCAATTTGAGTCACGCCTCAAGTTTCTAAAGCTATAGGCTGAAATAGAGCTCGGTTCACTGGCAGACATTATTGCTTGCTAAGACCAAAAACTGTGGGGGAACTTTCCAAGCATTCGAATGTCCCAGAATTGTTCCCTGTTGAGGAAGGAGAGAGAGCCCAGCCGAGCAGGGACCAGCTCTCGGCCAGTGTCCTTGTGGAGAGCACTTGTTCCGGAAGCACAAAGCATAAAACAACTGATACACAGACACGGTTGTCTTGCCATCAGTACACCCCTGTGTTGCTGGGGGCTGTCGTCTATCCAGCCTGGCTCTCTCCCTCCTCTTTTTCCCCCTTCAAGCACTAAAAGCACAGTTTTCATGTCCTGTAAGTTTTAGAGCATAATGGCTCTTTCCTGATAAAGATGAAACATCCATGGCATGGAATAATCGTTACTGATTGGCAAATCATGGCTTCTGTGTGTAATTCTAGTATCAACTTTAACGATGCGTTCACTTAAGTTGAAACCATCCCTTCTCAAGAATTGTCATTTTGGGGCTTCCCTGGTGGCGCAGTGGTTGGGAGTCCGCCTGCCGATGCAGGGGACACGGGTTCGTGCCCCGGTCCGGGAAGATCCCACATGCCGCGGAGCGGCTAGGCCCGTGAGCCATAGCCGCTGAGCCTGCGCGTCCGGAGCCTGTGCTCCGCAACGGGAGAGGCCACAACATTGAGAGGCCCGCGTAACGCAAAAAAAAAAAAAAAAAAAGAATTGTCATTTTGTATGTATAAATATTGCTGAAGTTTTGGTTCCTACGACCAGATGGCAGACCTGTGAAATGCAAATATAGCTGAGGATATGCAAACAGATGATCATTCACTGACAGGCACCAGAGACCCTAGTGAAGGCTAAAGTTTTTATTTCAAAAAGAAGTAATTAGACTTGACAGCAGAAGTGTAAACAGGGCCCAAATGAATAAATTTGCTAATTGGACTTCCCTATGGTAGTTGTTAACCCAGGACTATTTGGCCATAAAACATGTCTATAGTTTCATTTTAAGAATGTCCTTGGATTCATGTCACAAAAGGTGGTCCCAGGTGAGAATACAGCATTATATTAACCAATAAGAATTTGGTCCTGCCTGTCTACTCAACGTAAGGCTTTGTTCATTACTTGCTGACAAAATGTCCTTTTGATAGAGACCCATGATACTCAAAAATCACGTGCTGGAATAAAGCTGCCCTCTCTCTAAGCTGGTATTTAGAGATGCATGTTCTCCATTGTTACGTAAAAAAGGCTTAAGGCAGGTAACTCTATTGCTTCCATCTCAAACAAGGCCTTCTTTCTAAGTAAGAAATATATAAGGCATAATTAAAGTGGTACGAAGAAGCTGCCTCCATAGCAAATGAGAAGTCAGTGATCACAGGCCTCAGCAAACACCCTCGATATCTCCACCGAAGTCAATAATGCGGGCTTGCACTTCTACACATCCCAAATGAAAGCTTCAGGAGGTCCCCCGCCCCTGCTTCCCCCCACTCTCC
>NW_020175192.1:7650647-7684311 GCF_003031525.2 Neophocaena asiaeorientalis asiaeorientalis
TGTTGTGTTTCTGACACAGAATCAATATTAATTGTAAAGCCCCTGCCTGACATTTCCATATGCATGTGGAGGAGAGCAAGGTCAATTTTATCCCAGAGCATTCTCTCTGCACCTCCCCCAAAAGACTGCACAAGTGGAAATGCAAGGTTAATTAAACCAGCTACATGGCAGATGATGGTGCATTGCCTTTTCCTTCTATTTCAAACTCTCTCATTTTAATCTAAGCCAATTTACATGATTTTACACTACTGGGGACTTCCCTTCCCCCTACTCATCCCTTCTTCTCACTCTCTTGAACATCTCCTCACTTCACCAAAGAAGAACTTTTAGGTCTCCTGACTGTCCCATTAGTGACTAGTACCAGGCAAATGGCAGGGTCACAACCATCTCATGGAATACTGAAGACTACCTACAGCTTAGATGAATGATGCCTCTTCACCTGAGTCCCCTGGGAAAGAGCGGAATCTACAGCAAAGAACAGCAGGCAGACAAAGAATCCTGTCCAGATGATCTGTAATCACTTAGTAGTAATGAGCCAATGCAAAGGACAACATTCACCTCAAGCTAAGTCCTTGAAGGGCTTGAATTCTATGCTATGGTATTAACCATCATTTTTATTTTCCCAACTGTGAATACCTTTTGCTAACAAAATTTGAGATTTGCCAAATTGTCTTTCAACTGGAAATGTCAAATAACAAAAAACAACAAAAATGACAACAGCAGAATGAATGTGATCAATACTGTTTTCAGATTCTCAATTAAACAATTTGAAACCAATCGAAACATAAAATGATGGAACTTTAGCCTTGGAACAACGTCTATTGATCCCAGAAGCATATTCCAACTTAAGCAAATACGGTCTGTGGAAATACCTCAATGTCAAATTTCAGAGATAATTCATTATGGTGATGATATATTACAGAAGGTCTCCTTCCTCCAATCGCCCTATATAAATCTAACTCCCTTCCAAAGGTACTTCATAAAAGTTACCAGTCTGGTTAGTAACAAGCGTTACTAACATTTCAATAAGAATTTAAAAACCTCAACAATGAAGAAAGCTCACTAAAAATAATCCCTCAGAAGGAATAGTTCTCCCCCTGCCCTGTTCTGTGTGTTTGTGTGTGTGTGTGTGTTCCTGTGTGAATAAATATTTTTCTTGGTATGTAGGTAAAACCTCACCACTTACAGTATCTCTCCCTTGAAGAAATAACTAAAATTATGCTTAAAAATTTTTATTTCAAATCTAACAATATAACTAGTAACCTTGAGAAACTCAGTAAAAATTCAGGGGTTATTTTTAAGCAAGAAAGTCATAGGGTGATCCCTAGGTAAGAACATATGTAAGTCATCTCACAAATGGAAAAAAAAATGTAAAAAATCTGTCACCCGTTCCAAAGTTCATAATTTTATATATATTTTTTTGCCTAACTTGCATCATGTATTCACTACTCCATGTAAATTAAATCAACTTACTATTATTCTTCATTTCCAGTAAAGAATGAAACAGTTAATTATCTTTATGTTGAAGTAGGATTTACTTATTTAAAGTTCAGTAAATAGATCAATACATCTCACAGAAAGCCATATTAACCTAATCATATTTCTGCATGTAAAGGGGGTAAGTATCATCATCGTCTCCATATATATAAATTCAGAAATCGTGGCAGGAGGAATTTTCCCAAATTTCCCCAAATCATGACACCTAGGTGGCTCACTCACAATTCTATAACATTTTGCTACAAACCCAGGCTCCTTCTAGTGTTCTGATTTCATGGGTCTCTGGGTTGGAAGGAAAAGGACTTCAGATGATTTTTTTGTTTGCTTTTTTAAAAATCCACCGATCTGACTCTGGAGCATCTCCAGGAAGGGACCTAAAAGTTGGATATAAGACTCTAGAAACTCACCATCTCTCGAGGAATTCTCTTCTCTTTTAGATAATTCTGTCCAAGATCATTTCTTCCTTATGTTCAGTTGAAATCTGTCTTGTCACTTCCAGCCACTGATCCTATTTCTCCCCACCTGAAGTCATATAGACCAAATATAACCCCTCTTCCATACATCTTCAAATATTTGATGACAGCTATCATGATGTGCTTATATCTTAAGTAAAATGAAAAGGCTGAAATTATCACATTTCATGAAGAGGACCTTCAGAGGAAAGCCGGATGACCAGGGGGGAAAAAAAAATCATCAATGGCCCTGCCTCAATTCTTCAGCCTAAAATAATACATTTCTGTGGCTTTCAAACTAATATAAATGAATATAATAACGTCCTTTTGTTCATGGCCGATTACATTATATTACAACAGCACGACTTCCAGGGTTAGCATACAAAAGTAATTAATTTTTCTCCCACATCTGTAACTATTTGGGAGAGCAGCTAAGTCTTCATAATTATGCTGCAGACACAGTAAATGGAGCAAACCCAATAGGTCACACTGTGACTACAGTTCAGGGAGAGAACAATTATTTTACCCCATATAATATGCTTCCAACACTTCATATAGAAAGCTAAACAGAAAAATAAAAACACTGGCTTACAAAATTACTATAGCCTTTTAATATTCACTTTTTTTCCTCTTTAACAGCTTTTCTCTCTGAAACAGGCACAGACACATACACACACAGTGTAAATGACATGTCTGAACAATTTTCATTAAAAAGTCATTTCCTTTTACCTTGTGACTCATTTTACTTTGTCTGACAAAGATTAAGTTATTATGAAATTAACTAAAATTGCCGGCATGTCAATTTCTCTTCTTTTACTCTTTTCCTTCCCTCTGTGCAAAAACAATTAACCACCATCTAAAGAATGGTCAAAGTCAAGAAACAGGGTTTTCTGCTTTCATTGACAGATACTGCCCAGCACATTTTATTTTTTCTAAGTAGAGGAAAAGGGGCTCTGAAAAATGCAAATCACTAACAAGCAAGCGTCTTACCTGGGAACCATGTCTGGACCAGGCCAGCATTAAGAAACGAAATCAGTGTGTTTATGGCTTTCTTAATATATTTTTAGTGAAAAATATGAAAACATCAAAATGATTCTCTAGTGATGCTGAAGGAGAAAAAAAAATAAAATTAAGCCATGGCAATGTTCCCTGCCAATCAAAGGATTCTGTCTAGATTTCTCTTGTTTTAGAAGCCAAAACTCCTCTTTGGGGAGATCAATGTGAGTCCCTTGAGAAGAGCAGTCTAATGGCTTTTGTTTTTTTAACATGAAAGAGCCCCAAAATGTACAAAACAAAATTAAAAGCACTATGACAAGGACAAACAATTCAGACTGTTAATGAAGTACAACTAGAGAATGCTGGTACAAACAGAAACAGCCTCAGAGTAAAATGGCTTCAGCTGACCATTCGCATTCCCATCCCCATTTCACTGTGGCAATGACTGAGAATAACTAAGAAATACATTAGCATTTTGGCCTGTGAAGTGTATACGCTGCTCTCAAGGCCAGCTTTTTCTCAGGCTTATAAACAAGCTGCCTCACCCGAGACAACTGATTTTAGGCATTCGGCCCACCAGCTTAAGTACAATTATCAAAAAGCAGAGGAGACATGCATTCAACTAATTCATTGGAAGCAACCACATTTTCATACTGGAAGTCAGAGTTAAGATCATAGAATTCTGAGTCGTGTTAACTCAGATTGAAATGTCATTTCCAGCACTTAGGGGCTCTCAGGCCGGAGGTAATTAAGTTTAATTCTCTAAACTTGCACCATACCCCATGATAGCCACCGGTCAGTCACAGCTTACTCCTGAGCTCTTGAAAAGTGACAAGCATGACTCAGGGGCTGAACTGTGAGTTTTATTTCCTTTTAATTAATCTAAATTTAAAAGCGGATACTCAATTCAATTATTGAAACAACTTTTAAGCACGTTGGAACAACTTGGGTATGTAAATTTGTACATTTCATGAAATCTAAATACAGACCAAGAATTTCCAGTGAAAATCTAGCATCCAAATTGAGATGTGTTCTCTGTAAAAATAGGTTCCAATTTAAACACTTAGTATAAAAAATGTAAAACATATCTCATTAATAATGTATATTGATTACATATTGAAATAATATTTTGGATGAATTGAGTTAAATAATACATATTACTAAAATTAATTTTCACCTGTTTCTTTTTACCTGTTTTAACATGGCTACTAAAAATTAAAAGTTACATATGTGGCTTACATGGGTGGCTTGCATTATGTTCCTATTGGGCAATGCTGCTTCAACCCTTAGTTAGGTTCCTTATCCGTCAAATAGTAAAGAACTACACTGAAGGGTTTTGTAAAAGTAAAATGCACATAAATCATATTCCTTAGCGTCTGGCATACCACTCAGCAAACGGTAATTTTTATTAATTCTACTACCCAGTACAGAAGAAGGCTTACTTACTTCGAACTTTTTTTTTTTTTTTTTTTTGGGTACGCGGGCCTCTCACTGTTGTGGCCTCTCCCGTATAATGTTTATTTATATATTTATTTATTGCTGCATTGGGTCTTAGCTGTGGCGCGCGGGCTTCTCTCTAGCTGTAGAGCGAGGGCTCTAGAGCACACGGGCTTAGTTGCTCCACGGCATGTAGGATCTTAGTTCCTCAACCAGGGATCAAACCCGTGTCCCCTGCATTGGAAGGCAGATTCTTAACCACTGGACCACCAGGGAAGTCCCTTGAACAACACTTACACCTTAAAATCTTAATAAACTATCAGATTTTCTGAATTCCCTAGACCATTTTTTTTTCTTTAATACTTGGCAATATAAGATCTTCATGAATGCCTAATGTGTGTTCTCCAAAGAAGTAAAAGAATTTTTAAAAATTATCTCATCTTCCCTCCTGCCTTCACATAGCATCCTTTCAAAATTTCCACTCTCTGTTCTACTATGTGTATTCTGTCTCTGTCTCTCTCTCTTACACATACTCATATACGTAGAGCTACCACTATTATATCTGGTCATGAAAAGAAGGTTCTTTATGCATTTCTCTAATGATTAGTGATGTTGAGCATCCTTTCATGTGTTTGTTGGTAATCTGTGTATCTTCTTTGGAGAAATGTCTATTTAGGTCTTCTGCCCATTTTTGGAAGTTCTTTAAAGCAACTTCTGAAAATCCTCTAAAAGTCCGGGTGGCACACAGCACCCAAGGAAAAGAAAATATGTAGAGAGCGCCCTGCCATTTTTCCATCTGGTAATAAGGTCATTTGGTTGCGCCGCATTTCAGTTGCATTTGGGTTAACTTTCCCCTTTTATAACACAAGAAACATCCAGAATCCTAAGAAAAGGAAATAGTGGAGAGATTGAATTTCTCCCAAGACAGGATTTTCCAGCCCATCTCCACTGGAGAGTCAGGGCGTCTCTCATTCTTTGAAACCCAATGGCACTGCTGAGCCGCTCAATGGCAAATAAATATTTCAAATAGAAGGGTGAGCTGCTGAATTTACCCAAACTGGGTTAACTAGAGTCAAATTCTACCCTTTCCTCTGCCCCCAGCCCCGATTATCTCTCACCCCATCCACTTAATCAGGCAGATTTTATGTCTCTCAAACTCATGGGTTTCTCACCATTGCTGAATTTCTCAACTTACCTCTCAGGCTCCATCTCTCTCTCTCTCTCTAATAATTTAAGCTTACATTGCACTGAGGGCTCTTCTACACTCCTCACTCGTCTTTCCCTAGTGTTAATATCTTACAAAATCATTACACAACTATGAAAGCCAAGACATCAACACTGGCACAACACTAGTCACTCAATTACAGGTCTCATTAGAATTGCACCCGTTTCCCCATGGATGTCCTCTTGCTGTCTAGAAACCACGGATCCCCCACTGCACTGAGTTGTCATGACTCCTTAGTCTCCTACAGCCTAAGACAGTTCTCAGGCTTCCCTTACACTTCATCACCTTGACACTTTTGCAAAAAAAAAAAAAAAAAATCCGAAAAACAAAATTGGTAATTTTGTGAATGTTATGATTAGATTTGAGGTTACATATTTTGGGCAAGAATGGCACAAAAATGATGTTGGGCCCTTTTCAGTGCAAGGGATATCAAGGCATACATGATGCTAATGTCTTATTACTGCTGATATTAACTTTAATCACTTCATGAAAGTGGTACCTTCAGGATTTCTCCACTGTAAGTTTTCTGTTTTTCCATCTGTAACACAACGAACACCCTGAAGGAGATACTCTGATATGCTGCAAATATCCTGTTTTGACTCAACTTTTCACCCACCAATCTTGGATCCAACCTGCATCAATTATTACTGTGCTGTTCGCCCAGTGACAATTTTCTATTTCCCTCATTCTTTCTATATTTATTAAATGGAATTCTCTGAAAAAGTCCCTTCTCCCCCATTTTTCTTTTTTAGAATATTTGTTATATTTGTATCAGTATGGACTTGGGGATATTTATCCTATGGATTATAATATAATATTGTCATTGTTCATTTATTTGCTTAAGTTGTTATGGCTTTGGCCATTGGGAGTTCTTTCGGGTTGGCACCTGTGTCTTTTCAACATATGCCTTTTCTTTGAAAAATTCCTTACTTTCTGGCACTGATATTCCAGGGTCATTTCTCCAGTTCTGGAATCTAGTTTCTTTTATTGAAAAATGGTATTTAGCAACCAAGATCTAGGTGCTGAGTGTGTTCATTGCTAGCCGGTGGCACTGCTTCTGTCTGTCCCTCTCAACGAACAGAGCTAGTAAATATACATATGCACATACACACATACACACACACAATCTATGTTTCAGTGTGTATCTATCTGCACATATATTAAAAACCACAAATTTTTCCTTGATTTTAATTGATATGGATGACATTAAAATTTATCATCTATTTTACCCTCCCATCCCCCAAAATGTGCTCATTTTGATACCTCCAATTCCAATCCAATACCACAGCATTTATTCTATCCTTTGTCCTTTTCTTATTTGTAACTTTTTTGCAATAGTGAAAAATCCAGCTCTCCAGTATCTACAAAATAGTCACCTATTTTTTCAGTCCTAGAATACTCAAAGCAGTTTCACAATCGCTAACCATACCCCTATGGGAAACAAATTCACTAAATGGAGCATAACCTTTGTGTACACTTCTTTTGACTTTAGTCTTACAGTATCCAGTCAAAATGCTGTTGTCCACAGTTACACAGGTTAGTTGTTTTTCCTTCAGGTGGTTCTTTAAGTCATTTATGATCGTTAGGTTCATTTATTATTGCTTGTATCCCCTTTGGGTTCCACCCACACCCTGGTTAATTTTAATTATTTTTTTAACATATGAAACATTACTCTGGTTCTAAAAGGCAGAACCAAACTAAAAATATAATGAGATGAGTGTCATTTCCTCATTTCTACTACCTCATTCCTGTTCCCTTCTTTCTACTCTTCCCTTACCCCCTCCTACAGGAAATTAATCTCATTAGTTTCTGATTTATCCTTCCTATATCTCTTTGGCACAGATTAGCAGATACATGCATGCATTGTTTTCAGTACCCTTTTTCTCTTGAATGAAAGGTTCCACATAGATGACCTTTGTATTTTGCCTTTCTATTTAACAGTATATCCTGGGAATTACTCAATAGCAATCAGTTCACAGAAATCACCCTCATTCTTTTTTACAGCTGCACTGAATTCCATTGTGTGGCTGTAATAGAGTTTATTCAATCATGCTCCTCTGTGGAAATTTAGGTTGTTCCCAGTATTTTGCGCTTACAAACAATACTGCAATAAATAATCTTATTCCTATGTGTCTTCACATTGTTGGAGGTGGACCTTTTGCATAAATTCCTGGAAGTGGGATCCTGAATTACCAACTTCATCTCCAGAAGGGCCATACCAGTTTGCATTCCCAGCAGCAATGTGTGACAGTGCCAGGCTCCGTGTATTTTTTATTCTTCTTCTATCACATACTCCACAAACCACATAAATCATCTAGAAGGAAGAAAGGGAAGGAGGAAAGAAAGAAGTACTGATACAGAGGTCTTTCCAGCTTAAAAATAATAGATGATTCCCTACTGTCTGTGAAATGAAGCTCCCACGCTTTTGTAAGTACCTACAAGGCTCCCTCCAGAGAGCTCTGAGACTAGCCTCACCTTCAGCAACTTTCTCTTGATGCTCATTCCATCAAGGAACTTGCCATTCCTCAAACATTCCATGATCAGTTCACCATTTCATAGCTTTGCCCATACTCTTTTTTTCACTTGCAATTCCAGGCTTTCACCCATACCACTTAGCTGATATGCCTTAGTTCCATTCACCCTTCAAGCTGAAATGTTAATCCTGCTTCCTCAAAACAGTTTTACATTTAACACACCCCGTAGTGTTCTAGGAATTCTTTATTCCCACCATCTTTTAAATTGTTAATTTATTTTATTGAAGTATAGTTGATTTATGATGTGTTAATTTCTGCTGTACAGCAAAGTGATACAGTTATACATACATTCTTTTTCATATTCTTTTTTTCATAAATTTATTTTTGGCTGCGTTGGGTCTTTGTTGCTGTGCGAGAGGTTTCTCTAGTTGTGGCGAGCAGGGGCTTCTCATTGCAGTGGCTTCTCTTGTTGCGGAACACGGGCTCTAGGCACGCGGGCTTCAGTAGTTGTGCCTCATGGTCTCTAGAGCACAGGCTCAGTAGTTGTGGCACATGGGCTTAGTTGCTCCGCGGCATGTGGGATCTTCCCAGATGAGGGTTCGAACCCGTGTCCCCTGCATTGGCAGGCAGATTCTTAACCACTGCGTCATCAGGGAAGCCCCTATGTTCTTTTCCACTATGGTTTATAACAGGATATTGAATACAGTTCCCTGTGCTGTACAGTAGGACCTTGTTGTTTATCCATTCTACATATAATAGGTTGTATCTGCTCATCCCGAACTCCCCATCCATCCCTCCCCCACTCCCCTTACCCCTTGGCAACCACACGTCTGTTCTCCACGTCTGTGAGTTGATTTGTTTTGTAAATAAGTTAATTTGTGTCATATTTTAGATTCCACATATAAGTGATATCATATGATATTTGTCTTTCTCTATCTGACTTACTTCACTTAGTATAAGAATCTCTAGGTCCATGCATGTAGCTGCAAATGACATTATTTCATGCTTTTTTATGGCTGAGTAGTATTCCACGGTATATATGTACCATATCTTCTTTAGCCATTCATCTGTTGATGTACATTTAGGTTGTTTCCATGTCTTGGCTATTATATTCACACCATCTTGACTGCACTGAACCCACTACGTTATGATTGGCTCTGAGTAAATCTGGCGTCTTTGCACACTTTGACAGTGGGGACAATATCTTCCTCAACCCAGAAGTGCCAATATGGCAGGTGTACAAGTTTTCAAACGGATAAAAATGAATAAACAAGACACGCAAATAACACTGCTCTTTATTCAAAAGCATCCTTCTCTTTCTCACAGCTCTTCTAGTCTAATGGTTTTTATCAATGTTCAAGTACCACTTCTCTTAACACCTTCACTCTGGAAGAGCGAACACTGATACTTACATCCAGTGCTGCCGAGTCCTTCCAAGACTTCCTCCTGACAACATTTGGGAATTTGCTCTATTTTCTTTGCTTTATTTTCATTAGGATATTCTGCAACCCTTGCCGCTGCTGAATGCATAGGTCTGAACCCCAACTCCACGTACATATATTTTATCAGCACTTCTCATTACCTCCTCAAAGCGTTCAAAGAAACCAGGACAATCAAAAATATTACAGGTCTAAGCCATTTTGAAAAATGTTATTGTAGTTGATTTACAATGTTGTGTTTAATTTCTGCTATAGAGCAAAGTGACTCGGTTACACATTTATTCTTTTTCATATTCTTTTCCATTCTGGTTTATCACAGGATGTTGAATACAGTTCCCTGTGCTCTACAGTAGGACCCTGATGTTCATCCATCCTATATATACTAGTTTGCATCTGCTAACCCCAAACTCCCACTCCATCCCTGCCCCACCCCCACCTTGGCAACCACAAGTCTGTTCCCTATGTCAGTGAGTTTGTTTCTGTTTCGCAGATAAATACATTTGTGTCGTATTTTAGATTCCACATGTAAGTGATATCATACAGTATTTGTCTTTCTCTTTCTGACTTACTTCGCTCAGTATGATAATCTCTGGGTCCATCCATGTTGCTGCAAATGGCATTATTTCATTCTTTTTCATGGCTGAGTAGTATTCCATTGTATACATATACCACATCTTCTTTAACCTTTCATCTGTCCATGGACATTTAGGTTGTTTCCATGTCTTAGCTATAGTAAATAGTGCTGCTGTGAACATAGGTGTGCATGTACCTTTTCAAATTACAGTTTTGTCTGGGTTTACGCCCAGTAGTGGGATTGCTGGATCATACAGAAACTCTATTTTTAGTTTTTTGAGGAAACTCCCTACTCTTTTCCACAGTGGCTGCACCAATTTACATTCCCACCAACAGTGTAGGAGGGTTCCCTTTTCTCCACTCCCTCCCCAACATTTATTTAATTTGCAGACTTTTTAAAGATGGCCATTCTGTACTGGTCTAAGCAATTAATATTCACTCTGACAAAGAGTTCGGGAACAGTGTCATCTACTGAGATATTAATGTGTGTTCTGCTGTGGTGCCATAGGATCCCTCCCGATCCCCTTGTCTCCAACACACACTCTCAAGAGAATACCCAAGCCTTTGGATCTAAGAGAAATGGACCTTCTCTGTTCCCAAGTGAGAACTAACAGTTGTGGTTTTTTGGTTTTGGGGTTTTTTTTTTAATACACAAAGAGGCCATGGAGCCAAGTTTAGGGGTGAGTTGGGTAGGGAATGTCCAAGGGTGGGAGATGGCCAGAGGGGCTCAACCTGGAAGAAAAGGTTGGCTTTCCTGAGATTAGGAAGGAGCCAGGGGATGTGCAGGTGTTTCTGTTACAGAGCCTGGACCCTGCTTATATGCAGAGCCCCCATCAAAGAGAAAAGGCTCTAGACAGTGGCATATCTGCTCCCTAGAACTGCACTTTCCAGAACAGCAGAGGAGGGCCCTGTGGCTGAGCCTATGGATTTCAGAGAAGAGCCATGTGAAAGGCAGCCCACGTGAAAGGCTGAAGACCCACGTGAAGGGCAGCCCTGCGAGCAACATCTCTGAGACCGACCAGAAAGAACACCAGTAACCAGTGCTGACTGTACAGCTAAGGGGGAACCCCACCAACTAAAGACCAGGCTCATATACACTCTGTTCCAGACACCAAGGAAGCTCGCCAGTTTCTGAACTCTCCCAACGGAAGGCATGGGACCCTCCAAACTTGAATAAATCCAGGGTCTTAGTACTCAGCATATGCTGATGCAAAATTAGAAAAACTAAAGACATCTTACAGCAGAATACTAGGGAACACAATTCACACCTGTCACAGTTATTAACCACTAAAGCAACAAGGATTGGGACTTCTCTATGTCCCTCATCAGTAAGTCCTCTAAAGTAGTCATGAAGGGAGTTGAGATTAGGCCTTGGGGAGGACAGTCTGGGACTATGTCCTTAGTGGGAGGACAGGGGACTTGCTGGAGTGAATTCTAGGTTCCTCTGGCTCTTCAATTACCCAAGGTGGCCTCAGCCAACCTATTAAGGGGAACCATCTCCTAGAGAGATGTGATTCCAGTATTTAACTCCTTCTATCCTCCCCTATGCAAATCACTGAAAAGGAAGGTCCCAGTAACCGGACACAACATCAGTTCAGAGGCACCTCCACCCTCCTACTCTGCTCTCCTTCTCTGCTATCTAGATGCCTACAATTTATTGAAAAATGGAAAGGCTGGTTAAGCCACAACTGAGGATAAATTGTTTTCTTAAAAATTAATCCAACAGCCAAAAATTATCTGTATGATTAGTTATGAGAATATTTTCTAAGTACAAAAGGAAAGTGAGAGATATAAAACATTTATTTTTGTCGGAGGCATAAAAGAAGTGGTCAGATAGAAGCAGTTACTGATATACTTCACAACTCTGTCTGGGGTCAACCCTGTTGATTCAACTGAATGGAGACAAACATAAGCTTCCCAGGGATGGTCATCACCTAGACATCTGTTTTTCCCATGACCTATAAAATATTTTTGTGTTTTTAACTGAACTAGTTTCACTATAGGAGTCTCAACTCTAAGGAATTTACTAATATCATTATTATTATGTGGTTGACTTTGAATATCACAAATTGGTATGACACTATTTGCCAAATTCCCATAGAGTTAAAAAAATGGGTATTACAGTATACTGTGTGGGGTATGAGGGAGTGGTGTGTCATACTTATTTTTGACTCTAGAATATAATCAACTAATTCATTTTAAGATAATTCAAGTTGTTTATAACCATCTCTGAAAGCTCTGACCAATGTCCAACATTGCAATGCTACCATAATTAGAACAAAATTTTTCCGCTAGAACTGAATTAATAACTAAAGTTCTGAACATGCAGCATGCACTAATCCTGGTTTTTAAAATCCCTAATGGGCTTTGTAGCAATGCAATTTGGCAAAGTGAGTAAAATCCTAACATAATAGATAAAGGTAATTAGAAATGCAGAACAAATTCTTTTTAAATGCCCTGCATGCAATTCGGAGACTTTATTTCCTTTTTCAGAAATGGAAAATTAGCAAAGGGAGGAAATAAGACAAATCAGGAAAAGAATATGAGAAAAATCAAATTGTATCAACCATAAAGGGATGTGGGGCTTGAGAGCTGTTAAAATCCTTCCAACTATTTTGACTTTCCAAAATCTCCCAAGAAACTGGCCAACTTACAATTTAATGAATCTTCACTGCTTAGAAAAAGCCTAACTTCAATTAGGTAGCCAAAATGCAGAAGACAACTGATGGTCTCAGGAACTAAAAGAAAACCAGTGGATAAATGTTTTAGGGAAAATGTATCTTTTTGACATGGCTGCACAAATCTTTCCATAACTAACAGCCATCATTTCAAGTAAGTACATATTTCTCCTTGGTACATGAAGAATAAATTTGGTTTTATGACGTATTTTATATACATATGTAACTGTATACAATATAGATATTTGATTTATTTATATATTATGTATATGTAATTACATACTTATATTTATTATATATTATACTATATATTATAAATATTTACTATTATAACATAATTATATAATTAAATAGGTTACATAATATTTATAGTATTATACTATTTTATATATATACTTCTTGTGTTGTTAAACTTCAGCTAACCAAATATAAAAGTGATACATTTGCTATAGAGATGAGGTTTAAAGTCTGAGTACTGATTTTAGATTTTATATATGTATACCTATGTTTATATTATAAATAAATATAATGTATTATAAATAATGTAGTGTTATACATGTTTATTATTTACTATATTAAATATAATACTGAATATCTGTATTACAGTATATTAATATAATATTTCATGTATTAAGTATAAAATAAGTACCCAGTTAGACTTCAAATTGAACCCCATCATTACAACAAATGTGAGCTACACCTCTAACTGATTAGCTGAAGTTCAGCGACACAAAAGGTAGAGATGGAAGAATGGAATGGAAGAAACGGAATGCAGAATCAAGGCCTATCAGAGGTCGGATGGCCTTAAAGGTCACACGATCCACCGCCCACCTCATTAAAGCATAAAAAAGAAAACAGCCCGGAAGTCACCCAAGTATCTAAGAGCCAATCATAGGGACGAGCGACGTTGGGTCCAGAGCCAACTCTTCAGTTTCCCAGCTCAATGATTTTTCTGCTGCAAAAGCCGGCCTGTCTTCCCACCAGCAGCTCCAAGGCCGCCAGAGATGCCCATTTTGGGCTACAAATGAGCCTCGGGCCACCAAGGATGCCACGTGAACTTGTAGAGATGTTTCCTCCATGGTACGTATTTTTAGAATAGTTGGTAGGTTGACTTGTACAACAGTAAAGAAGTGGCTTCAAATTCCTTCACTCTCTTTGCTCTCAGCTTATGATCGTTCTGAGCAGCTCAGTTTCCACTTAGGGTCCTCAGCACTGGTTTGGGGGCGTTATTCTAAAACCTCTCCCCAAGGGTAGCCAGAAGTAGCTGATCTTTGGTGATTTCTTCCAAGTCCTTTGACACACCTTATTGTCGCACTTTCTTCAAGTCCTCTATGTGGGTTATATTTGACAGACAGTGAAATGCAGCCCTTTTTCTGATTATAATGACTTTTAACAATTGTCAAAACAGATTTAACAGAAGGCTACAGGAATTCATAACTCCCAAACAGCTTTTTCATCTTTATATAAAACTTTGGGGCCCCATGAATAGTTATCACTTTGAATTTTTTCTTAAAAAAATGACATGCTCGCTAAATTGTGACTTATGTTTCTAACGTTATTTTTTAAGTATTGGGTTGGCCAAAAAGTTCGTTCGGGTTTTCCATGTTACAGAAAACCTGAACGAACTTTTTGGCCACCCCAATATATACTGTCATGTAAAAGTTCCTAACTGTATAATCACAAGACTTTTACCTCTGTGGTCTACAAACTCCAAACTGTAGGTAGGCAGATGTGAAACTTCTGGACAATGCCGGAAGCCTCACTGCCAAATTCATGGATGAAGGAATAGATCTGTGATTCCACCAGTCCTCAGTGTGGTAACTTCTGCTGGGTTTTTCCCAGGAAGCTTTCCTCAATAAGAAGCTTACCTTGATGTGGAACAGTGATTTTCTTTACCATTCTGTCACTGGGAGCAAAAGAACAAATTGCTTACTCCAGGTTCCTAAATAAATATAATTGATCAACTAGCTTGATCTTTTCTTTTCTCCTTCATTTCATATAATAGCAAAGTGAATGCTACCCAGAGGCTCACTCAGATTCATCTATCAGCTCCTATGGAGAAATTTTAATATTATTTACAGAGTCATAGAACACTACGAACACATAACTTACTCAAAGCTTCATGTGAAACAGTAACTACTTCTAGAGCCAAACAATAATGGTTATCTTCCCTATGCTACAGAATGTCCTAGGATGAATGCTATAATCCCCCTAGGAAGGCCCAGGGAAAGGTATTTGCCTGAACATAAATTGGTCTTTTCCTGCAGAGAAGGAGCTGGGAAACCCACAGGCGTTTTCCTCATCCTTGAACCTGACAATGAGGCTATCAACACCGTCAAATAGTTTCATGTCTGCCTGGGTACAGTTTGGGGCTTGTAGGCACAGAGGTGAAAGTCTTATGATTATACAATTAGTGCCATTACATGAGAGCAAAAATGTAAAAAAAAAAAATCAGAAACGTGAAGGTCACTGTTTAGTGAGTGTATCACCCAGCTGTTAATAACTATCTCAAAGCCAACCAGAATGGGTCTATTTTAAACTCACTGGTCAGGAAGGTATCAAAAAGGAAAAATGCGATCCGGGTCAGGGGAGGCAAACTGATTAAAATAACTGTGTGGCATCTAACTCAGAGCTAGAAATGTTTTACTACAGAAAATACACATTATATTTTTAAATAATTTTCCCAGACGTTTTCTACTGCTACATCGAAAATAAGTAAATAAACTGCTTGTTTACCAGAGATAACTGGTAAAGATAACCGAAACTGCCAGAAGGTCATCTACCTCCAACTCACTGCATTAACCCTAGAGTTTAGACGGACGATGCTGGTGGTGGCAAAGAAAGGTGGTACTTTTGCTATTTTTGTGCAAAGAAAATCTCTACCACCAAAGCAGTGAATTTTAAAAAATCAGTGAAAAGAAAGTTTTGTAAACTCTATTTTAAAGAGATAAATATTTGCTATTAGTTTAATAAAAGCTCCTTATACCTTCTGCAAGTCTGTCATAGTTTTGTACGTATAATTTCTAAACGCAGTATGATTATTTCAGCAAAAAGTACACACAAGCATAACAGAGTTTGATGTAGTTTCCTGTGGTCTGTCTTTTTCTATTTATTCGTAGAATTGGCCAATACCAAGTTTCTACTGGTACTGTCACTAAATCCTTTCTCAACTGAAAATGAATTCATCCCCAGTAAGACTTCCTTTCTACACCTACAGAAATTACTTCTGTTAAAAGGTTTCAAGTTTTTTTTTAAGAGTCTTGGTACTTGAATGATTCTTATATAAGTAGTTCTCAACCTTGGTTCTGCTAGAATTATCTGGGGAACGCTTAAGAAATATTTATTCTGGGCCCCACTTTAGCATAACTGAATAAAAACCTCTGAAGCTAGGGCCTGGGAATCAGTAATCAAACCTCCCCAAATGATTTCAACCCGCACCTGAAAACTTGGCCCCAGGCTCATCTGTGACTTCACATGGCACATCTCAGGAACAGAGTTTCTTTAATGTTTCATCTTACATCCCAGACCGTATTACAGAGAAACAGACTACTAAATGCTGATGGGCAGACACTGACTTATTATGAATAGTTAGAAATCAACCCTTATATTTGTATACTGGGGACAAAGGGGGTCCAATGGATCCCGGAACAGATAACGCTCTATTAAAAAAATAACGATTATGCGAACATATTTTCTCATGTAAAAGTTATCCTCCCTTGCACATGGTAGTTTCGCGTTAATGTGTTAAATTAAAACTATCTTCAGAAACATTTTTACTGAACTATTTTGAACTTTTATTTAGAAATTCAATTTTGTTTGTAAATAGATTTTGTAGTTAAAAGGAACACAAATTAGTTTTACCTACTCTATCTTAATTTTCTTAACTGCAGACTACTCCATAGCTTTGTGAAATACATTTTCTTATTCTCTGCCGTTAACAACCAACCTCAAGAGAAAAACCTTCCCCAAACAACCTCCCAAGAACATTAAGTCATCAAATGAGTAATGTTCGTGTAGGCTACATGGAAAGTGACAGTATTAGTTTTAGTCAACCTAAGAATTCGTAAAACATCGAAAGCATGTATCAAGACTGAAAGTCTACTAAGATTAACATACTGATGTTTCCATATAGTAAGATTTGCCAAAAAAGAAGGCAATCCTTTATAAAGTGCTTCACTCTAAATTTCAAAATAGAAGTCCATAATCAATATATTTAAACTTCCATTAGGATTATTTCAAGTAGTTTATTTTATGTTAGCTGATGAAAACTATTACTCCAGGATGAGACGCCATGGAGGAAATATGTTGTTGTTGTTTTTCTGACCCATTAAGCAAAATAAAGTTCAGTACAGAAAGAACACATTTAAAAGAACATGGGGAGCGTCTTTCCCTCAGAAATTACGATGCTGAGTCAAGTTTTGTAAACTTTCTCGTACATCAACTTCAGTAACAAAGAGGTGTTTACACAAAAACATATACATGGGACAAAAACTGAGAAATCCTACCCTCTCCCAACAACCCCTCCTCCTTGCTGAAGAAACCTCATATGTAACCAAAATGTCTGATAATCCATTTAATGGAAGTCATTAGAATTGGTATCAAGGAGGGTCATGGAGTTGTATAGTCAAGTTTGAGCTGTTGGCTCCTATAAGAGGAGGCTACTTACTACATTTACATAATTTGCAACTAAATTTTAGCAGTAAACAGGTATAAAGGAAAGAAAATTGGACTTCCCTGGTGGCACAGTGGTTAAGAATCCTCCTGTCAATGCAGCGGACATGGGTTCGATCCCTGGTCCAGGAAGATCCCACACGCCACAGAGCAACTAAGCCCGTGCGCCACAACTACTGAGCCTGCGCTCTAGAGCCCGTGAGCCACAACTACTGAGCCCGCGCGCCTAGAGCCCATGCTCCACAACAAGAGAAGCCACCTCAATGAGAAGCCCACACACCACAATGAAGGGTAACCCCTGCTCACCTCGACTTGAGAAAGCCCGCACACAGCAGCGAAGACCCAACACAGCCAAAAATAAATAAATAAATAAATTTTTTAAAAAAGAAAAGAAAATTATGCACCAAGGTTATTCAAAAGGGCTGGTAAACAGCAAGCCCAGAGCACACTGTCCTGGGATTTGGGTGCTGCAGTAACACTGACAGCAGCAATATTCAGAGACTGGCCACCATTTCAAGAGATATTTTAGAAAGAGACCAACCATGCCGAGGTTTGGGTTTCCTGCTTATTTTAAGAAAGCAAAAGAAAATTGAGACCAAATTCCTGCCTCTGCAAATTGCTCTGAGCCTTTTGGAGATTTAGAACTGTTTTTTTTTTTTAACAATGGAATCCTGCTTAGGTGAATATTAAGTAATAGCAAATAATGTAATATTTTAGTACCGAATAACGGAGCACATGTGAGGGGACAGGTCACTAAATGCGGATATTCAAGAAGTGATATAAGAGCAATTCATAAAACGGAGGATATGAAAGTGAGAAGGATACCTAAATTTAAGATACTATCATGACACCATTCACCAAATGAAATGAAGCAAGTAGGCGAGAAATGGAAAAATAAAATCCACTGAGAAGCATCAAGGCACAACGGGATTTATTTCCTGTGATAATTTAGATGCAGGTCACAGGGGGCAGTGGAATGGGGTTATCCTAGACCTCAGCTAGAAGGCATGCCTATAGGGGAACACTCTAAAGAATCCTGTACTTGACTCAGAAGAGTGTCTTCTAGCTGGATGGTAGAGCAACATGAGAGTTTCAAAAATAAGAGAACTTTGGCCAAGAAAAATATTCAAAGGAAAGAGTTGTAATTACTCACTTAGTGCAAGAAACATTCACACACAGTGACAGAGGGATGGGTCTTTGATAAACGGTACCCCAGAGCAGCTGTGGAGCTGGCCATGGAAAGACCTCTCCTCCCTTCAATCAGGGCACTGACAGCCACGAGAAAACGAGGAAATGCAGCAGTGTCAGGAAAGGGGTAAATTTTCATGAAGGCAAAGAGTCGGAAGGAAGATTTGAAACAAGGGCTTCAGTATAGAGAGGAGTTCGCCCACAGGGAGAAGGATACACAGAAATATGATCACAGAACAGAGATCTGAGGCAAAGCAAAGAGCTGCTGAAGAGCTGAGTGAGCTCTGGCTGGGGAAGCAGAGGGAGGAGGCTTTGCGCCTGGAGTGACAGGTAAAAAGAATCCAGCTGAGAGAGATAATGAGTGGGGCAGAAGGACACACATATGCTTTAAATAAATATCATTTGGGAATTTTGTTAGGCAACAGAGAAATGGAGAGGGAATTTAAGAAGGGAGAGACATTATTCGGGTTGAACTTTAGGAAGATTAACCTGGCAACCCAGGACAGAATGAACTGATGGGGGAAAGCACCAAGGAGAGACGTCCACTTAAATGCAGTCTTTTGGGCAAGAGAACACTAGATGGCAATGGGAAAGAAAAGAAAGGGCAGTGCTAAATTAGAATATGCAGATTTCTAAAGATATAATTTGTATAAGAAGCACAGGCGTGTTTCAAGTACTGCCAAGCCAGTAGGAACTCTGTTCTGTGTGACAGCGGGTAAAGAGAGTCACCAACTAGAGAGACGCATTCCTTGTTACTCTGCCCACACTCTCACATTAACAATCCCTCCACCCACACATGCGAACATGCCATTTCACAGATTGATGCAGGTGCAGGAAAAAAGTATTATTAGTAGGGTCAACTCTGGATCTAACACATAACATGGGACACGGACTCTCAATGAACACTAAATAATTAAATATCAAGACTTCTCTATAGTCTTTCCCAAAAGATCCTCTAGCACAGGTATTTTGCAGAGCAGATAAAGTACAGCTCAACCTCTATAAAGAAAAGGTAGCATTTCTTCATACACAGTACTTTCGGCCCCCTACACTTGCAGCTTCTGCATCCACATATTCAACCAACCGCGGATACAGAACCCCCAGCTACATAGGGCCGCAGCGCGATGCCATTTTATATTACAAAGGACTTGGGCATCCGCAGATATTGGTCTCCATGGCGGTCCTGGAACCAATCCCCCGCGGACACTGAGGGAGGACTGTAGTATGTTTGAGTCTTTAACTGCACTACTGAAAAGATAATGTTCCATTTCCATTATAACAGTACCCAGAATCCTGCATTTTTCTTGATTCTACAAGGCAGAGTGTATAGAGTCTGTCTTCTGTTTCTGTTTTGACTCCAATTTGCTGCAGCTAACGGGAAGCTGAGGATCTTTTGCCTATGGGAGAGCCCACTACACCTACCACCTGGGCTTGTCTCTATGCCAATGTCTTTCAGAAGCAAAGCATGGTCATTTCAGGAGCGTTTAATATCAGAGCATTTATATGTGTGTGTGTGTGTGTGTGTGTGTGTGTGTGTGTGTGTGTGTGTGTGTGTGTGTGTAGGTAGTTGGAATAAAGGTAAGAAGGAAGAGTCACCATCATCCCTTGAGGTTTACTGTGGCAGGAGACCTGGTTACTTACTGGCCATGGAGGACTGATTCCTCCATATTTTACATTTGGGAGCGATGTTCATTAATCACCAGTGTGACCTACAACGAAAATAAAATGCTGACAAATTTTCTCTTCACTGCCAAGGGTCATTCGGCTTGGGAGCAATTTGCCACCCACATAAAATTTATATTATGTTTATGTTCTCTGAATAGTTTACAAGTTCATCATTAAATCTCACAAACAGCTGGCCCTCATTCCCAACACCATCTCTCCCCATGGTAAATACGAACACACCAAGTTGTCAGTGGAAGGACAATTGAGTGAAGTCCCAAATATTCCTCTTGAGTTTATTTACCTTCCTCTTGCGGAAATAATGCCTTAAGTCTGTAAGCGTGGGTTGCTATTTACAAAATGACTGAGCACACAGGCGTTGAATCCACACAGCATCATTAGAATTCAGGAGCTACTCCTCTTCCTCAGTGTATCTCGGCAAGGTGTGAGGGATTCTGCTAGGCTCTGCAGAGTCTCCCAGGTTCATAGCAGGGAGCCCAGGATAGAGCAGAAATTGGATTTCTTCAAGGCTATAAATCCTGTATCCTTCTTAGGGCAGATAATCACTCACTACTGGTGCTAATAACTGGACCCTATCATATTGCACAAAACTTAACATTTATTGAGTTCCCTGTGCTATACAGTAGGTCCGTGTTGGTTATTTATTTTATATACAGCAGTGTGTGTATGTTAATCTCAAGCTCCTAATTTATCCCTCCGTCCTCCCCAAGTTTCCCCTTTGGTAACCATAAGTCTGTTATCGAAATCTGTGAGTCTGTTTCTGTTTTATAAATAAATTCATTTGTATCATATTACAATATTCTGTAACAACCTATATGGGTAAAGAATCTGAAAAAGAATATACGTATAACTGAACCACTTTGCTGTAATCACAACATTGTAAATCAACTGTGCTCCAATAAAATAAAAATTAATAGTAGCAACAAAAAACCTTAAAATTTAGTGGATTTTTTCCAAAGACATTTGGTTCTGCAGGTAATATACAGCCTTGAACCCATGAAACTCCATCCCCTAATTCACACACCCACTGAAATGACCATCAACGGGATTTTTTAAAAATAAAGAATAATCTGCCTATATTTTTCACACCAGAAACTTCAAGGACTTCATAGCTATAATGCAGACGGATCCAAATTAAGGAAAGCACGACCTGATGAAGACATCTTAAATGTGAAGGAAGGAATATGCCTGGGAAGGTTGTAGAAATGACCCTGGAAAATTAATTTTGCTAATGCCCATTAGGCAACAGTGGCAGGGCAGATAATGAGTGTGGGTGTGGTATGAGGCACCAGTGACTTTCCCAGTGTATCTGGGGGACACAAGGAGCTGCAGGGCTCTCTGAGATCAGAAGTCACTGCTAGACTAAACCTGGCTTTCACTGGGCATGAAGAACGGAGTACAGTCCTGGCTGGCTGCTAACTGGAAGAACTAGACCAGGCCAAGGAAGAAGGCAGTAGTCCAGTGAATTCCTGCAGACCACTCGAAATACAGAAACTAGCAAATAGGTCAAGCTGCCTGGGGTACTTCCTTTGGTTTGGGTCATCCCAGCCTCTGATGCTGAATCTCTGAAAACTTCCCTTCTTCTTTCATAAGAGACTGAGAAACTGAAAGTATTCGATACCATCTCTAAAAGAACACATTGCAATTGCCCAATCTTTGAAAAGAATAGATGTTTCCACTTGTACATAAGCAAAATTTTGAAGAAACAAAGTGTGTCTTCCTCAGAAACACAGTTACAACAAGATATGAGAGAACTTCTTTTAAATATATTCTCTTAGTAGAACTCAAAAGGACACCACATCTCTGAAATGACAGGAGAGGATCATGAAAAGAAGCAGTGAAGAACAGGGGAAAAACAGAAAGCCCAGCCTCCATAATTAGAGACAGCAATGAAGGCAGTGAGTAGCAGTCAGGATTGCGGAAAAAATCAAATCAGTTAAGTAAAAGCTCAAGGAAGGTCTCTCAAGACTCAAGGGGAAGGGTAAAGAGATGAAGATCAAAAAAGAAAAGCTAAATGACAAAGCAAACAGGTACAGGATGGCCAATATGCATTACAGCAATACCAGACAGAGACCACAGCAGACATGGAAAAAGAATTACCAAAGCAGAAAGTAATTGAGAAAAATCTCTGAAAATACACAGTCCATTTACCAGTCTTTAAAATACAGTCCTAAGGATATATTCCTGCCAATGGACAAACCAATAGCTCCAGTGCTTATGTATTAATTAATAATGATAGATAACTGGCTCAAGCACTATCTCATGCAAAATTCACCCAGCATCTCCTTATTATATCAGAACTCAGAAAATTACTTAGCGAGTATGGGATCAAAACAAGTGGGAAAAGCTGGATAAATCAAAGCTTTAATGGCATCTGCTTAAAGTGGCTGGATATGGCCATCTCAAAATATGCATAGCTACACTAATGGCTCAAAAATATTTGAATCCACTGGCCAAAGCTCACCCTAGCTTGGAGAGTGCTTGTACTGCCAGGGATCATGTGGGTCTTCCTGACCTCACTTGTCTATGCATTGGACTCTGACTGTCACTCTGATGTGTTATTTATTACCTGTGTTAATTTAATCAATCAGCTTCCAGTTAAATCTTGCTGGCCCAGAAGCAATTCGCCCCCCAGCCCTGAAGCAATCTTCCGCATACGTAACCTTTGTTCTACTATATATCAATATTTAGAGATAGCCTCATCCACCAGAGGGCAGAAGAAAGAAGAACTACAATCCTGCAGCCTGTGGAACAAAAACCACATTCACAGAAAGACAGACAAGATGAAAAGGCAGAGGGCTATGTACCAGATGAAGGAACAAGATAAAACCCCAGAAAAACAACTAAATGAAGTGGAGATAGGCAACCTTCCAGAAAAATAATTCCGAATAATGATAGTGAAGATGATCCATGACCTTGGAAAAAGAATGGAGGCAAAGATCGAGAAGATGCAAGAAATGTTTAACAAAGACCTAGAAGAATTAAAGAACAAACAAACAGAGATGAACAAATATTATAAATTAATTATAATTAACTTATAATTAATGCACAGAAATCTCTTGCATTCCTATACACTAATGATGAAAAATCTGAAAGAGAAATTAAGGAAACACTCCCATTTACCATTGCAACAAAAAGAATAAAATACCTAGGAATAAACCTACCTAGAGAGACAAAAGACCTGTATGCAGAAAACTATAAGACACTGATGAAAGAAATTAAAGATGATACAAACAAATGGAGAGATATACCATGTTCCTGGATAGGAAAAATCAATATTGTGAAAATGACTATACTACCCAAAGCAATCTACAGATTCAATGCAATCCTTATCAAATTACATATGGCTTTTTTACGAAACTAGAACAAAAAATCTTAAAATTTGTATGGACACAAAAAGGACCCCAAATAGCCAAAGCAGTCTTGAGGGAAAAACACTGAGCAGGAGGAATCAGACTCCCTGACTTCAGACTATACTACAAAGCTATCAATGAGGTATCACCTCACACCCGTTAGAATGGCCATCATCAGAAAACCTACAAACAACAAATGCTGGAGAGGCTGTGGAGAAAAGAGAACCCTCTTGCACTGTTGGTGGGAATGTAAATTGATACAGCCACTATGGAGAACAGTATGGAGGTTCCTTAAAAAACTAAAAATAGAATTACCATATGATCCAGCAATCCCACTACTGGGCATATACCCAGAGAAAACCATAATTCAAAAAGACACATGCACCCCAATGTTCATTGCAGCACTATTTACAATAGACAGGTCATGGAATCAACCTAAATGCCCATCGACAGAGGAACAGATAAAGAAGATGTGGTACATTATATACAATGGAATATTAGCCATAAAAAAGAACGAAACTGAGTCATTTGTTGTGACGTGGATGGATCTAGAGACTGTCATACAGAGTGAAGTAAGTCAGAAAGAGAAAAACAAATACCATATATTAACGCATGCATGTGGAAGCTAGAAAAATGGTGCAGGTGAACCGGTTTGCAGGGCAGAAGTTGAGACACAGATGTAGAGAACAAATGTATGGACACCAAGGGGGGAAAGCTGCGGGGGGATGGGGATGGTGGTGTGATGAATTGGGCGATTGGGATTGACATGTAGACACTGATGTGTATAAAATTGATGACTAATAACGACCTGCTGTATAAAAAAATTCAATTCAAATACTCAAAAAACAAAACAAAACAAAAAAACAGTTACCCATCAGCTGTAAGTCTCATGCAAACTGCAGATTTCGTTTGCTTCAGTGATATTTGATTATTGTCTACGTCTCCCTCCCGATTTAAAGTTTCATGATGGCTGGGGTTGCATGTATCCCCAGAGGGGGGGGGAAATTTAATGTTCTGGGAGCAAGCTCACTGCCATTATAACTATGTTGTTAGGGGGCAAATCAGTAATAACCCCTTGTTCTGACAACTTATCCAGAGAACTTGATAAATGTATTAAGAGGCGTGATTAGATGGATATACACGAAAACCTTCATAAATTGCCGATAACAAATATGCACAGTATTTTTTTATTTCCACGAAACCATCAACAAAGAATTGATCTATTAAACCACAAAGGAAATCTTATTATATCTCTATCTATCCCATCTTCCAAAAATACAATCAGACCTTGAACAGATCCCATTTCTCTGGCCACACTGCCCCTAATCCCTTAGAAATTCTGCACTGTTTTGCTTACAAAAGGGCTGGGTCCTATGACAACAATTTTAAACTACAAATGAAAACTATTTGGAATATAGATTGATCGATAGATACAGATGTGTGAAAGGTAGGACGTGCAGACCAAACTGCAGTTAGAGGCAAATCGATGGTACTTTATATACTATCCCAAGCCCTAGGAAATAAGTGTCGTGATACTCATTTTACAGATGAGGAAACCACGGCACAGTGATTTCCTCCAAGTCACACAGTGAGTAAATGTTGAAGATGAGATTATATATCAAAAGCTCACACTTCTTGTCACCTCCGACTCCAAACATAAAGAAAACAAGTGAAATAAGCATAATTTCATGGAGCTGAAATACGAACAAAGAAAAAATATACTAAGTGAAGGAATACCAATTTTCAATTATATTGCCCCAGGGAAAAGAGATGCAGATCACATCCTTCCGTATGAAAGACATGTTTTGCCACATTGATTTGTCACAATAATATTGATTTGTATTTATGGAACTATTTTTCCAAAACACTCTGCCTGAAATTAGGACACACTAATTTACTTATAACAGATGGGGACATATGTTACGAACTTTCGATCCAAAGTATTAGATTTCTTCTACCCTAGGTCTTTGGGAAGAGTCATGGCATGAAAAACAGAAACCAGAGGGTGAGAATAAAGAGAAATTTGGTAAAAATGAGAGAGCAAAGTGAAAGAGGAGGCATGCAGATTTATTTTCCTATTTCATTATAATCAAAAAGAGGTTTTTAGAACTGATAAATATAAATTACTTTTAACACTATATTAAGCCATTTTGCCTACTAAAATTTCCTCTGGCGGTCGTTACCTATGGTTCCTATACATATTCAATGTTTCAGACACGAACAAACTTTGAAGTGGCAGAGATGCTGTTCGGCCCACCTGTTTTAGGGGACATATAATGAATTAAAGTTGATATCAAACTCCGCCACCAAAGGATAAAATGGGGGTGTCTCACAAAGCAAAGAGAGTTGGAGGTTCTCTTCTAGGCTGATGAAAACACTTGTCATGCATCCACCTGTCACTGTCATCTAAGCTCGACATGTGCATCCCTGTACACACATGGACACACACACGCTGTACCCCAGAGGTGCTGGACCTCTTCCAGTATTTGCTGGGTAAACAGGTTACAAATTCAATTTGGCTAGAGAATCATTTTCTCTCCCTTGTGAGACAATATAGTTTCTTAGGACATGATTGCTGCTATACTCAACTTAGGCAATGGATTCTTAGGACAAATCCTGCTTTACAGATCTCCTAAATCATCTGAAGAAACCGTTTTGCTCTTAGCTTTTCACTCTGGTCGTCCTTTTGCATCGTGGTGTCTTTATTTTCTTTTTATTTTTTACAGTTCCTTTAAAAAATTCACATTCACACCGTCATCGGAGGAAACCTATATATTATGATGACTAAGAAAAGATTTTACTCTTTAAATGCCAGCTGGGAATGAGCAAAGGTCTTTTGAACTTTAAGAGACAAGATTTGGGGTTCTCAAGGGTAAAAAGGAGCTCCATTCAAACCATAATTACGCACAGTCAATTGAAGGAGACAGATGCATACTCCTTCATGAGTACATTAAAAAAAACGACAATGAGTTGATTCAAAGTCCATAATAGGCATAAAAATGGTACTAGGAAACCCATGAAAACATGAAATGCTGTGGGTTGTGAAGGCCTGTGTTTTTCCCAGAGTTATAAATAAAATTTATGCGGAAGATATTAAATTTACATCTAACAAACTTTTTCAGGCTCTGTGGTCACTTGGTAAGAGTTTTCTGACCCGAGATTACAATGGAAAATCAACTGGATTTACATAAACCGATAAGTACCCAACAGTCACATGGAAAATTCTCAAATATTACCTACGTGGAGGGGTTGTGATGTGGAAGTAAAACATCAAAATTAAGTTGGTCTATGTTTTTGCTGAGTGTTCACTATTTTTTTTTTTTTTTCCTCTAACTTCCCCGGGGAAAAATATTTCTGAAATCAACATTTTGGGGAACTTTCCAACATACAGGAAACTCTTTAACACTGTGTTTCACAGCAGAATTCAGATAGACCCCGATCAAGGGAAGTTGGATTCCTTAAGTCCAAAAGAAGTCTGGCTAACAAGATCCGACACACAAGGTGCAGCCAGGAACTTCAGCACTTAATCACACCTCCTGATTCCATCTTGAAACGCCTACATGTTTCCTCACTGTTAAGTGTGTGTTAACATGATGGACAGCAACCAATGGATCATAGAATACACGAATCTCCACACTTTCATGATTGTTTTGAATGGCTCCAGTAGATTAATTTAAGAAGTGGTGTTTTGTTTGATGTGGTGTCTACAGACTTTTAAGACTTGTGTCTGGCAGGAAAGTTACTCAATATTTATTCCCTGTAATGAACGCTACGGGCTGCATCCAGGTTCCAACTTTAGGACAAAACACTTTTTCTCCCAGCTAGGGGCACTGGTGGCTGACAGCTTCCAGCTGAGCCCTTTTCTCCCAACAACTGCTCTCGGCCCAAGTCCCTCAAGCATAATTACTTCTGAGAGCCCTTCATGGCAGTCAAACTAAAGAGAAACCCGACCTTCCGTTTATAAATAGGTCAAACAACTTACTAAGTATTCAAGTCCACTTAGTACCCATCGGGCACTACAATTTCAAGCCCTGGACGATTAGACACCACCACCCTCCTTTTCTGTTTTGCACTGATTTTTACATGGTACTTGCTTTTTCTCCTACTGATTGCTGAAAACCTGGACTTGAAGGGAAAATAGCAATGCCGTGGGGCAACTGTGAATTATCCTGAGCTTGTAGTTCAGGCAGAGTCTCTGTGAATCCACGGGGGAGCCAAGGGCACTTAGGTGCACGGTTTGGAAACCAGCCCTGCGCTGATTTCTCACTCAAGTCTTACTCATTCAAAGTAACCCTCCGTCCCCATGGGCAGGCCAGATCTGGTGACTGTCAGAGGCGGAAGAGGGACAGAAGGGTATATTTAAAGTGGTAGGCACTGGCCTCAATCTGGGACAATTCTGAGGGCCCTTCCAGTCTCAGAGCTCCGTGGAATCTGTGAGGCCCCTGTCACAGCTACATTGCCCTTCAATTTCTCCCTCCGCCATTCCCACTCCCCTCCCCCACCCCACAGCTGGTCCCCAGAAGCTTCATCCCAGGGCATCCAACCTATGACGGTCACTTAAAAGGAAAAATGTTTAAATGGAAGAAAAAATCACATTCCCCAGCTAGACAACTGAAATTACACTTTAAGTAACATTTATTTTTTTAAACATCATTTTCAGTTTTGTTTGGGGCTGCACAAATACTCAGCAATTCAACCTCACTTCTTTCCTGAAAATCCAACGATTCCAAAAACAGCAGAGCACTAACTCCTTTCCACAGCTGCTGTGTGTTCTGGACTTTTACTTCAGTGGTAGGTAGACTGACCATATGACACCTAACCATGCCTACACCGCAGACACAGCTAAAAAGAACTTCCATTCTTATTGTGTTCACTACAATATTCTTATCTATAGCGATGACATGAAAGCGTGTAAAAAGCAACCCTTACAGTTATAACTCGTTTTAAACATATCCATGCAAAGGGAAACCCCATGAGGGGAGAAACCTGTCCAGCTTATCCCAGTGCCTACAGCAGCACCTAGCAAATTACAGGCACTCGATACATATCTTTGTTGAATGAGAGAATCTGAAATTCAGCTTCATACTCTCTTTAAGAACAGTGACTTTCCTACACTGTAAGTACAGGACAGAAGTCATTAATCTCTCTTAAAAGCTCAGTGGTGTTCCTTCTATACATAAAATAGATAATCAACAAGGACCTACTGTATAGCACAGAGAATTCTACTCAATACTCTGTAATAACCTATATGGGAAAAGAATCTGAAAAAGAATATACATATGTATATGTATAACTGAATCACTTGGCTGTACACCTGAAACTAACACAACATTGTAAAATCAACTATACTCCAATATAAAATAAAATAAAAATTTTTTTAAAAGATCAGTGGTGTTTATTGTGACATTTGTATATTTCAAAAACAAAGCTTGCCCAAACAGATGTGCTCTGATGAGAAGTGGCGAGGCCATCCCCAGTAGTACAGTAGTAGCTCCATAATGTACCTTAGGGGTACGTTTTGATGTTAAAAGTTAATGAAATAAATAGTGATTTTTTTTTATTGCAGTCACAAGTACAGTACCAAAAGTTGGCAACTGCAAGAAATGACTGCCTATAAATTTACTGTATGTTACGAGCCACTGTTTTAAGTGGCCATGAAGCAGGTGTCTGCTGGAGACCTGTACAAAGCTAAGAGGTTCATAAAACTATAAATGAACAGTGCAGCTCTTCGATCTTATAATTTAAGATCTGACAAGACACAAGGTTTTACTTTTAATTTGAAGAATATACTAAACCACACCACCCACTCCTCTGAAGATAATTACATACAGTCTATCAATGTGTCATAACTAATTAAGTACGACAGCCTGTTATTATTATTGTTGCTATTATTCAGGCTATTTATAAGAAAAAGGCAAAAAGGAACTCAGTATAGCCAGAACCAAAATCAGCAAATTCATGAAGTTCGTCTCCTGAGAAAAGGAGGAAAGAATGAGTCCCTGTAAAGACGGATGGCCACTGGGTGAATTACATCAGTGTTTTGGATGGAGCAGGTACGGTGGCACCCAGCACCAAATTCTATAAACCACTACAACCACAGGCGATCTTGTATCTGAAGCCTGAGAAATGGACTGTCGATCACATAATGAGTTTACCTGGCCACACTCAAGCATCCGGTAGGCGACTGATTAAAATGAGAGATGAAAATCACAGGAGGAAAATAAGGAGAATTTCTTACCAAAGGACAGTGTGCTAAATCCCAGGGCTGGTGGAAAGAAAAGTATCATATCTTGGATTGCCTCTGTTTCATTTCTTGCTCCCCACTCTTAAGATTCTTATTTTATCCGGAAGAGAAAACATTCAATGTCAAATGGTAGAATAGAGTATCTCTTTCCATCCAACTCCCAAGTCTTAAGAGTCCTCTTCTGCACCTCTAAAGATTTCTCAAACTTTGGTGGTTGGAAGGTGCTATGAAAGCTGACCTGAACAGGGAATTTTATCTAGCATAGGGGATGCAAACCTGCACATCAGTCGCTGACCCATGTTTGAATCTCCCCATCTACCTGGGTGACTCCGTCTCCCACGAGCTCTGCCTCACTGGATTGTTGTTCGAATTAAATGAAATAATCTACTCAAGGGCTGAACACGGTGCCCGATGCATAAACGGGCAGCGGGCGTCAAAGCAGCAGCACAGCAGCGGTAAAAACAGTAATAGAATGGGCCTGGCATTGTGCCAACCAGTGAGGATTAGAAAGATGAATTAGACATGGTTCTTGGCCTTTATAAGCTCACACTCTTAAAATTTTAAAAACAGTAATACAGGAATACACCGACACTACATAAAAGAAGTGGGAACAGTAAACAGTAAGAGCTGTGAATTTTGCAGAGGTAGTCAAGAAGGACATCCTGGAGAAGGGGCATTTGAGCTGGATCTCAAGGGATCTCAAGGGATGAGTGAACACAAGTAAGACTGCAAAGGCCAGTACAGGAGCGAGTACATCCCCGATAAGGAGGCATGAAAGAAGACGGGTATTCAGGGCCACTTAGGGCTTGACTAGACCAGAGGAGAGTGTCACTGGAGACTGGAACCAGGCTGCAAAGAGGCCCAAGGTTGTACCTCACGCTCTAGGTCAGTGGTAGCCAAACTTTATCTCTGCATACCTATTCTCAACAACAATTTTTAATGCCCTAATAAATATACATTTATTTATTTATGAAATATTTACAGCGATACGCCATAGCTTAGCTGTGGGGCCTTGCATAAGATACTTCTCTATGCCTATTCTCCTCTTCCATGAAACAGAGATAACAGCATCTTTTTCAAGCAGGTGTTACGAGGATTAAACATGTTCACATAAACAGTATATTTAAAAAAGCGCCCAGGGCTTCCCTGGTGGCGCAGTGGTTGGGAGTCCGCCTGCCGATGCGGGGGACACGGGTTCGTGCCCCGGTCCGGGAGGATCCCGCGTGCCGCGGAGCGGCTGGGCCCGTGAGCCATGGCCGCTGAGCCTGCGCGTCCGGAGCCTGTGCTCCGCAACGGGCGAAGCCACAGCGGATAGGAAATTCTAAATAAAAGTTAGCCATTAGGATTATATTATAAAATACATCCCAAAACAGAAATTTTTAAATAATTAGAAAACAGGAAGTATTTAAAGACATAGGTGATTTTATTAAGAGCACAAAAATGTTTATCTCACAAAGTATTAATTACTAATAATTTTAGAGAAACGTGATTGAATATGCTTTTAATAATTTGGTTAGCTCAGTTTACTTGGTGATGAAGGAATTCATGGCTCTGGATTTAAATTCTGTTTATCCCAATGCTAGATGACGGCCACTGGAGTTCCAACAGATCTCCCAGGGAAACAGGAGACCAAAAAGAAGAGTTACGTTTCTGCATATACTTACCAGGTCATTTAATCACTTGTTCAGTCCTATTCATGTTTTTCGGTCATTTCTTTGTTAGTTTCATCCAGTAAATTTTCATTTTCACTGATGTCATTCAATTGTTCTTAAAATGAATTGAAAGACACTAAAATTTTTAACAGAAGTTTGAAATCCACTGAACATGTTACCATTTGGAAAACTTCAAAGCAGGTTTATAAAATTCTGCTTTTAAGTTTTTTAAATGGATACAGGAATTTATAGGAAACACAAATTGTATTTGACAACAAATCATAAATTAATAATAGTCACTTCCAAAATCTTATTTTTAAATGTTCTGTGTGTTGTAGAAGTTTATTTTAAAAATCACCTCTGCCTGAAAAAGAATGTGTGTGCTTGTATAACTGAATCACTCTGCTATACACCTGAAACTAACAGAACATTTTAAATCAACTATACGTCAATATAAAAAATTTTTAGTAAAAAAATCACCTCTGTTTTCACTCATTTTTATAATGATGAAAAACATCAAATGGAATTTTTCAAAAACTTGGCTGAAAATCTGGTGACACTCATTTGTCACCACAGAAAAGGATCGGCAAAACTTGGAACAATCTTCTTTTTGGAAAAAATATGTGGTATTTATCTTCAAGCTTGACAACTCTTTAGATTACTTTGCTTAAATAACCAGAGAATCTCTATATGGTTCAAAAAATACAGCATCACTTCCCAACTCAGCACAAAATATTGTCAAGATTCTACAATTTAACAGTCTTGTTCTGTCAATAAGCCGTATCAAGGCAAGACGCCACTTTCAGTGTCTGTCTAGTTTAAGGTTCTTCATTTGTAAAGAGCTCAGTCATGAATGATGGGGAAATACACTTTACATGAGGTGCTTTCTCATTAATCTAACCCTAGAAAATTTTTTAGCCCCATCAAAGTGGCTACTCCACCACCAGTGATTATACTCACATAGGTTTATTTATTTTTTACAGTTGATAATTTATCTTTTCTCCTACAACTTTCCCTTAATGGGCCATCAAAGGAAAAATTCAGTCCTTGTGGCAGTTTTATACATGGCCCGTAATACCCTAACACTCTTCCCATCTAGAGGTGAGGTCTATGACCCCTCCTTTTTAATCTAGGCGGGATTTCGATGGCTTCCATCCACACAGTCTGGCAGAAGTGACTTCTGAGGTTAGGTCATGACTTCTGTCTGTTCTCTTGGAACACTCACTCCCCCAGAGGCTCCATCTGGGATGCTGTCTCTCACAATCTAGCTGCCATGCTGCGAGAAGCTCAACTACTCAGAGGCTATGTGTAGGTCCTGCACGTGAATGAAGAAACCTCCGGATGATTCCAGCCCCATCCATTCTCCTCACTTCCAGGCATTCAAGCCTTCCCTGATGAAGCCCCAGTCATCATGGAGCAGAGGACAAGCCACCCCCATTACGTCTACTGAATTCCTGACCCACGGAATCCAAGAGCATAATAAAACGGTGGTTGTCTTATGCCACTAAATTTGGGGAGGTTCATTATACAACAGTAGTAATTGGCATAGATCTCTATATATTTCGCTACTGGAATACAGTCTAACAAACGTTAGCTCTGCGATGTTGACACTTCTGTACTTTTATCTAACACTTTGGCCAACTTCCCATGTGGTCTAGTTTCTTCTAATACTTGTTTCTTCAAGTCTTCGTCAGTATTTACGATCTGTTTTACAAAAGCACTTGCAAACAAAGGAATGCATTTCAACTGAATGCCATAATGTTTCGGGCACATAATTTTGGCCATTTTTACCAAGGAAAAGAGAAATAAACTTTTCTTCCAATGGTATATAGCAAACTATCTTTTGTCTCAAAAACCCTCAAATAAGCTTCTAAGCATTTATCATCAAAAACAGTGAAATTTTATAAGCTACTACACTGAAGCCTGATTTTAAACATTCCAAGAAGAAAAAAGAGAGGTCTATCATAATGTTCTGGAGGTTACTTTATTATGGAAAATTTAAACACATACAGTCAGAAATATATAGTTATTTTTATAACTATATATTTATATATATATATATAAATATATAAACTATATTAAAACTTTATATATAAATATAT
>NW_020175192.1:7684379-7726299 GCF_003031525.2 Neophocaena asiaeorientalis asiaeorientalis
ACCCTCATACGTCCATCACCCACCTCCCACAATTATCAACACGTGGCCCATCTTTCCTCATCCATGCCTCTATACATTTTCCCCACACTTCCAGGGTACTTAAATGCTAACCCCAGACATCATATCATTTCCAGAAGCATTTCTATATGTATCTTTAACACAAGGATCAGCAAACTACACTGCAACTCAAATCCAGCCTTCTGTGGCCTAAAGCCTATGGCAAAGCCTAAAATTTTTTTACTATCTGGCCCTTATTCAGAAAATGCATGCCACTCCTGTTCTAAAAGATACACCATCTTTTAAAAAAAGAAAAGAAAAAGACGTAACATAACATGTCTTGCTAGTCATTGTGGCTCCATACATAGACTGGGTGATACGATTAGGTAACAGCTTCATACTATGATGAGGTAGTAGTCTTACTACAAACTAGGGGTGGAATTTATTATGAACTGGAGTCAAAATAAGGTCACTTTAAAATGATTTGGCCGACTTTGTGTCAAACCTGACACGACTGTTATTGTTTTTCCTCCCAATATGGATGACGGGGAGGTATGCGCTCATCCCTGCCATTTTCTTCGAGTTTCCTCTGTGGCTGCCTTATTAGGACTGTTTCCAATGTACTATTTGTGCACAGGGACATTTACAAACCGTCTTCCCATTTTGTGCAGATCAGTTAAGACCGGAACATCACTCAGCCATCCAGGGCAAGCCCTTTGGACCTTGTCACCCCACTTCTCCCAGGCTATCTCCTGACCCCAGGATGGTCCTGCCTATAGGCTGAGTGGGCAAAAGGGTTAATTTATGCTTTATAAATTTTTTAAAAAAACTTAATTTTTAAAATTAATTTCTAGATGCAAAGGTAGTTATTTGATGAAGCTTGGAACACACATATATGGATTAGTATTCTCTATGTCATTCTGTATACTTGCAACAGTTCACAGAAAGAGATATTTTGCTCCTGCAGCCCGAGAGATCACACTGCAAAACCCACTTCAAAGGCATGTGGAGGAACTTTATCACTCTATTTATTTGCACTTACAACACCTGCAGTGCTGAGCAAATAGATCAATGAATTGATAAGCTACAGCGTGTGCTGTAAATCTGGTCTGTATAATTCTGTGGCTGGATATAAATGAGTCCATGCTTTCACTCTCCAAAATGCCACCAGATCTTAGAGATCACATAACCTAGTCTGATTATGTTTGTTCCTGGACCAAACAGAGGATGACCCAGGTAAGCTTAGTCTCAAAAATTAAAACGTGGCTTTTTTCTGGGAAATGTATTAAAATGAATACTGGTATTAATTATAGCCAAAAAAACCTCGCATGTGAACATCATTCAGTTAAATTTCTGTCAATTTTCTATCATTGGAATTTGCATCCGGTACAGCAGGAAAGGATAATATTATTTACTCTCATTTATCAAATGAGAGTTACAGGCTAGGAAATCTGCTGACAGACACAAGGAAAGTGGGCAAAGGACGATCATCCAGAAGAATGTGAAGAACTGAAAAAAATAAACCACCTAATTCTCACTCCTAATGTCACTTCACTTGTTCTGTTCGTATTCTTAAATTTACTGTCCTGTGATCAAGGCTTAATACTCAAATGCTCTTTTAAAGCCTAAAGGCGTAATGTTCAGATACAAAGCCACAGACATGGAGTTTCATCACCACCAGGTTGAATGAAAGAGTCCATTATTCAACACAAAGAAAAATAACAATTTATTAAGTAGCTGTGACGTGCCACACACAGATGAATAAAACTCAATCCCTTGAAGTTTAGAAAAAACTTACAGAAAGAGGCAATCTGTTCAGTGCCATTGAAAACCATCAATGCCTATTTTAAGGACTGGCTTCAGAGAGGAATCATGCATTCCACCCCGTAGAATTATTAGAATTGCCAGTTGTGCTCACCTCTGAAATGGGCTTAAAGACTAAGTAGGAGTTCATCAAGCTGATAAAGAGGTCAGGCAAATGTGTCCTGGAAAAAATCATATGCAAAGGTGCAGAGCTGTGAAAAGTTCACGGTATGTTTTTGTGGCTGGAATGCAAAGTACCCTGTGGGCAGTGGTGAGCAATGAAGCTGGAAGAGTAGATTGAGGCCACACTGCCACATCAAGGAGTTTGTGCTTTATCATGAAGGCAACAGAACTGCTGTCAATTTAGGGGGAATAATAAAAATGAGGGTTTTAGAAACAGATTTCTGGTACTGAAGATTAATTAGACTATGGGACGTCAGAGGGTAGCCAAATCTTGCTCCAGTACCTAACATTCAGGATTCCATCCTCAATTTATGAAATGATTGTTCTGCTAAGTCTACAAGTCACTTTGGCGAACAAGAGTTATTTTAAACATCGTGCTGAGAAGTGAAATTTCTAGAAGAAGAAACCTCAGTATGAGGGGGACATTTGGGTGCGAGGCTGGGATGCAAAGCAACCGTCATTCCCAGCCCCAGAAACTAGCTCACACTGGCTTTCCAATGAAGCCCTTCTTAATTCTTTCAACAGAGTCTTAGCTGCTCTGATTTGGGTGAAAATCTGTTTCCTGCTGAATACAATGTTTTGCATTTAACTGTGCTTGGAAAGGCTTTCTTTTTTTAAGCTGGTATGGCTCTGTTCAATAGTTGAGTAAGCTTTTAAATCATTTCAAATTGAACCTAATATAAAAGGCCAAATATTTAAGAAGGTAGGGCTGTCTGTTGGGCAAATACTTACACAATCTTTAAAACATTCAATATTTATTCAGCTGACTATAATTGTCATTACCGAGACATGAGTCAATGTAAATACATGCTACCTGGAAACAGGAAGGAGAAATGACTCCAGAAGAGAAGAAGCTCTTACTGTGGTTACTGTTCTGGTTTTTGGTTCCCTGAAGTTTAATAGACTACAACTGAAGAATTTATTAATTTTAAAAAGTTACATTATAATCTCTTGTTTGTTGCATCAAAATCAAAGAACGCTTCTGATGCCTCTTAAAATTCGGTGTCCAGGAATGCAACTTTAATACCGTCCACTGGCTGTAAACATCCCCTTACATCATGAAAGAATCTGGAGTTTTCAATGCTGTACCTTGGAGGGATTATTCGTACAGGTCAATAAAAAGAGATCAAGAAACCCAGGCAGCGAAATTGAGCTATTTGTAATGAGGTGGATAGACCTAGAGTCTGAGTGAAGTAAGTCAGAAAGAGAAAGACAAATACCATATGCTAACACATATATATGGAATTTAAGAAAAATGTCATGAAGAACCTAGGGGTAAGACAGGAATAAAGACACAGACCTAATAGAGAACGGACTTGAGGATATGGGGAGGGGGAAGGGTGAGCTGTGACAAAGCGAGAGAGAGGCATGGACATATATACACTACCAAACGTAAGGTAGATAGCTAGTGGGAAGCAGCCGTGTAGCACAGGGATATCAGCTCGGTGCTTTGTGACCGCCTGGAGGGGTGGGATGGGGAGGGTGGGAGGGAGGGAGACACAAGAGGGAAGAGATATGGGAACATATGTATATGTATAACTGATTCACTTTATTATAAAGCAGAAACTAACACACCATTGTAAAGCAATTATACCCCAATAAAGATGTTAAAAAAAAAAAGAAACCCAGGCAGCTACAATAAACTCACCTTTATTTTTGCTAGCACTGGCTTTAGTCACATCAGATATACTCTTGCTAGGGATATATTTGGCTTCAAACAGTGAAATAAAAGCAGCTGAATAGCTTAATTAAAAACAACCTCCTTTCCAAACCCACCAGCACAGGAACTTCTAAATGAAGCTTCTAAATATTCCCTATTATCAGCCTCTAGAAAACAACAGAACACTTAAGATTTTCCTCATCAGTTAAAAAAATGTCTGAAAACCATTTTTCCCTCCATGGTGAGAGCAACAGTCCAGATTCTGAACCAGTAATGAGCCTCCATTACACACACACACACACACATACACACACACACACGCACGCATCATTGTTAAGCCAGGTTGCATCTCCCTTAAAAGGAACAGCCTGTGGATGAGTGGCGGGTCCTCCACTGAGGAACAGCTCCGGCTGGCTCTAGCATAATAAACTGCTGTTTACATTTTGGAATCTATTTATGCCACACGCACATTGTTCATCATTATTAAATGATCCTTTTTTATCTTTCTGTGACAGTTACATATTTTAACAGGTGACAGTTTGCCTTTATAAGCAGCAAAACACTGGTCTATTAGTATTCTTGTGTGGCATAAAATAGAGTTCATCTTTTATTGAAATAACTGGAGGAAAGAAACATCAATTGTGCAGAGTTCTGAAGAGCTCAATGGGTAGAGAAGGTCCTGGCCGTAAATTAAGGTAGGTTTGCTTTATTTACGAGCCTTAGGTATTCCTTCACAGCTGCTACTGTACATGGAGTTTAATGGCACTTTGATGGGCAAGTCTATCTGAGGCAGCTTCATGAGCTCTCACATAGTTTCACAATTAACCGCTCCTCTGCAGTATAGTCAAGGAAGAGTGGGGCTCTACCACTCAGAAGAGTCTCCCTGTCTCCGGACTACAGCAGTGCAGGCTGACTTAAAAAAAGAAAAAGAGCATCATCAAGATACCCCTGAGCCACTGAAATGGCAAAGTATCTTCTTTATTGGCTTTAAAGTCCAGCAAACCCCCAACCCAACTCATCCTGGAAACAGCCAGCAGTGTCCGGGGTGTCTTCTTAGAACAAGAGTCTGGGGCAATTCCTCAGCCTGCTGGTTAATGCTGTAACCCTTGGGGTCTCCAAAACAGAAGACACCATCTCTGGCAAATGGCATTTGAGAATCACAACTGCCACGAACGCCATATGCCATTGTTCATGTTTATGTTTAATGATAAACATAAATAAGTAAAATCCTGTCTGCCAATAACACTTTATCTGTGCTTTGGGGAGGCAGAGAGGCCCATCTAGCACAGAATGCCATCACCCAGGACTGCCAATGAAGCCTGAGTTAGTAGATCATTTCTATGGCCCCTCATAGTAACCACCTCATTGGATAAAATATGGCCCTTTTGAATGCTGGACCTCTCCAGAGGCGTCTGCTGTGTGCGGGTGTGGTGCAGGGCTAAGACAATGGGCCTGGCTGGTAGCTTGGTTGTTTGTTTCTTACCTGACAGGTTAACTGTTCTCTCTGCATCTCCGAGGTGACATAACTATACCTGTCACTCCGAAGGCAAAACTCACTCAGGAATAACACAGCCAAGTTCTTGTTGGTTATGAGTTCATCCTCAGGGGTCAGAGATTTGGCAGATCAATGTCAAAGAAGGAAGCCATCGTTTTCTCAATTAAACTATTGAGGCATATCTTAGCATGCACTTGGGGGAAAATGATAAGGATTGTTTCTTCTCTAGTAAGTTAAAAAGGAAAAGAATAAAATCCCAGCAACAGAGAAAGCCGTATCACTTTCCAAATATGCATCCTTCTCTGCCTTCTCCCCTCCTTACCTCCTTACCTTGGCCACCTTTTAAACCAGTGTCCGTACATACAGACCCGGAGGATATGTCTTATACATGTTTTCATTATAGCACTTAAAAAAAAAAAAAAAAAGAATCAGTCGGCTTTTTGCACTCTTCTCTCTCGCTGAGGTTGTTTCTGCCCTTTGGAAATATGAAAGCCCTTGAGTGATTTCATATTTTCAAAGGGTAAAAGTACTAAAGAGCACTTTTCTATTTCAGAGAGGAGGAAAAAAAGTAAATCAGTCTGCCTAAAGTGTTCACTTGGAAAAGGTAAAAATGAACAACCCATGTGCTGGGGAGTAGTTACAGCGTCTGGAGTTACATATATAGCACCCTGGAGTCCGTGGCTGGAAAACGAAACACGAGGCATCGGCTGCCGCTCAAATCTTCATGGTACCTGTTTCCAAACGAACCAGCTCTTTTCCAAACTATGAGGATGATGAACATCTAGCCTGCGTTAATTTCCACCCTGGACAATAAACCAAGGTCCACTCCCGACCCCTCCCATCCTGTCCGCCGGCCAGCTGCCACCAAACACCAGCTCTCCCTTTCCTGATGACTGACTTATCCTTGGTGTGAGCCTCCTCCTTCCTTTCAGAAGTCTTGCCTTTAATGCATGGCTGCTTCTTCTCTCTGCTCTCCCCACCCTACTATTAGAAACTACTTTATAGAAAGGATTGGATTTCAGAACTTAACACCTCAGAACAAGCCAAGAGAACCCTCTTCCAAGGACATTTGTATGTTTCCTTTCTCCATGGAATACAAGGTTTTATCTTCTGTTAGATGCCTAGCCAGCCACGGGGAAGGGCATTTCTTAGTGGAAGGGGTCTTGCCCTGATTTGTGCTGCCTTGATTGAATGCCCTCTGTCTCCCAAACCTTCCTACTCAAAATTCATCCCTCAGCTAGCCTGGTTATCGCTTCCTCTGGGTAAACTTCCTCTTCCAAGATCTGGGGGCTCTTGGCTGTGCTGCCAGAGCCGCCTGTGATGTTTCACTCCCTGCATTTCCCACAATGTCTTGTAGAGTTTATTCCGGCCTCTCTCTCACTCGACTGTAAGGTCCCTGCTGGCAATCAAAAGAGCTTTTATTTCTAGATCCCAGTTCTTGCACAGTGACTCAACACGGGAGTAGTAGTAATAAATATAGATAAAATATTACATATCAGAATTATAATACTTTGCATATATGGATTTACCCCTATTTACTCACAATACCCCTAGATAATAGGTACTATTACTGATCCCCATTTTACAGATGAAGAGACGGCACACAGAAAGGTTAAGCAATTTTCTTATGGTCACACAGCTGATTAGTGCTAAAAAACTGAATTCTAACTCAGACAGTCTGATTCTAGAGACTGTGCTTTACCACTATATTCTTCATTGCCCCTTTCAAAAATAATATTGTGTACACCTTAAATATACTCAATAAATGTCTTTTGGAAGAAGTTTTTTTAAATATTCAGATGCATCACTTAGAATCTGTAATGACCCAAGAAAAGCTAGTTAATGCCTTCCAACTTTATTTCCTTCTCTATAACCTCAACTTGTTCCCCTTGAGGACTAAATTTAAAAGGTCCTATAGGGCTTCCCTGGTGGCGCAGTGGTTGAGAGTCCGCCTGCCGATGCAGGGGACACGGGTTTGTGTCCCGGTCCGGGAAGATTCCCACATGCCGCGAAGCAGCTGGGCCCATGAGCCATGGCCGAATAATCTGGCTAGCACGATACATGGCTGTGCTAAACACATGTTAGTTCCCTTGCCCAAGTACACACCAATGGGGTTAATTCCATTAGTGAATCTCAGCAATGAAAGCTCCGTTAGAAACGCAGGTTACTAATCTTACCTGAGGTGATCATTTGGCCTATAATTAATATTGCCAACTATTATTAGTTTGTACATCAACGCATCACACTCTTTGCCCAAAGCAAGGTCAGTCGTACATAATACCATATCCACGGCAGGGGTCTTACTGCTGCAATTTTCCTTTCCATGTACAGGAAGCAACAGATAGGCCCTGAGGACAGCAAGGACCATGTGAGCCAGGGTCCAGTCCCAACCAGTATAAGACCAGCAGAGTGGGTCTGTCATCCAGCCAGGCCCCAGAGAGGCAGATGCTGTCATTTCCAGGCTCACGGTTTAAACTATCAAAGGTGAAAGCAAGACTGATATTCAAGGACATTTACACGTTAGGAAAAAGCGTAATCTATAAACTGGTGATACCACAGACAGCAGCCAAAGACAGAACCAAGAAGATGGATTTCAACACACATTTGCTTAGGAAACCCCTATAATATGTGGTGATGAAGAAGTGGCTTGGAAAGCTACTTTGTTGTTTACGGAAGTATAGTTGATTTATAATATCATGTTTCAGGCGTACAGCACAGTGATTCGGGAAAATTACTTTGGAAAACCAACCGTAGCTGGCTCTAAAAGAAGTATTATATCCAAAGAATCCTGGATATTCATGTACATCTTCTTTGTTATCAAGTTGGAGGGCATCATTTTTTTAATTTAAAATTTATTTTAATGCATTATAATGACAAAAATCTACTTTGGGGGATACAAATAGTATTTCTTGTACTACTCGTGTAATACTTTTTTACTGAAGTATAGTTGATTTACAATACTGTGTTAAAGTTTCGGGTGTACAGCAAAGTGATTCGGATACATATATTTTTTTAGATTATTTTCCATTATAGGTTATTACAAAATACTGAATATAGTTTTCTGTGCTCTATAGTATGTCCCTGTTGCTTATCTATTTTATGTATAGTAGTTTGTATCTGTTAATCTCATACTCCTAACTTATCCCTCCCTCCCTCTCTCCATTGGTAATCATAAATTTGTTTTGCATGTCGTGACTCTGTTTGTTTTGTATATAGATTCATTTGTATTACTTTTTAGATTCCACATAAGTGATATCATATGATATTTATCTTTCTCTGACTTACTTCACTTAGTATAATCATTTCTAGGTCCATCCATGTTGCTGCAAATGGCATATTTCGTCCTTTTTTATGGCTGAGTAATATTCCAGTGTGTGTGTGTACACACACACACACACACACACACACCCCACATCTTAAAAGTTAGAAGGTACACTGATATGATAGTAGGAAAGAATCTACACACTAGAATGAAAACTGACCTGGGCCCAAATCGCTACTCTCCCACTTACTGGAAGTATGGACTTGGATACGTATATTTGACTTTTAATTTCCTTATTTCTAAAGCAGGTAATAACACCTGCTTTAGAGGATTGTTGTAGAAATTAAAGCACATGTATGTTAAGCCTCTAGCATGATGGATGGCACGCAGCAAACATTACCATTATCACATATGATTATCAAGCCAGAGCTCGTCCAACACACAAATACCCATTGTAGTTGGTAACGATTCATCCATTCATCTATTCATGTACTCTCTGAAATACTAAAACGGGCCAAACAACAAGTATTCAAAGATTCAGAAAACTAGCAGCCCCTGTCATCAAGGTATTTTATGAGGAAACAAACAGACATTCAACTCACTACAAAAACTACCAGCTACAGAACTCTGATACCATTACATATACACACACCTGGGGGCAAACACTTTTGAAAGTTAGGAACTGTAGACGTTTTCACTTTGGAGGTAAGTACTTTGACTAGGAGATAGGGTAGGGATGGAGGGATGGATGAACCGAGAACATGTGAAGTCATGGCATACCATAAAACACGATCTTCTGATTCTAATTTTCTACATCTTAATTATATCAGATGCATTTTATTAACAAATTAGAGTGAGAAGAAGGTGGAAGGGGACCTGGCAATGACTAATTGCTCTAATCTTAATTAATTTTGCCTAGGAAAATTCCATACAATTGTTTGTTTCAATCCAACTCCAAGAAAAAAAAAATGCAGAATATAATTTGAGTATATGTAATGCTATTGTTGCCCTTGGCTCCCTAGAGACAAGGCTTTAGCACAACTGAGACAACCTCCATACACATAAGAACAATAAATATTCTAAAAACTGTATCCCTATTTATTCAAGTCTACAATAGTCAGAAGAACACATATTGGCCAAGGTTTGATTCATTCTGACGCGGAAATAAAACCAGTATGTGGTAACATACAGAGAATAGGAAAATCATCCTTCAAAGCTATCTTGGGAGAGTTAAAAACAAAAACAAAAACAAGAAATTTTAAAACTCTGTTCTGAATGTCAAAGTAGTGCTTCCATCAGTGCCCTTCTCATACTGAGAGAGAAGAAATAATTGTGCATCTTATTTCGTTGGCTCAGTTAACACAAAGCTCTGCTATGTAACTCTTCTAAAGAGCCTGCTACCCATGATCTTGGGCACTACAAAGGGTGTGTCCACTAGCTTTGGTCAGTGGTTGAGAAATAACAAATATGTGATCATTTCACATTTTCCAACAGCACTGAAGATATGTCACAGAGGTACTCAGAGTCCGCTACCAAGAAGTGAACATTCCGAAAAGACAGGAAGAGCAGAATTAAAATATTTGGTTTAGTACTTGGGTAACTGGTTGTTCCTCTTTCCAAAAGATGAAGGATAGGAGGGACAGCAGACACCTGCTGACAACGAGAGGCACCGTGAGAACTCCCCTGAGGTGGAAGCACCTTTGTGGATGATCTGCTGGGGATTTCCGTTCTCTTTAAAACTTTCCCAGAAGACGGTTTTTTAGGGACACTAGTCCGCCATCTTCCCAGTCTGCCGGCTTCCTGAATACGCTATTCCTTGCCTCAGCAACAAAAAAGACCTTCCTGTATTTTCAAACTTCTTACAATGAGCATATAATATTTTTATGTCACAAAAAAAACTTCCATCCAGAAAAGCTATTTGGAGTAGATGCAAATAAAGCTCCCCTGGGCTCGTTAGTTGTGTTCATCTAACCATGCAGCCCACGTGTGAGTAAAAGAGTGGAGAAGAAAGCATCCGCTCCAAGAAGTTCTGCTGTCAGCCCTGCTGGCCCCCTGACTTAGCTTCTGGACGTTCTCCTGCCCAGAAGCTCCCAACAGTAAACAGTCAGGTGAAATAAACATTGAGAGTCCCCCATGCTATTCCTCCTTTGGAACGCTCACTCCAAAAGTGTGATCATCCCAAGATGCGCTTTCCAGGACCAGTCATTGGGCCAAAGGGCTATTTGTAGTTGGTGCCCTCTTCTCTCCATTTTTTTTTCCTATAATTATCCCTGTTTTGGACCCTCAGTCCAAATACCTAGGGCCCTGAAGTTCTCTTCTGATTATACAAATTCCCAGCTATACAGCCTCATTCAATCACAAACCTAGCATGCTTTTTTTCCCCAGCAATATCTCCCTGACAAGGAATCTCTGAAGATGTGTACCAAGTTCTTTAGCTAATTTGGACTCCTGTGGTAACAGCTAATACTGTGGAAGTGGGTTATCCTTCCTATAGTTTTTATATTTTATTAGGCAGGGGAAGCACAATGATTTCATCCAGATTACACATCTAAATGGTGGAATGACAGGACTTATTTGTAAGCTCACTTGAAGGCTTTGGTTTTTTGCTTGTTTGATTTTCACATATAGAACATCTTAAAAACCTAACTCAGAGCAGATATAACCCTGTGCTAGGTGCTGAGGAGACACAGAATAGAAAATTGTCTCTGACCTCAGGTGATAAAAATCAAGAGTGAAAGACATAAAAAAAGAATTAAAATATGGTCTGACTGGTGCAGGAACTGAAGTGATGTCAAACTATGGAAACAGCATTCAACAAGAAGAGATTTACCTCTAGGAGTACAGACTCATGGACAGTGGTCCGTAAGAACAGTTCTGTTGAACAAGAGGCGTGAACAAAGGCCCAGGGATGTGAGTCAGCAGAGCTGCTTGGGTGATGCTCGATATTTCCATGTGATGTGAACATCGTGTCCGTGCATGTCCGAACATCACTGTCTGACTCAACCAGCCAAGGGGTCATGGACCTGCCACGTGGGTGTCTTCACCTGTTTTCCAGTATCTTCATGTTAGTTCCTACTTCTGGACAGCATCTGATATTATCAGTTCTATGGGCAAAGAACTGAAGTGAAAGGTGTTCTGGAATAAGCTCAAGAAAAAAAGTCAGGGACCCACCAGGGTATATGACCTTGGGCGTTGCATTTAAACTTTGCAAATCCCAATGATCATAGGTGGGCAAATACAGTGAGACTGGCTGGATAATTTCTAAGATCCTTTCAATTCCAAGCCCCAATTTAGGTCAATGATTTATCATATAGCTATTCAGTAAAAGGTACCAGTTTCTGCTCAAAAGTATCAAAGATGAAAAAACATAAAGCCTGCTTTCAAAAACCGAATGTGAAGCAAAAGAGAAATAAATATACCTGAAACAACAGCATAAGGCAGGATATGAGAGGTATAAGAAATGTACAAAATGCACAAGACAAAGGAAATCGTGGGACGATTTTGAGGCACAGCATGGAGTCCAGATGAGTAGAGGGTACATGAAAAAGCAGTAAAAAATAAAACCAGAAAGGTTTGCTGGAACTATTGGAAGAACACTTAACACCAGACTAAAAAATCCCCGTGCATCTATGAAACCTTCGCACGTTACAAAGGTGGCACTGCAGATCATCAGAAAAAGGAGGGAGACCCCTCAATGGTTCTGTGACAACTGGTTATTCACATGAAAGAATGAAACTAAACCCCTAACTCAAACTCTACACGGAAAAAAAAATCTATCCTAGGTCGATTAAAGGCATAAATACGAAAGACCAAAACTAGAAAATTTTAGAAGAAATACAGGAGAATATAGTTCATGAGATTTAGGCAAGATTTCCTAAGCACGACACAAAAGAGCATAAAACCACTGATAACATTGATTACATCGAAATTAAAACTTGAGTTCATGAGAACTTAACATTAAAAAGTCAAGTCATCAGAAAATACCATTAAGTTAAAAAAAAAACTGGGGGAAGAAATTCCAATCACACATTAACACATTAAAGCTTACTAAAATATATATATATATACACACATATATACACATACACATATGTGTATTTAAAGCTCCCTATAATTCAATAACTTATTAATTTAATAATTAAATTATCATTTTTTATTAACAAATAGAAAAAATGAGAAGACTTGAGTAGGTGTTTTGTAGAAGAAATATAAATGGCAATGAAATAAATGAAACAATGTTTAACTTCATTAGTAATCAGGGATATGGAAATTAAGTCCATGTGGAGATAATCATATTCTACCCAATTGAGCAGAAGACTTGAGTAGGTGTTTTGTAGAAGAAATATAAATGGCAATGAAATAAATGAAACAATGTTTAACTTCATTAGTAATCAGGGATATGGAAATTAAGTCCATGTGGAAATAATCATATTCTACCCACTAAATAAGCAGAAATCTCTAGGCCTGGAAGTATCAAATGTTGGCTGATGTGAAGTGATGGGAACTCATACGGCTGAAAAATGCTTTGGCATTATCTGGAAAATTTAACATGTTCATGCTCTGGGTCTTAGTAATCTACTCTCAGATGTATGAGAAACACTTGAAAAGTGGGCGCCATTGACGTGTACATGAATGTTCCTAGTAGCACTTTTCATAAGAGAAAAAACAACCTGAAAACAAGCCAAATGTCACTGAGAGTAAAATAAGTCAATTATGGTTTAGTCACAGCATCAAATATTGTACAGGAGGGAAGTGATTCAACAATAGTACATCCAATAACATAGCTGAAACCTAATACTGGGTGAAAAAAAACAATTGCTGAAAACTATAATATATGTCAAAAAGAAGCAAAAGTAAACGCTGTTTAGGAGTACATACGTATTTGTGTAAAATAGTTTTAAAGACCAGGAAACGATAAGCACAAAATTCAAGCAATATTACTTTTGAAGGAGAACCAGAGGGATGGGAGTTAAAGAGAGACATACAGATGAGTCGTGTTGATAATGGTTTATTAATATGGTGGTAAGGGCACAGATATCCATTTTAAATTGATTTTTTTAAACTAAACTCATGTGCAACAACTGGTCACAAAATGTCTTGCTTTTGATTTCACAGACAAATAGGGAACCGTTGGCAGTTGTGAACAGACATATTAGAAACATTTGCTCTATTTGGAATTCCTATGCCACATTTCCTAAAACAGCAAAGAGGCACCAGCTGTCCCCACCCAACTCCTTAGTCAACAACAATGATGCTGACTGGGGCCCTGCCCTACACTGTAAGGAGCTATACTGCTTTCATCCTTCCGACACCAAGACCAGTACAAAGTTATTAACCCACTCATAAATGTGATCACTTATCATTTACATCCTGGCCCTAAAACATATTAGATGAGAATTAATAGGAATGTCCATTTGTGGGCCCCTGTGCTTTTGTTCAGAAGGGAAACATGGTGCAACCTCCAACCTTGGGTTCTTAAAACTCTTCTCCATGATTATATAATGTTTCTTATTTAATCACATCTCTTTCATGAATATCTAAGTTCTTCCGTCCTAGCAGAAAAAGTCTAGCTCCTAAAGACTGAAATGTTGAGTGCCATTATCCAGTTTCACTCATCCAAGTCATTTGAGATCCAACATGGAAATAGAACGCCTAACGTGGAGGGGTGTGCGAGGGAGAAACATGGGTGGTCACCTTTATCCCTTACACTTTGCCGTCTCTAAATCTCAAAAAAGATCAGTTTCTACATTTGCTCACAATCAATCCACCCATTACACCAGCGGCTCTCAGGCTTTGATTCCCAAACTAAATATAAATCAGTGGATTTAAAACTTAAAAACATATAAACGTAAAACTTAAGGAACTTAAAAAAACTTAAAACTGAGGAACTTAAAACTGAGGAACTTAAAAAAATATATATCAGTGGATCCTCTCCCCTGAGATTTGGGCTCAACTATTCTCAGATGGCTTAACTGTTCTGTTCTTGGCATCAGCTTCTCTTCAAAATTTAAATTACAAACACACGTATTTCTCTAAATGGGGGTTACATTAAACTTTTGGTGCTCATTTTTCAATCTACTATGTTTCAATAAAACTGTTTAAATATTAAACATCAATTTTAAACTTAAAAAACTGATGGCCACACACATTCAAAGCACCTGTCTGTGTGATCGTCTCACCTAACCCCGGGCGACAATACTAAAGATGTCAGCCTTTCTGTGAGTTTGAAAAACAAAATAATGGCTTTGGGTGATGACCGGGAATTTGTAGCTTTAAAACCTAATCACCATTTCCAGCAGCAAGATCTTTCACTGATAACTGCTAAAAATAACCAAACCCTGAATATTTTGACAACTAATCGCCAAGAATCTGAAGTTTTCGACACCCTCCACATCTAACACTTTCCCAGTAAGGTGGCTTCAAAGTGAATCATCACCATTACAGGGTCACCGGGGGTTTATAAGCTTCAGCTCAACTACAGCGATTGCATTTTACAAGTTATCACGACCGTCAGAAATGCAGAACTCAGCTTTAAAATAAAGAACAATAGAGAATGCATGAGAAGAAGCAACGGAGGCTTTTCAAATTAGATCCTCACTCTCTTTGGATGCAAATTCATGGCCTTTTGAGGGTATCACTGGCAAGCTGCTGCCAACATCAGAAGTTTTCTGCGAAGCGAAGCGTAAGCCAATCGCTTGTGCATCTTTAAAACCTTCTCCACCTACTGGTCCTCTAAGTGGCCAACTACTGTATCCATTTGAATAAAACCGCCTCATCACAACAGACCTAGCATTCCAGCTGGAAAGTGTTACCTTCTCGTCACACATGAAAATCCAGACTTAAACAGGGAAAAATGGAAATTGGAAGTAATTTACTTATCCAGATAAGAATTAGGAGTTGTGTGGCAAATACCGTTCTGAAGTTATTTCCTTGGGTGAAGCATACGGCTTCCTGTTCTAACTCGTGGCACTAACATCCCACAGTACAAGAGAGGTGACTATCTTCATCCTATGTATAGATTTTTTTTAATAATTATATTTAGAAAGTATTTAGGGTCTGCTAGTAGACTCATACTGAACAAAATTGTTACCAAGGATGCAGAGGGTAAGTAATTGGAACAAAAGCTTGACTCACTGCAAATTCCATAAAAACACAAAATAAACCTATAATGTAGATATAGATAATGTAATATAGATAATAATGTAATACAATATCCATCAGCTCTGCTACAATGAACCAACTTGAGCCCCTCAAATCACAGCCCCAACACTGTACGATTCAGAACAGTGCCAAAGAGGAAGAATCTATCCTATTTCAAAGGTATTTAGAAAAATATAAACATTTTAAATAAAAGGAAAGCATCCTCTAACAGAAGTGTAAAATGATCAATAGGCTTTAGTCTTCTGGTATCATTCTTTTGATTTCCTTGGTGCCTCTATCAATTGCTTTTGTTATTATGGGCCTGAAAAGGAGAAGGGGCAAGAACAACATTGAGAAAATGAAGATCTGGGTTCATGGGCAAACACTGACAGAAATGACCTCCTACAAGTCCAGCAAGGTACGCTGCTTCTCTAGACTTTTGTTGCCCATGTAGAGATTTGAGCTTCAGCCTAGAAATTTTAGGGCCCTTTCCAGCAATATAATTGTATGATTCTTCTTTACAAATGGGATGGAGAGGCACATAGAAACTCAGTGATCAAATTAGTGTTTTTCATATGTTAAATAAAAGGCCACTCAAATGCTTTTGATCTTCCGCTTTTAGACAACGCTCCTCAAATGCTAAAGGAACTTCTCTAGGCGGGAAAGAGACCAGCAACTTAAAACAACCTTGTACCTATACGGACTACTATATCCAAACCTCATGGAAACAGCAAACCCCAAAACTACGATACATACACAAAAAGAAAAAGAAACACAACACTAGAGATGGTCATCAAATCACGAGAACAAGAGAGGAAGGGAAGACAATGGACAGTGTGTTCCTTCACAAAGCTAGAAAAAGCTCTATAGGCAGAGCTCAAAGACAATGATTGAAAATGAGGACCAACTGACTCCCTGATCCTTTAAATCTCTTAACAACAGGTGGAAAAAGTCACTGACTTGAGACACACTGGAAGGTTGAGTGCTGTATCTTGTGACTCTTGCTTAAACTAAAGGTGTTTTATTAAAATGATGTGACAAGAGTTCAAATCTGGAAATTTACCATGAAATAGCATAGAGGTGGTTTCTGCGAAAAAAGAAAAAGTCAATCGAGCAGCCGTGGGCCCACGCACCCAACTGGGCAACAGTGGGCTGCCGTGGAGGATTCCAGCCCCCGCGGCCCTTTCCCACCCATCCCACTTCTGCTGCTGCGGCAGCATGTGTATGCATTAGTGTACAACCACTGATTTAAGAGAGACCGATACTGGGCTTCCCTGGTGGCGCAGTGGTTGAGAAAAAAAAAAAAAAAAAAAAAAAGAGAAACCGATACATAAAATTACACTTTTATTGAAGATGCATTCTTAAAAACGCTAAAGCCAAGGCTCACCAGCATCATTCCTGAAGTCCTACAAACTTGTCCTGAAAATTCTACTTTCAGAGTATTTGTTATCGAAGGTTTTGATGCCTATTTAAACGCCAAGAAATGCTTCCTGAAATGATAAAAAAAATACCATGAATAAAGGGTACTGAAAACGATACACAGCATCATAAAATGTTACAGCAGGAAGGAGCTTTCACGATAATTGCGTTACTTCTTCTCATTTAAGAAATAAAAGGAACCAGAAAAAAAGTGACATGTTGGAGGCCATGTAGCCTTGGACTTTGCAGCCCACCACACACTGCTGGAACGGGAAGGCCGTTTTGACTTGAGGAGGAGACAGGAAGCAAGAACAGACTGAGAGTTGGGGGTTAGATGGGAGAGACCAGGGAGAAAGAGGAACGGGAGCACTCAAATTAAGAAGCTAACTTTCAAGTCAAAACTGTGTCTCCGTCTCGAGTTTAAGTGTTACTAATGGCATTTAAATTAACAGCATGGAAGTTTAATGATGTAAGTTTGCCATAATGATGATATATGACATTCTACTAATACATAATATATACACACAGATATCCATGCATTAAGCACTTATCCCCTTGACAATTATTAATAATGGCTGTACAAGTAATGGTGTTGTCTGCTGCAGGATATGACACGGGAGAGCCGTCTTTTCACATTGCTATCCGAGACGGATGTACATTTCAAGCTGTCTGCTAAACTTGAGAAAACAGCCAATAGGTTTTAGTTTTCATTTTTGTATTTGGGGTGGGTGGGTTTGTTTTGTTTGTTTGTTTTCTCCAAGGTGAGAAAAAAATGACAAACATTTTAAAAACCTTTCTTTCTTTAAAGCAAACCCCCAGACACTTACATCCCACCCACACACCTCACACTGACAAAACCTGTGAACCTCCTGCTTTTTTTTTTTTTTTTTTTTTTTTTTTTTTTAATGGGAGAAAACTTTGGAAATTCCCTGATGCAAGCTGCCGGCAATCACTGTAGCTGCTGGTCCCTAGGTTGAGAGAGATACAAGGGTCACCTATTCGGATGAAGGACAGTTACAATCTCCTCAGCTCCTTTCAAAAGGCCTACAACACACATATTTCTCTGGCAAAGAACTTTATTTTGAGGTCTGTATTTTTTTCTGTTTCTTTCTAAAATAGGTTAGATAATTCTTAAAGACACATTGATGAAAATTATTATCGCAAGTCCAAATGCACTGTGCCACCACACACCTCCCAAATACCAATTAAAATACTTTAACCTTGTTCCGCAACTACACACAGAAAGAAAAAATAAAGCACAAAGTTAATAATAAAGACAAAGTATTTAGAGAGCGATGCAGATTATGAAGCCAGTACTGTATTTCTAAAGAGTGTCTGGTGTCTGTAATGACAACTTTAAAATAAAACTGCAGAACTAACTGTGATTTTTATTTAATGAACTAAATTTTAAATCCTTTGTTGTTTTTAAGAAAACATGGAACTCCCCTGGTGGCACAGTGGTTAAGAATCCGCCTGCCAACGCAGGGGACACGGGTTCGAGCCCCGGTCTGGGAAGATCCCACATGCCGCGGAGCAACTAAGCCCATGTGCCACAACTACTGAGCCTGTGCTCTAGAGCCCGTGAGCCACAACTACTGAGACCAAGTGCTACAACTACTGAAGCCCATGCGCCTAGAGCCTGTGCTCCGCAACAAGAGAAGCCACCGCAATGAGAAGCCCGTGCACCGCAATGAAGAGTAGCCCCCGCTCTCTACAACTAGAGAAAGCCCGTGCAGTAACAAAGACCCAATGCAGCCAAAAATAAAATAAATTTAATACATTTTTTTTTTAAAAAAGAAAATACTATTGTTCAGCAAGTTCCTCAGAACTTTGTCCATACCCCTTAGGCCATACCGCAGTATACCATTTTTCATATATTTACAATTTTACTTGCCTCAAACCACTGCTGCCACATTTCCTACCATCCCCTCTTCCAGATGACACCACTTCTGTTCATAACCATGAGAAACCTAACACCACATAAACCCAGAAGCCAACAAGGTAACACTGAAATTTTTTACTCGTTTCTTTCTCTGTCACACGTGTTCATGTACCCATGCCCTGTCTCAAATACAGTGTGAGCAGAATGTTGTATGGTCCAACTTAAGTGCAACCAATCTATTTGGTAATAAAACAGAACGACCTCATAGTCAAAAAGGCCCAGAAACCATCTGGACACTCAGCTGCTGGTCCTAGTACTAGTTGTGGCTCTCTGTCTAGCCTTGGTTGGAAAAACCTCTAAACCTTAATTTCATCCTCTGTTCAACATCAGGGTCAATGTAAAAATCCAAAACAATCCAAACTGTGAATGCACCTGAAAAATGTCGAATTCCATGCAAATGAATTATTATGCAAAAGAGCCATCCGTGATAGTGTCACATCTAACACTTAATCATCTTTGTAGAATAATCTATCTAGGGACGTAGGCTTTTCAATCTGTTGGGGGGCGGGAATGTAAAACCCTCTTACAGTTATTTAATTTCTTCTGGCAACTAATTTTCCTGAATGTTTTAGCACCATATTGAGTAAATTTTAGCAATGTTATCCTCAATATTATTTATACCTTAACGCAATAAGCTTAGAGTAAAAATGATTGTTTAGCGTGTGCTATGGGACCAGCACCTCCAGGTGCTGGGTAAGTAACAGTAAGCATGATGGGCATTGCCAAGTAGACATAAGTGTCCAGCAGCAAGGAAGGACCCAAAACCTAGTCCTACACCATGTTGTGACAACAAGGATCCAGCTCCTTGGCGAGCATCCCTATCCCATGTGAACATTCCTCTGTTTTTGTTCCTAACCAACTGTTTTTGTTCTACCTCTTCCTCAAGCGTAGCCTCGCTCTCTCAATATCCTGAACTCGGGATCGTTTTTAAATGCAGCGCCAGGCAAGAGATACAGTAAGATAAAAGGGGGTAGAAGCTTAGCAAAAATCTGACTTTGGGCAAACTGTTCAACTTCTGGGGGACTCAGTTTCCTCTTTCTTACAGAAATGAAGTAGATGCAGACATAAGTCCTCAATTACTTCAAAATAAAATCCAAGCCTTTGAAAATACTGCATCCATCTTTACAAATGCCGGAAGCAAGACGCTATATTACATCAGAATGGTACTCCCAGAATGTCTACTTGTTTTATGAGTAGCTCTAGGTTTTTGTGTGTTAAAAGTGACATGTGTCTTTGCCTATTCTTCTGTCACGTTTACAATATTGTTACATAGAATTCCACTTCGTACTGGCTTCCAAGTGAAAATCAATATTAAAAATCAAAAACAAACCCCCAAAACTTGAATTATTGTCATCCATGACCCTGTTACTCAAAGTGTGGTCAGGTGGCGTCATCTAGAAGTTTGTTAGAAATGCAGGCTCTCAGGCCCCTCCCCAGATTTACCAAATCAGAATGTGCATTTTAACAAGATCTACAGTGATTCAAAGGCACATTGACATTTGAAAAGCCCTGATTTGTATGTTTCAAAAATTACCAGCTTAGCTTTCCTAACCCAAGATCATTGGGTTGCCCTTCCTCTTCCAGTAGATTTTATTAAATTAAATTCAAATAAAGATGCTAACTACTAAATAAGTACTGTGACGAGGCAGAAACCACCAATCACCTGCAAACAACTCTAAAAGGCATGCCACAAATTTCTTCACAGGCAAATCTTCTAGTCCAATATTTAGTAAATACATTTGCTTTTATAGTAAGTGAGTAAAATCTATGAATGATATTAAACATAGTTATTCCAGTGTTGGTTGGACCCTTGAAGTAGTCAGGATGACTTCGCTTTAGCCTCTAGTACCTCCTGCTTCCCTTGCGTGTCTGCCAATCACTTACCTTCTGGGATGTCTGCAATGTCATTTTCCCTTGGACTTACCTGAGGGAGAAATTACACCATTCAATCAGCAAAACAATGCATCTTGTAAAAGTCCATTCTGAGCCAAGTTCCTCTGTGTTGTGGTGAAATTACCCCCATATTATTCCTCCCAGCCTTACAAGGCCAGGTTCAAGTGGAAACATACACTTAAGTGCCAAGGTCTCCCTTTCTGGGGAGGAAGGCTCTTTTGCATTTTATGAACCAGAAATTTAGGGGCAGAAAGTCAGTATCTGCATTAAGTGAGGCTGTTACTGACTTCACTTGGAAGACAGCTTTTGGCTTCCAGCTTTCTTAATTAGGAAGGAAACTGTCAGAAGAAACTGATCATATAGGAAAAATACAGGCCTCCCGGTACTCTTGTCCTCTTGGAAACAATATTAGGAAACACTTTACATCCTGTTGTGGTCCCAGGTAAGCCGAGAAGAGTACTACGCGTTTTGGTTTCTACTTTAGCCCCATCAACACAACCCGAATACTTCTGCCCCTAATTTCTCAGTCCAGTGAAGTCCAGAGGGGGCAGGGGTGCTGAGAGCAACATATGCGGTCCACACTGTCCTGCACACAAACCCACTTTCCAAAGAAATCCTCCAAAAGCACAAGAGAGTGTACAGTGGATTTCTCACGTGGTCCGAACTGAAATACATTAACATCCGCCTAATTCTGAAAACTATCTACGCACAGCATGTGTATGCTCACGGTAAGAGCATACAACGCAATGTGGTACAAACAATTAAAAGTTCTTTTCAGAGTGGAAATGCAAAATAGAACGAATATCTATTTTCTGGAAATGAATCTAGCCATCTGCCTTGCAAGAGCCGCAGGAAGAGTACCCAAAACAGCAGAAACAGCAGCCTCTGGTGTTAACAATCTATTCTCAAATCTCATGCTTCACATTTCCCCGGCAAACAAGGCTAAAAATACAAGACAGGCAACAAATAGTCTCTTGGGTTCTGCCATTCCATGGATGGCGTATTCAGAGTAATATTTTGTGTTGAAATTCAAAACTGGGGGGGGAAAGCAAGCTATCATATTAGAAGCTGGCACTCAGAATTTTAAGTGTGAATCTGATCCCAAAGTATATTAAGCTGAATGGTGAGAGGATGGCTGTTTGCGTACAACATAAATCTCTGAGACGTATCTGAATACATTTATAGATTTATTTAAGCTCCTCTAAATTCTTCTCCAAGTCTCATAGTTATAGAGATATAATTTTAGTACTTATGTCACCAAAATATCAGACTCATTTTGTTTTCGGCACAGTTTAGAAAAGCGTCTTTATCGTGGGCTCTGGAGCCGGACTGCATAGGTTCAAATCCAGGCGCCACCACATACTAACTCCGCGGCCTTGAGCGAGGTGCTTACCTTCTCTGTGCAGCTCTTCTGCTATCTTCAAAAGGAGGATAATAAGAGTGCTCACCTCAAAGAGTTATTTTAAGTTATGTTAAGTTACTTTAAGGATTATGTAAGTTAATGTGTGTAAAACTCTTTAGAGTAATGAATGGCACCTGCTAAAGACAGTCATTACTATTATTATCTAATATTCAAGCAAGACTGCACAAATGCCTTCTCTTAAGGAACAGGCATCACACAAAGAGTGGCAGCAACACGATGACAGGTCTCATGCCAGTGGTGGCCAAGAAGCAAATGACTGGGTGCGCAAGCAAGCGTCTTTACCTAGAGTATGCGGCCAAGAATGACAGAGGTAAGTCCCCCTCGGTTATTCGGTCATGCTGTTAGTTCAAGAAGGCAGCAGAATAAGGAGGACAGAAGACAATGACACGGCTGGTCAAGTAGCACTGCCCAGTGTACGGGACGATCAGAATTAATGGCAAAGGTATAATCAAGGAGGGGGACACATCCGGGCTCTCTGTGAACATCTGTGCCTGCCGCTTAAGAGGACATCCTGCATCACCACCACCACCACCTTCCTTAAGAGAATGTTATGGAATGAATCTTTCTTCATACACTTGGTCTTCGGGATTAGACTGTTAACACGTATGGTCTGGGTCCCCAGCCTCCATATTTTAGAAAGAAAGAAAGACCCGAGGGAGTGATATCAAATATTCATTATCTCCTGAACGACCAATTTCTTGTTAAACCTTGAAAGTTGGCAGTATTTCAAGTTGGGTCCTTATTTGGTAGCAGGAGGATGATAAAACGTTTACAAGCCATTGAGGCAACAGACAGAAAAGTGCTTCTTCCCGAACTACTAAGACAGTGGGGTCTAGAACTACGAGACCCGCTCAGTCATAGAGTTTTGATGGAACTCACGGAGGATTCCTGGGGTTCCATAGGTTTCCCCAACCTATGGGGTACCACTTAAAGAACCAGAGACCCACAGATGGGTCATTCAAAGAGTGAGGAAGAATGGAAGGCTGACATTACTATCTTTCCTGGTAAGACTATGAAAAAGGGTGACAGATGCTGCCACTATAGGGTCAGGTAAGAACAATGAATCTCTTCTTATCAGCCGAGATACTTAAGAGATTTCTTGAGCAGAACCCTTTGTCAGGCAGAAGATACCACCGGACTGCTCAAACGAAGAGTACAACCCAAGAGTCACAAAAAGAAAAACCCACCAAGAAATTACAAGAAAAGGCTCTTTTCTCATAGCCCTTTGGAGGAGAAGATTCTGGAGGAAAAAGAAGCAGAATGCGGGGTGGCGGAGGCAGTAATTATGTTCGTTAAGGAGGAAGTGAACATAGATATAAAACTGCAGGAACGAGGTACGTAAATGGATTTAAGTATGCGTAAACCATGCGACCCTATTGTGCCTATAAAACAGATGCGTATTTCTCTTGCCCTTAATGCATCACTATGGTTACCATAAGGAAGATTTCATTGTCCATGAAAATGTTTAAAAGAAGGACTTGTGTGAAAGCTCAGCCCAGCTAAGATCATCTTCCTCCCTGCCTTCAGACTGGGATATCTATGTACAGTATCTAATAGAGGAATCACAACCGGATCAACAGCAGTGCTCCTTTTTTTCAGAGAAGAAAAACAAATCAGTGTGACAACATGATGTGGATTCAATTAGCACTTGGCAGGTCATGAATAACTTTTAAACCCCCCTTCTTTTAACTTGGAAAGTGTTAAAATATACGTAATCATGGTACCCAAGCGCTTTCCTTACAGTAAGTATGCTATCCATCAAGTACATAAATCTCAAGAATTAAGTCTAGCTTACAAAGGAGGGAACCAGAACATGGGCCTTGGGCCACTACTTGGGCCACTACTAGTTTCTGCAGGCAGTCCCTTGCCCCGTGTATTTTCCTCGTTGAGGACATTCAAAGCCAATCATCTGAAATCTCATTGCAATTTTCAGAGGGTTTTACATTAGGTATGGAGGGAAAGAAAAGGGGAAAAAAAGGAGTTGGTACAATGATCTTGGAAACAAATAAATAACTAATTGTAAAGAAATGGCTACTGAATTGTTCAATCTTCTTATATAATCAAAGCAAATGGCATAATTCTGTCTATCCTGTTGTTTCGGGAAGGCGGAGTACCTTGGTTCAGACCAACATGAAAAGGCTTGTAGAACAAAAAAACGATTTACTTGGATAAGTAAGAACACTGTAGAGCCAACCCCAGAGAATGCGGTGAAACTACTCGGCAAACATGTCCCCTGGGTGCATCTCATCTTGCTTTTAATGAGCCGGCACCTTCCTGAGCTGGGAGAACTTAAATAACTTTGAGACGTGCCCTTTGTTCTGAAAACCCTAATTGTACCCACCTGTCCCAAGCCAGGTTCTGTGGCTTCACAGATTTTATAGCCTGTTTACTGCTCATTTCTTGGGGAATCTCTGACAGGTGCTAAAGGTAACAGGCTTTCTGCCCCAGAAAGTAAAATACCACAAGGGAAATATTAGTCAGATGTACTGCTCCACTCCATGTGTCTTGAACATTACTATGATCTGTGCAAGACATTTGTTGTAAATAAGCCTGCAGAGTGTACAGTGTGTTTTCCAGGAGTCCTTTGAAGAACAGCTTGCAGACAGGAGGTGCTAGCCTTAGTTTCACAGCCAGCAAAACTCCATCCAAGAGGCTTTTGGCAGGTCCGCACCTCTTGTTTCAAGCTGGCTTCAAGACAGCCCCACCAACCAAATTCCAAGGGTCAGTATGTGGAGTCAGTCATTCTTTAGGTGTTCAGCATAGAACAGCAAGTGGAAACTCAGACATTTAAATCAACACTCAGAAAAGGCCCGCTTTCCCTCCTAATAGTGTATTAAAAACAACTCAGAGCTGACTTTGCAAGGAGGCATTCTCTGTAGTAAATTAAATGGCTGAAGCTTGTGTTTCTCCCAGCGAGGAAAGGAACTATGCTTCACCATCACCTAGTGTGTGCAATCACTTGAGGCTCATTTTTAAACCTTTCCTGCTTTTTAAAAAGCCTGCTCCATTAAAAAAAAAACACAAAAAACAAAAACTTTTCAGGAAATGAAATGCAAATAGTCACTGAACAGGATCATGAAAGGGAAAAACCTCTATCCACTTTTTTCTTTTTTTAATTCTTCATTCCAGACAGCACGACTGCTTTTAACACACCGTTAGCTTTTATAAAAATGAGATTACACTGGTTTTTCTGTGATCGTCCTCAACCCTTTCCACCCTTTCCTGTCTCCCGGCTACTCACAATACGTTCAAGGTAGAGGTAAGGTGGGCAGATCAGTTTCATCCCTCGCCAGTCAAGCGTTAGGTAAATCATTTACGGCAATTACAAATTCTAAGCCTAATGGATGACACCTAGGAATCAAGAAAGAGCGGGAAGGAAGAGCTTCCGGATGATTTCAAGGGTAAAGCCACAGTCCTCAAGCTACGTGTAAACTGCCTCTGATCAGCTTCAAAGCAAGTCCGCGGTTTTAAGTTCATGCTTCCAGTCCTCGCTCAAGGTGGAGCTGAAACCAGGTGCAGAATGTCACTCTGCCGGAGCCCAGAGGATCCAGGAAAAATGGGGTCTACGTTTCTAAGTCGGAAAGAAGCTGCGGCTTCCCATCCGCTCAGGGGGCCCCGCGCTCACGAGCTCCCGGGCTGGATTCGGCACCGGGCAGGGAGAGGAGGCGCCGGGTGGGCGGCCTCGGGCCAACTGCTAACCCGGTGGGGCACTGCCGGCGCAGTTAAACGCGGACGGTACACGCCGCTCTCCCGAGCTCCCGCACACCGCGGCCTCCTCGAAAGAAAGCCCACTGCTGCCCAGGACCTCGGGCTGCTGTCGCCCGAGAGGTGTCGAGCTTCGCGGACTTCAGCCTGGGTGCTGCTCCCCCAGAGAAAAGGCGCACTCTCCATTCAAGCGCACCCTCCAGAGACTCTCATCACCCGGCGCTCCTCCCCAGGAACTCTCGAACACCCCTACGGGCGCCCACCCGTGAACGATCTCGCCACGGAAGGAAGTGAAGAGGACTGGGGGGAGCGAGATTGGAGTGAAGAGGTGGGGACTCCAGTCTGCAGCAATTGGGGAGGGCTCGGAAAATGCAGCAAACGACGAGAGGAAAAGAAGGGTAGGGGCCCCGGTCCCAGCAACCTGTAGGGCTGCGACTGATTGCGAACTTGGGGTGGGAGACAATGGTCCCCTCGGAGGTCCTCCGCCCGAGTCCCACCCCGCTGCGCTCAGCGCGCGGAGAGGTGCAGGGCGCAACTTGGGAAGCCAACGCCATAGGTGCGGGTCCCGCTCGGCCGCCTCGCCCCCGGCTCCGCCTCCCGCTCGACCCCGCGCTTACCTCGGGCAGCCGCAGCCCCCGCCGCCCAGAAGCAGAGCCCCAGCCAAGGGAGCCACCGGCGCGCCCCTCCAGCGCCTCCTCTTGCGGCGGCCGCTCTCCGCATGCTGCTTGCCCCGCTCGGGAGTACGGATCCTCTTCTGCGCCCCGGCAGCCCGGGAGAAAGGCACGGCGAGCCAGGGGCCGAAGCAAGTGGGTCCCGGGGGGCTTCGGCGAGTGACTGCTCCACCGCCGCTCCCTACAGCAGCAGGGCAGGGCGTTCCGAGCCGCCGCGCGGTGGGCACCCAGAGGATGCGCGCGTCCCCATAGCCTCCCACGGCGGGGCGACCGCTGCCGCCACGGTCACTGCCCGAGTCACCCACCGTCCCTGCCGCACTGCCCGCTCGCGGCGTTTCAGCCGCCGCCGGGTTCCGGACTAGGGAGCGGAGGAAGGAGCCCGCAAAGCTAATGAGACACCCCCCCAGAGGCCGCCCCTTCTCCTCCCCTCCGAGAGGCAACCAATGAGCCGGGCCGGGGCGGGGCGGCGGCGGCGGCGGGCTGGCGGGCGGCGCGGGGCGGGGCTGGCGGCAGGGAGGCGCAGGTGAGCCCCGCGGCGACTGCGCGCGACCCCAGGTGCCTCCGCGAGCTCCGGAGCAGGACCGCCGCTGGGCTTGAGGAGGTCACGCTCGCTCCAAGATGGGAGCAAAGCCTGCGGGCCTCTTGGAGGCGAACCCAACGCGGAAAGATGTGGGCACTCGGCAGCCTGAGTCTGCTGCTTCCTGCAAACCACTGTTTCGTTCAACTTTGAGCCCTTTCACAGCCCTGCCCCTCTTGCTTCCATTTTTTAAAATCAGACCAGACACCACTCCAGAAAAATTCAAAAAAAAAAAAAAGACAAATGCCAAGTGGAAAAAAAATAGCACTGGAATAAACCCATTATTGCAACTAAGCTAAATGTGCATGCATGTACATAAAGAGGTGGGGAAGTCATGGGTGCATGAGGGGTATGTGATTGATTTTTATTTTTTCTTTTTTTCCCCAATTCCCTTGTCTGTGGTCCTAATCACCCAGGAAGCCCCCAAAATTTCAGAAAGCTCTTTCGTTTCTGATGGCTCCTGTTTCGTTTAAATCTGGGCCCTGGCAATTGCCTTCCTCCTAAGTATCAGGGAAAGGAAGTCGTGCTGGGCCTTTGTCATTAGAAGGAAAGACTTCTTAAAAGTGTGGTTTGTTTTGAATAGGTTGTCAAATCTTCATTTCCCTGCTTTTGAAAGTACCTCCCGGTTGCCTCTTATTCTCCCATTTGCAGAAGGAGTCATTTAAGAGAGATTGCCTCGGGCCACACAGTTTCAGAGCAAAGAACAGGCTTGGGGGGTTGGCCCTGAGTTCAAGGCTCCATAGTCAGAGCACCATATTCGAGCCCCCAGAATGATGCCAGAACTTAGCTGGTCAGAATACATGTCCCCTTTTGCCTGGTGGACCCCAATAGAAAATGAAATCTTGGTTTGAAAGAAAGACAGCGTTCCCAACACCTCCCCACTGCCCACAGTCAATATCAATACAGTACTTTCAAAAAGTCCCTCTCTCTGGTCAAAGTACCACCTGACCCGAAACACGTTTCTCTGGAGAATAAACAGTTTAAAGTGAGGTAATAGTTCTGGATGAGGTAATTGCGCTAAGTCGCTTTCTTCCTAGGAAAAAGAGGATGATAGGCAGAAAGATTGATTCCCTGATAAGCACATATGCCATCCCTCTCCTGAGTGCCACCAGACACGTGACTGTCAGCAATTGCTTCCTCCGGTCTTCTGACCCTCAATAAAAGGTTTGGGACCTGGTCAAGAAAACCAAGCTCTGGGGAATGAAGGCTTCAAAGCAAAGACTGATGTGGGGTGGGCTAGGGACTCGCCTGAAAATCTCTTTAGAATCTTGGTAAATGAGGGTTTTGTCCTTTTCCTCTGAGAAGGTGAACTGGGAATTAATCTACCAAATATGCTTTACCTGTCCTCTGGAAAATAGTCATTCATCCTCTGACTTTCTTTATTCTTCAAGACCATGTGGCAGTTATACCACAAATGAGTATTTTTCTTAAAGAAAAAAAAGAGAAAAGAAAGAAAAGGGAATTACTGTGTTTCTCCAAAATAGTATTTAAGTATTACTACTGTCTCCAAAGGGGAGCAAAAGTAAAAACAATTTTATTTTGAAAAAATATCTAGGAAATAGATGAGCTAATAATGTTAATAAGTGAGATTATTAAGTCAAGTAAAATTGTGATGACAGTTAAGAGAGAAGGAAGGAAACTAAGAACCTTTGAATACATACGCTGCTCAAGGAATGGGATATACACACACACACACACATACATATACAAATATATATATTGTTATGCATATAAATACTTGTTATATGTAACTGTTGTTTTTTAGAGCAGAAGCGAATCCAGGAAGTCAGGTACTATTATCCCTGTTGGGCAGACAAGGAGAGTCAGGCTGAGTAGAGAAGTGATTCGCCCAAGGTCACATAACCAAGGGGCTGAACATTAAGAATGAGGCACCAGGGACTTCTGTGGTGGTCCAGCAGTTAAGACTCCGTGCCCCCAGTGCAGGGGGCCCGGTTCAATCCCTGGTCAGGGAACTAGAGCCTGCACGACACAACTAAGAGCCTGCATGCTGAAACTAAAGATCCCGCACACCACAAGGAAGATCCCCTCTGCTGCAACTAAGACCCAGCACAGCCAAATAAATAAATAAATATTTTTTTAAAAAGGGGGGGCTTCCCTGGTGGCACAGTGGTTGAGAATCTGCCTGCCAATGCAGGGGACACAGGTTCGAGCCCTGGTCTGGGAAGATGCCACATGCCACGGAGCAACTAGGCCCGTGAGCCACAACTACTGAGCCTGCGCGTCTGGAGCTTGTGCTCCGCAACTGGAGAGGCTGCGACAGTGAGAGACCCGCACACCGCGATGAAGCGTGGCCCCCGCTCGCCGCAACTAGAGAAAGCCCACGCACAGAAGCGAAGACCCAACACAGCCAAAAATAATTAATTAATTAATTAATTTTTAAAAAAAGAATGAGGCACCAGCTTGCACAATTCTAAACCCAAGATGAAGTTTGAAGTCCTGTCCGTTCCACTGAGTTTTCCAGAGATGAGACATTCTGCCTCGTTCTCCTCAGTACTGTTTAGCAACTGGGTTGGGAGAGGTTCGGTCTTCAGTATTACCACACCTATTACAGACCATATATTCATTATACGTCTTGTACTAACTATGTTTCACATGTCAATACACCCTGTATTAATCTACTTCTGGCTATTTTAAAAGATGCAGGAATTGTACTCCATTGCATTTGCAAAAATATCCATGTCCATCTGGAGAGATACATTGAGTAGTCACTACCTGGGATCATAGTCTCCGGCCAAGGAGCAGCCTGGAAGAACTGACCTGAGAATCAGGCAACCAGGTGCTGGGCCCTGACACTGCCAGGGACTGTGTGGCTTAGGGCAAGTCAACAGCTCCTAGTCTCAGTTTCTTCATCTGTAAAATGGGAGTGTTTCACTAGATGAGCTTAAGATCAACCCTATATAAGATCCATCATTTTCAACTTTAGCACATTATAATTTTGAATGCTCCATACAACCAAGTTGGAAATTAAGCCACTTCTTCTGAAATTGGGACAATTATGTGACAAATGCATTGTGTTCTAGAGAAATGATTTTGGATCATAGCCAACCTATAAGTATTAGCTATAACCAAGTAATATTAATTTAATGAATAGGCTTAGTAAAATGTTTTGCTCCATTCTTTGCTGCTTGAGTTGACTATGACTGTTTTCTAACAATTGATATTAAAGATCAAGAGGTAGAACATTTCTACTTCTATTGCCTTTTTTTACTGCATAAATAATTGACATATAACATTATGTTTCAGGTGTACAACATAATGATTCGATATTTGTGTGTATTGTGAAATGATCACCACAGTAAGTCTAGTTTACATCCGTCACCTTACATAGTTACGATTTTTTTCTTGTGATGAGAACGTTTAAGATCTACTCTTTCAGTATATTAACTATAGTCACCATGCCATACATACATCCCCAAGACTTATGTATTTCATAACTGGAAGTTTGTACCTTTTGACCCCGTCCACCTGTTTCGCCCACCCCTCCCGCTGGCAACCACCAATCTGTTCTCTGTATATATGACTTTGGTTAGTTTTGTTGTTGTTTTTTGTTTCTGTTTTCCTTTTAGATTGCACATATAAGTGAGAACATATGGTACTTTTTCTTGTCTGACTTACTTCATTCAGCATAATGCCCTTAAGTTCCATTCACATTGTTGCAAATGGTAGGATTTCCTTCTTTTTTCATAGCCTTTTGATCATCTCTAACCAAACTAGTCTCAAAAGATAGAAAATGTTTGAGTGTAATTTGGAGGAGGAGAGATACAGACTTTGCATGGTGAGATATGCCCTTCCAAATACAGTGAATTTTTTTTTTTTTTTTTTTTTTTTTTTTTTGGTACGCGGGCCCCTCACAGTGGAGCACAGGCTCCGGACGTGCAGGCTCAGCGGCCATGGCTCACGGGCCTAGCCGCTCTGCGGCATGTGGGATCTTCCCAGACCGGGGCACGAACCCATGTCCCCTGCATTGGCAGGCAGACTCTTAACCACTGCGCCACCAGGGAAGCCCCAGTGAATTATTTTTTAAGTGGTTTACTATAACTCCTTATGAAAACCTGTGTATTTGCCTGGAAAACATATGTTAACTGATTTGGCCCCCCTGTTTGGTGTAAGTGGTAAAACTCCAAGGGACATTAAAGGAGGTACAAATATTCTACAAGAGTAAGAGGAAAGAATTTGTCATTCAAGGAGATGGGGAAGGAGAGGAGTGAAGGGGTGGGTGGAAAGCCACACCTGCCAGCACATGGCCTTTCTCCCGGGAGATCCAAATCATCATTAAGGCTATGGAGGCAAGTGAATTCTTCATGAAAACAGAGCAAAGGAATTGTAGTTTGAATCTAGATAACTAAAGACAAAACAGACACTCAGAACAGAGAGAAAGGACCTTAGACAAGGAAGCTTTCAGAAAGTATAGAGACACTGTGGGGCTTCCCTAACAACAGAACTGAATTCTCTTTAGGCCCAGGAGGTGCCTATTTAAAAATCTGAAGCCAGGTGTCAGAAGTCAGTGAGCTCAAGACCCTTGGGAATAGAACACAGTTGTAGCTACAAAGGAGCGGCAGTAGGCTTAGAAACATTGGGTGAAGACTTAGGGGGAAAGAGCGGGAAAGAACTCCACCACACAGTTGTACATCTTACTTTTACCTAACCTTCTGGACTGAATAGGTAGTTTTAGTTATAACCACTGTCAGAATCTTTCTTTTAATGTTTCTAGGGCCTTTGTAGGCTGCACATAGATCCTTTCCTAAGCATGCACCACAGAGGGGTAATCTTCCCATGTTTGTAGCTTTCCTCCTCCGGAATACCTGACTGCTATTCCAAAGACCCAACTATTTCTAGCTCTGCCACTACCGGATGTTTCTGATAAAAGCCCCTGTCTCTATTAATCATACAATTATGATAATTAATAGGTGAAGACCAAAAATCAACCGACAAAAGAGCAACAGTTGGCAACCTCAATTGGTGAACTTGGCAATCCAATTAAATGAGAGCGTCTACAAGCGATATTGCCATTGGAAATACTCTGTGTCAATCATTACCCCAGAAAGGTCACGTTCAATCAGAGCAGCACATTTCAGAAACGCATGCAACTTACAGAAAGCAGGTAGAATTTAATTCACCACTATGTGCTCACGGTCTCACTCATAATTCAGGAAACTGCTGGAACAGGGGGAGAAAATGATGTTGAGAGCCGGAAAGCCTTGAGTGCTTCCCATGTGATGTTTATCCAGGTACAATAATCCAGGTTAACAACCGTCCCTGTTAAAGGCAATATGGGATCATTTGTTAAGGAAACTCACACACACAATATTAGAGAAGTCTATTTTGGATATTGGGCTATGGAGCAGCAATAAAGTACAGAAATCCAATACATTTGTTTAAAAAGGACAGCAGGCACCAGAATAAGACTCTAACTAAACACAGTTTTCCTGACACCGCAAGTGTGCCTTCCTCATTTTCTACCCCGGTAATTACTTCCCGGAATCAGGTGTCTAGGAGTTTCGGCTGTAGCTGCTGACACAGACAAAGGAAAGAACTTAAAAATAATAACAAGGACTTCCGTGGTGGCACAGTGGTTAAGAATCCGCCTGCCAATGCAGGGGACACAGGTTCGAGCCCTGGTCCAGGAAGATCCCCCATGCCACGGAGCGACTCAGCCCGTGTGCCACAACTACTGAGCCTGCGCTCTGGAGCCCGTGAGCCACAACTGCTGAAGCCCGGGCAACTGGAGCCGGTGTTCCGCAACAGGAGAGGCCACAGCAATGAGGGGTCCGTGCACTGCAACAAAGAGTGGCCCCCGCCTTGACGCAACTAGAGAAAGCCCACGTGTAGCAACGAAGACCCAACACAACCGAAAATAAATTAATTAATTACAAATTTTTTAAAAAAGTTAGGTTTTAAATAAATAAATAAAAATAATTACAAGAAACACAATTCTTTGGCAGTAAAATTAATGTTAGTGCTTTAAAAAATAATAAACTGGGATGAGAAAAGACAAGATGTGTAAACTCATAAAAGATGTAGTCTCTGAAGACAGTGTAACATGCAACCCCTGAGTTACCCGACCTTGGCACTGAGCATCAGAAACGTGACAATTTACCCCTCCCAGCACTTTATGGTAGCTCAGGGACAGCCTGGTATCTTTCCATATTGGGAGAAAATGCTGTGATTCTTAACCGTCAAGTGGAAGATGCTGCCAAACCCTCTGTGGGGTATGTGTTTTCATTTGTTCCTCTTGATCTACTCTGGTGGGTACTATGCCTGCTGGTGAATAGAGAAAACAAGGCAAGAGATTTCCCGAGATAATTAAAGTAAATTTGTAGTTCAAAGTCACATGACTGCCATGCCACCATCACTACACCACACAGATAAACCACACAGCTATCTTCTGTCAACAGAAAAAAATGCACAATCTAGAAGTTGAGAATGATGTTTTATTCAACGGTCTTGTTGAGGACTTGAGCTTGGGAGGCAGCCTCTTGGATAGCTCTGAGGGACTGCTCCGAAGAGGTAAGGGAAGAACCAGGATATATAGGAGTTTTTGCAACAAAAACCAGGTAGCTGGAACATCGAAATATTACTGTTAATTAAAGAAAAAACAGAGGTCTCAAGTTAATGAATTTAGCGCTTTTCTATGTATGGGAAGATGCAAGATTCTGGGCTCATTGAAATCATTCCTTTGATATGCACCTTAACTATCTATGGCCAGTATCCTGCTTTTCTCCATACTGAATCCCCTCAGGGTGCACAGTCAAGATTACTGTTAATTAAAGAAAAAACAGAGGTCTCAAGTTAAGGAATTTAGCGCTTTTCTATGTATGGGAAGATGCAAGATTCTGGGCTCATTGAAATCATTCCTTTGATATGCACCTTAACTATCTATGGCCAGTATCCTGCTTTTCTCCATACTGAATCCCCTCAGGGTGCACAGTCAGTAGCTGATGGCTTGATGGCTGCAATGTCCTTCATTTATTGATCTGGCAGGTGACATTCTTCCTTCACACTCCAAATAGAAGAAGACTGAAGGCATGAGGAGATAAATGCCCTGTAGGTTCTGGTCAAGAATAGAATCAAGAATCAAAAATACAGCAAGTGGAACAAACTTGTATTCCAACCTCTCCATCTCCTCATTAGTATTACAAGATCCAGAGCTGTTTCATTTTCCTGGAACTGGAACATCTACCCAGAGCCAATTGCTGGGGAAACGTAGGGTTAGATGCACAGTTTCCAGTCTATAGACATGAATAGAGCCAGTGGCTTTCTTTTTACTGAAGCTGCCTGTTTTCCTGCAGAACAAGGGCTAAGGAATAGATGGATGCAGTCTGTATGTCAAAGTTGGAGATTAGAAGGGCCTGTATTGCCTGTTTGGAGTACCAGTACCAAGAGAAGAAACAGGTGTCTGGCCTCTGGAAAAAAGTATGACAAACAGAATGGTAGTGTATACATTTAGGGGGTGGATTATGCTATCGAAGGAGTTTATCAAAGAGCCTTTAACCATAAGAAGCCACTCGTGCAAATGCCAATCACTAAGAAAAGAATGGCTTCTCTGAGAAGTAAAACAAAAGGAATAAGCAGCATAAGTTTTCTTTCTTTTTATTTTTTAATTTTCTTCTCTCATTTCCATTTTTCCTTCAGTTCCCTTGATCTCTCTTCTGGAATAAGATATCATAAATGACTCCCTGTCACTAAGAGGAGGATGACAACTCCTGTGGATTCTTCAAAGCAGGACTTAAGTAACTGTTGCGTGATTCCAATCAAAGTTGTAAGAAGAGAAAATGCTAGCTTAACAAACAGGGTCGTTTCCAATTTTCAAATAAAGCTTTGACTTTCCCGACCCAAATCCTACCATATACCTGCTTCCTTTTATCCATCTTTACAGGGGAAAAAAAACTATGAATTTATAATTTGGTATATCTTAAGGCTCAGGCAGTAGATTTAAAAGCATTCATTAGTAAATGGCTGTCACGCATTTTGAAGGAGAAAAGATCTGCTTTACATGTTAAGTAGTATTTTACCAAAAATAAAATTTAAGAGAGTACCATTTGCAGTTTAATTCAACCACACATTCCACTCAACTTGTCAGGTATAAGGATGACTTTAACCCCATTCAAGTACCAGCTTCCCTAGAGACAGACTATCTAGTTCCAGAGTAGATTTTGGGGATCACTAGAAGGCCATGATTATTACTAGTGTTTATGTAAGAAACGAATCCAAACAAAATAAATGTAGAATTTCTTTGACTCCTTTACACTCAGCCACTGACAATATACTCCTGTCGAGGAGATAAAGCAAATTACACATGGACGCGCACATATGCACACACGCACGCACGCACGCGCACACACACACACACACACACACACACACACACACACTGGGCATCTGGCTGGTCGTGCCAGTTCATTTATTTATATAGATTGTCCCCAATTTACAATGGTTTGACTTACGATTTTCTGACTTTATGAGAGTGAGAGTGTGAAATGCATTCAGTAGAAACTGTACTTCAAATTTTGAATTCTGATCTTTTCCGGGGCCACTGGAATGCAATATCATGCTCTCTGGTGATGTTGGGCAGTGGCAGCAGCCACAGGTTCTGTCAGCCACGTGGTCACGAGGGTGAACAACCAACACACAACCATTCTGGACCCATCAGCCATTCTGTTTTTCACTTTCCATACAGTGGTCAATCAATTACATGAGATAGTCAATACTTCATGAGGAAATAAGCTTTGTGTTAGATGATTTTGCCCAACTGTAGGCTAATGTAAGTGTTCTGAGCACTTTGAAGGTAGTCAAGGCTAAGCTATGCATTTTGCATATATATTCAGGCTACAAATGATCAAACTATAAAGAGTAAGACACTCTTCTGATTGACTATTCCAAACCCAGAGCCAAAGTTATAAAGCAAAGTGCACGTCGTTCTCATTAAAACTGTGAATAAACTAGAATGCTATCGTTCTAATTATTTAACAATGTTCAGGATGATTCAGCCATTGCAATACGTTATTTTAAAATTATACTTATCTGAAAGGAGTGTAGTGAACAAACATTATTTATATGTGCATGATATCCTACTTAGAAAATCCCAGAACTAAACTCTAAATATTACCAAAACCCCTACTGAGATTTCTGCCTGTGGCATCTGAAAAACAAACAAACAAAAAACTAGAAATGCTGTATAAAATAACATATACTTCTCTATAGTACATAGTTCCCTTCAAATTATGGAGAAAATGCACAGGCCAGAAATAGACCTGGAAAAGACAAGCTTACTTTGAGGCTGGAGTTGTCCTGGGGAATTTAACAAAGTTTACAGCCTATAGGATTGCATTTTAATGCTAACTCTAGGGACATGAGGCTAATTCTTGGGTCCTCAGAAGGGGAGGAAGTAGACTTGAGATCTGGACACAAACCAGGGACCCATAAAGTACTTCAACAAAACTGAAAATGTGAACCAGAAATACATCCACTTAACAAAGAGAGGCCACATGAAAACTCATTTGTCTTGCCCTAAGATCTAGGTTAGAAAAGTTTTTAAGAATTTTAAATGAGGCTTTCCCAAATACAGGTTTCAGGGTCGAAAATATATTACCTATGTGGTTACAGAAAATCGAAACTATGAAATTAACTTGTGCAAGATGGGTCGTGTCCTGGGCTGTATAGCAAAGGAAAAGAATGTCCTCTTTGGAGAACAAACCCTTGAACACAGGGATTTTCCTCCATAAAACCCAGACAAATACCTGGAAATGAGCCTCAATAAGAGTGCATTACCAGAATCAACAAGCTAAAGAATCATATTACTAAGGAATTCAGATATTGCAATTTTTAAAATAAAATTTAAACAAGGCTTCTGTAGTATTAGTCAAGCAAAATAACTGAAAACACGGGCAATAAACAAGATGTATACCAAAAAAAACTAAATAGATATAAAAAAAGAACTAAATATATCATTTCCTTCACGAGGGTCACAAGATATTCTCTTTCAAGGAGTGTGTCATATTTTTCTCCATATGACTATAATCCAGCATAAAATTAGTAGACAGGAATTGTTCCATAAGTGTTTGTGGTTGATATAGCTGCCCCAAAAGAAGCTGAAGACAGAAGTTTGCCGGGGAGAATTTATGAAAAGATAAATAAATAATATTAAGAAGCAAAACAGAAGAAAAAACCACAGAGATACTGCTTTATCTAACTTACTTTGGTGGGCTGTAGAATACAATAACTGTTTCAGACTATTCCAAAGTTGATAAAGAAGACAAACTTTGGCCTGTGGAGGCATTGAGTGTCAGTGAATCCTACCTAAAAAAAAAACAAAACAAAAAAACAAGTTTAAAACTGGATAAAAAGAACCATTTCAGGGCTCTGAAATGGGGGAAAGTGAGACAAATCAAGGAGGCAAAAATGAGAAGAGTTGAGGGCAAGATCACTAGGAGTCTGGAGCCTCTGGCCTCAGCATGCTCCAATCTTTTCTCCCCAGCTTGACTGGTGAGAACTGCAGCTTTACCAGCATAAAACTGGCCAAAAATCCTAGCAGATTTGCTGCGAGCGGGAGACTCAATTTGGGCAGAGGTGACATCTTGTAGCTTTGCCAGCTTTAATTGGCAAACTCAATAGGAAATGAATGGGAAACACCTGCAACCATGCTACCCCAAGATTGAGGTCTCAGTGTGGCAAGCAGGCAATCAGGAAGAAATTAATGTGAGATTCTGGAAAGGTGAGAACCACAGAAGTGCTGAGTTAAGTTCTCTGTATTTACCTGGCTGAATGGGAAACTACATACAGGAGCAAAGTAGACCTGAGAGAATGCAGCAAGAAGTAAAAGTCAAAGGAGATGTGGGAACTGGCTCTAAATATGAATGTGTTCCCCAAACCACAGAGACATCTAACTGCCTAGGATGGCAGCCTTATGGGCTTCAGGTGTTTGAATATAAGCTCTTCTCAAATTATTGGCTAACCACTAAGCTATGTAAACACCAGAGCAAACCCTAGAGAGCGAGACTAAAAGATAAAATGGAAAAATCAAAAAACTAAGCAGAAACATCACTTGCACTGAGTAGGAGACAGATTCCACAGCTTAAGTCTAGGCAAGATATTAAAAACAAAACAAAATAAAGAAAAAAACAGAACAGAACCCAGGATGTTGCTATATTATGTTAAATGCCCCATTTTTATTAAAAAAAATTATGAGCCATGCCAAGAAAAACAGGAAAGTTTGACTTGTACTCAAGGAAAAAGACAGTCAATGGAAACTGACTGAGTGGGCCAAGAGGTTGGATTTAGCAGAAAAAGCTTTTAAAGCAGTTTATAAAATTAGTCAAAGGACACAAGGTAACTGTGTTTTCAATATTTAATTGAAATAGAATAAATTGACTCAGTAAAGAGGCAACTGAATGCCAAAGGAGAAATAGAAACTATACTGAAAACAAACATTGGAAATATAGTTGGGATAATAAAGCTACAAGACATACAAAGAATAAATAACAAAATGTCAAAAATAAGTCCTCATTAGTAATTACTTTAAATGTAAATAAATTAAATTATCCAGTCAAAACACATAGAATGGATATAAAGACAGAATCCAACTATGTATTGTCTACAAGAGACTCATTTTATACCTAAACAACACACATAAGTTGAAAGTGCAAGGATGCAAAAAGAAACTTCATGCATAAGTTCATGCAACACACATAAGTTGAAAGTGCAAGGATGCAAAAAGAAACTTCATGCAAATACTCACCAAAAGAGAGTAGAGGTGGCTAACTAATATCAGAAAAGATAGGCTTTAAGTCAAAATCTGTTACAAGAGACAAAGAAGGACATTATATATTGATAAAAGTATCAGTTAAGCAAGAAGATATAACAATTACTAACATATATGTACCAAACAGCAGAGCTCCAAAATATGCAAAGCAAACATCGATAGAATGTAATGGAGAAATATGCATCTCTACAATAATAGTAGGAGACTTCAACACCCCATTTACAACAACAGATAGAACAACCAGACAGAAAATAAATAAGGAAATAGAGGAGATGAACACAATAAACCAAATGGACCTGACAAACATATACAGAATACTCCAACCAACAACAGCAGAAGGTACATTTTTCTCTATGCATATAGAACACTCTTCAGGATAGACCATATGTTAGGCCACAAAACAATTTTATAATTTAAAAACATTAAGATCATACAAAGTATAATTTCTAATTATAATAGAACTAGAAATCAATAGCAGAGGAAAAGCTCAAAAATTACAAATATGTGTAAATTAAACAACTCAAACAATGGATCAAAGAAATCATAAGGGAAATTAGAAAATATCTTGAAATAAAGGAAAATGAAAACACAATATACAAAAACTTATGCGAGATGAGCATAAATGAAACAAATTCCTAGAAAAACACAATCTACCAAGACTGAATCATGAAGAAATAGAAAACCTGGATAGATTTATATTTAGTAAAGAGATTGAATCAATCATTTAAAGGAGTAATTTGGGAAAATAAATTTTGGAGATGCATATGGTGATGGTTTAATAACAATATGAATGTACTTAATGCCACTGAAATGTACATCTAAAAATGGCTAAAGGGTAAATTTTATGTTTTGTATATTTTACTACAATTAAAAAAAAGAAACAAAGAAAAGTCCAACATTCATTCATGATCAAACATCTCAACACTTTAGGAATGAAAGGGTACTTAAACTGTTAGAGAACAGCTAGAAAAAAACCTACAGATACCATCACACTTAACAGTAAAGGAATGAACTCTTTCCGTTTAAGATAAAGAACAATGTAAGGATATTTACTTCTACCATTTCTATTCATCATTGTAATTAAGGTTACAATTAGTGAAATAAAAAGAAAAAAAAGAAAGCATACTAATTGGGAAGGATGAATCATTCAGATGGCATGAGCTTGCATGCAAAAATCTAAGGATTTTACAAAAAACATCTGCTAGAACTAACGAGTGAGTGTAAGAAAGTTTGCAGGATACAAGACCAATACACAAAAAGGGAATTGTGTTTCTATATATAGTTGACCCTGAACAACAAGGGTTTGAACTGTGCAGGTCCACTTATATGCTGATTTTTTTAATAAGTATATTGGAAAATTTTTCTGAGATTTGCAATAATTTTAAAAATCTTGCAGATGAACCACATGGCTTAGAAATATCAAAAAAAATTAAGAGAAAGGTATGTCATGAATGCATAAAATTTATGTAGATCCTACTTATGTCTATCCTTACTTAGTCATAAGGTGAGTGATATTTAATATAAAATTAATAATGTGTTAGTGCCTTTAATAACGTTGCTTTCAAAAAATTACATTATTGTACAGTGTGCCTTTCTTTCTTTAACATGTAACTATCATTACAGGTAAGTATTTCAATAAAAATATAACAATGTTTCCAATACTGTATTACAATTATGACTGTAATACTATATGCCATAAAAATTTTATAACGATTCATTCATTAGTGTATATGTTAGGCTACTGTGAAGCAGTTTTATTGATTACTCTAGGCTCCCATGGTGCTGATTCTTCAGTATCAATGCGTAAGTTGCTATACTTATAAATAAGGATGAATGTTTCACATTATCTTTTCATTTGTGATGTCTTTGTATTAGTATTACATTTAACCTCTACGGTGTTTTGTATCATATAAGACAATATTCATGTAGGCACTGACAGATGATTCATCTTATAAACAGAGGATGTAACCTTACAGTATCAATAAGTACAGTACAGTACTGTAAATGTATTTTCTCTTCTTTATGATTTTCTTAATAACATTTTCTTTTTTCTACTTTATTGTAAAAATACACTATATTATATATATAATATACAAAGTATGTTATAATCTACTGTTTATATTATCAATAAGGCTTCCAGCAAGCAGTAGGTTACTAATAGAGTTAAGTTTTGTGGGAGTCAAAGCTTATTCATCGATTTTTGGACTGCACAGGGGTTGGTGGCCCTAAGCCCTGTGTTATTGAAGGGTCAGCTGTACAATCAGTGAACAACCTAAAATCAGAATCCTCCCCAAGTTAATCTACATATTGAACTGTGCAGGTCCACTTATATGCTGATTTTTTTGAACAAATTGATGAACAAAATTGAACAAAAATTCCAGTAGGTTTATTTGTAGAAATTAGCAAGCTAATCCTAAAATGTATATGGGAAGTAAAAGAACCCATAAAAATGAAACAATTTTTTTAAAGAACAACAAATTGAGAGAGCTTAAACTTCTGGATTTCAAAAGTTAATATAATGCTACTTTTCAAGACAATGATACTGGCATCTGTTTGATACATACAAACAGAACAGAATAGAGAGTCCAGAAGTATATACCACGTATTTTGATCAATTGATATTTGACAAAGGTACCAAGAAAATCACATAGGAACAGATAATAATTTCAACGAATGGTGCTTTAACGATAGGATATACACATGTAACAAACAAACAAAACTTAGTCTATCACCTCACACCATACATAAAAGTGGACTCAAAATGGATTATAGGGCTTCCCTGGTGGCGCAGTGGTTGAGAGTCCGCCTGCTGATGCAGGGGACACAGGTTCGTGCCCCGGTCCGGGAAGATCACACATGCCGCAGAGCGGCTGGGCCCGTGAGTCACGGCCGCTGAGCCTGCGTGTCCGGAGCCTGTGCTCCACAACGGGAGAGGCCACAACAGTGAGAGGCCTGCATACCGCAAAAAAAA
>NW_020175192.1:7726492-7934409 GCF_003031525.2 Neophocaena asiaeorientalis asiaeorientalis
GAGGCCAAAAAAGTGAGGGGCCCTGAATCCCCAAAAAAAAAAAAAAAAAAAAAATGGATTATAGAAATAACTGTAAGTGTTGAAACTCTAAAATTTCTAAAAGAAAATCGAGAAAAACTTTGTGACCTTGCGTTAGGTAAAGATATCTATGCTATAACACCAAAAGCATCATCCACAAATAAAAACTGCCAAAGTTGGATCTCATCAAAATTTAAAACTTATGTTTTTCAAAAGACACCATTAGAAAATGAAATAAGTTACAGACTGGGAGTAAGTTATTTGCACATTATGTATTTGATTATAGACATATCCAGAATAATTAAAGAACACTTATAACTTAATAATAAGAGGACAAAAAGTCCCCAAGAATGCACAAAAATTTAGTCACTTCACCAATTCAAAAGTTAATTAAGGGACTTTCCTGGTGGTGCAGTGGTTAAGAATCTGCCTGCCAATGCAGGGGACACGGGTTCGAGCCCTGGTCAAGGAAGATCCCACATGCTGGGGGGCAACTAAACCCGTATGCCACAACTACTGAAGCCCGCACGCCTAGAGCCTGTGCTCCACAGCAAGAGAAGCCACCGCAATGAGATGCCCGTGCACCGCAATGAAGAGTAGACCCCGCTCTCCTCAGCTAGAGAAAGCCTGCACGCAGCAACGGAGACCCAGTGCAGCCAAAAATAAATAAAATAAAATAGGACTTCCCTGGTGACACAGTGGTTTAGAGTCACCGCACGCCTAGAGCCTGTGCTCCGCAGCAAGAGAAGCCACCGCAATGAGATGCCTGTGCACCGAAATGAAGAGTAGACCCCGCTCTCCTCAGCTAGAGAAAGCCTGCACGCAGCAATGGAGACCCAGTGCAGCCAAAAATAAATAAAATAAAATAGGACTTCCCTGGTGACACAGTGGTTTAGAGTCCGCCTGCCGATGCAGGGTACACGCGTTCGTGCCCCAGTCCGGAAAGATCCCACGTGCCGCGGAGTGGCTGCGCCCGTGAGCCACGGCCGCTGAGCCTGCGCGTCCAGAGCCTGGGCTCCGCAACGGGAGAGGCCACAACAGTGAGAGGCCTGCATACCGCAAACAAAACAAAAACAAACAAACAAAATAAAAATAAAATAAATTAATTTTAAAAAAAGTTAATGAAGACAACCCAAAATAGAACAGAGTCTATTTATTCAGAGCTTACTATAGCAAGAGTGTCAGCCACCATCCCTTGAGTCTGGAAGAGACTCAAATGCAGGCAAAGGAGTGGGAAATTTTTAGAGTAAAAAAAGGAAAACGTTTCAGGTATGCTTTAATGAGAGTATTGGCACAGAAAAGCGCTGGAGGTGGGCTAACTGAAATGGGGCAGCCAATGTGACTGATTTGGGAGAATATCTGGCTTTCTCTGATTCTGATTTGAAAGCAGAGGCAAAAATACGGAAAGCTGACAATTATTGGCCAATTCCTGACCTTTCTGAGCCAATTGCTGCAGAGGTTTTTCTTTGCCTTTCCTGGACTTGTTGCTGCAGAAGTGGTGGGTCAGGGTGTCATATGTGGTCAGGCCATGGTCCATTTTCATGTTCAGTCTTTCACCAAAGAAAATATCTGAATGAACAATAAGCATATGGAAATGTATTGAACATTATTCGTCATTAGGGAGATGCAAGTTAAAGTTACAATGAGATACCACTACCTAATGACTAGAATGGCTAAAATAAAAAAGATGGCCGATACCAAATTTTGGTGAGAGTATGGCGCAACTGGAACCCTCACACACTGCTGGTGGACACAGTGACTTTGGAAAACTGTTTGGCAGTTTTCTCAAGAGTTTAGCATACACTTAGCATCTACTCTAGCAATTTCACTAAAAGGTAGCAGGTAGCTTTCTCAGTGTTTTCTTGGGGCTGGAGGTGGGGAGGGAAGGTTGGGAGCAAGAATTGCTTGTAAACCTGTGTGTGGTAACACTTTGAGGTGATAAGAATTGTCCTACAACTGAACTGTGATGATAATTACACCACCTCATGCATTTCCTCAAAAGCACTGTTTATTTAAAATAAGTGGATATTGTCTTATGTAAATTATAAATTTAGAAGGACTAAGTTAGGACTTCCCTGGTGGTGCAGTGGTTAAGAATCCTCCTGCCAATGCAGGGGACACGGGATCGAGCCCTGGTCCGGGAAGATCCCACATGCCGCGGAGCAACTAAGTCCATGTGCCACAACTACTGAACCTGTGCTCTAGAGCCCACGAACCACAACTACTGAGCCCGAGTGCCACAACTACTGAGCCCATGCACCACAACTACTGAGCCTGTGCTACAGCCCGTTAACCACAACTATTGAAGCCCACGTGCCTAGAGCCCATGCTCTGCAACAAGAGGAGTCACCACAACGAGAAGCCTGTGCACCGCACTGAAGAGTAGCCCACGCTCCCTGCAACTAGAGAAAGCTCGTGTGCAGCAACGAAGACCCAACGCAGCCAAAAATAAATAAAATTAAAAATTAAAAAAAAGGATTAAGTTGAGTTTCCAGAAATTTACGTTTAGTAATGAAAATTTAAAACTCAGTAAATAGCTTAAACCACACAGTAAGTGATCTTCTTGACTTCAGAGCCCATATCCTTAACCACTGTCCTATATCCTATATCCTGAACGTGTTTTAATTTTACACATTTCTGAATTGTCCACAGTTTAATGTCTTGAATAAAGACTCCCTTTCTAATTTTCAATAAAAGATGCACAAATAATTATCGGGGTCTTTTTTCATTCTTGTTTTTTATTTTTGTTTTCCCGGACAACCCAACTAGGCTGAGCTCTCATGTCTTTACTGCATGATTTTGCCCATGTCTCTCTGCCCTCCTGTATCCTACAAACTGGCAGGTAAATCGAAGTCTCAACTACAATCTTCCTTTCTGGCCTCAAAATATACAATGGTTTCTTGCTTCTTATCCACTGAAAGTAATTGAAGTTGGTATTTTAATAATATGTGCAATGCTCCAGGTTCTGGAGGATTAGTAATAGGACATTATATAAAATAATATAAAAACATATATTAGGCTCCAGTTCCCCAAAATCCGTGAATTCATAAATTTGAATAGTAGGCATATTCCAGTTTGGGGGGGTAAATAATCACCTTCTCTGAATTTCTTTCCTATGGGTTAATAGACGGAGGTGAAACTTTAAAATAATTTTTATGTCTTTATACAACAACTAGTGTACCCCTCACAAGCCCTAAGAACCAACTACATCTTTCCTGACAGGGCAAAGAGGGGCTTCATGCTTTGATAGAGCCAATTTATCTAGGTATTTAAAAAGTATGAATATTCACAGCACACCTCCCATGACATCAGTCCACTGGTAAATTCCAGTGCAAGAATCTTGAACTCTGGAGGTAAATTATTAAACAAAATAATAAAGACTATGTCTAATATGTAGTTAACATTTTTATTAAAACTCATTTGAAAAATTATATATTATTTCTTTTTAGGTAAACAACATCATTCTATTGCCAAACAAATTTTTAAATATTTGAGGCTGTATCATTGGGTAAATTACCAGTCCTTGGACTTATGGTCATTCTATTAGAGATAAAAAATAACGCCTTGATTCCACTGCTGTAAAGGGAAGTACTTCTTTGCAAGTATTTTTTCTCTTTGCCTGTGTTTTCCTGAGTGGGCCCTGTTGTCTGTATAAATGTGATAATGACAACTTTGATAATGATCACGATCATAAAGAAATATAGGGTATTAGAGAAATTTCTGAATATTTTTTAAAATTTTATTTTATTTTGGAGCATAGTTGATTAACAATGATGTGTTAGCTTCAGGTGTACAGGAAAGTGATTCAGTTACACATATACATGTATCTATTCTTTTTCCAGTTCTTTTCCCACTTAGGTTATTACAGAATATTGAGCAGAGTTCCCTATGTTATACAGTAGGTCCTTGTTGGGAAATTTCTGAATATTGACATAATTTTAGAACAAGTGAATTGAGGACACAGAAACTAAAATCTGCCTTGGCTTTGTAAAAACCATGTTATGTGTAAGTAGTTCCATTAACTGCTTACTAACTAGCATGTGACAAAAATAATAATTTTGCTACATTGGACAGAAAGAACTTAGCATTCAATTCAAAGCATGGCTACAAGAATGACCTGCACTTTATTTTTGTCACTGCTAATCAAATCTTGTCTCGCCTGGATGGGTTCAAGAACATATTCTCAATGGTTTGACCTGAAATGATTTGGCTGTTTTGTAATTCCAAGCCCATAGGAAACTGACAGACAAGAATCCTCAATTATTACAATGTATAGGAATATCTAAATAAATAATCCTACCCGTCACTGTGGGATTGTGGTGTGTGGCGCGTACGTTGGAGAATTCTGTATAGTAAACCCCATGCTGTAGGCAGTGGTTGTTTTGAAGGCATAGAACTGAAGATGAGGGAGCCCCTTGAGAGACGTCTCTGACACATTATGGTTACATCATAAACTGCCACTCTTCATTTTAGGGTCTTTCCACTATGTAATCAGGGCTGGTCAACAGACTCATCCTCTACACCGGGTATTTTGGGAAATATATAATGGCAAATGTTTTAATTCACAATGCCATTCACAATGGCAAATCATTTAATTCATGGATTTCCTTTCTTTGCTGTTGTTTGAGCCATCAAAGTATTCTGGTCTTATGACATTACCAAATAATGTATATATATATATATTTTTAAGGCATCCCAAATGTCATCAGTCTCAGTTGAACTGTTTTCTTTTTAAAGATTTCTTTTAATGGTTAATCTAAAATAACTGTTGACATAATTCAAAAAGAGTCATGTACAGCAATGTTCATTGCAGCACTATTTACAATAGCCTGGACATGGAAGCAACCTAAGTGTCTATCGACAGACGAATAGATAAAGAAGATGTGGCACATATATACAATGGAATATTACTCAGCCATAAAAAGAAACGAAGTTGAGTTATTTGTAGTGAGGTGGATGGACCTAGAGTCTGTCAAACAGAGTGAAGTAAGTCAGAAAGAGAAAAAACAAATACCGTATGCTAACACATATATATGGAATCTTAAAAAAAAAAATGGTTCTGAAGAACCTAGGGGCAGGACAGGAATAAAGATGCAGACATAGAGAATGGACTTGAGGACAGGGGGAGGGGGAAGGGTGAGATGCGACAAAGTGAGAGAGCGGCATGGACATATATACACTACCAAATGTAAAATAGATAGCTAGTGGGAAGCAGCCGCATAGCACAGGGAGATCAGCTCGGTGCTTTGTGATCACCTAGAGGGGTGGGATAGGGAGGGTGGGAGGGAGACGCAAGAGGGAGGGGATATGGGGATATATGTATACATATAGCTGATTTACTTTGTTATACAGCAGAAACTAACACCATTGTAAAGTAATTATACTCCAATAAAGATGTTTAAAAATATATATATACACACATATATACATGTATATGTATAACTGAATCACTGTGCTGTACACCTGAAACTAACACAACACTGTAAATCAATTTTTAAATATTCTAAATAAAATTTAATTTAAATTTTAAAAAATCAATATTTTAAAGAAAAAATGTTTAAAATTTAAAAAAAGGAATAAGGAGTACAGACATGTCCCATGAGCTAAACCCTCACTTAGCACTGACTTTCTGCCTTGGTACCAACTGATAGTTTGAGTGTATTCTCCTTCACGATCCCATTATTATGATCCAAATAAGACCTGAGAGCGAAGCTCTGCCAAAATAATTCAAGAGTATGCATGACTCTTTGGTGAACAATCACAATTGCTGGTGCAAAACTTGTCAGTGTGATAAACGATCATGTGTGATGGGGAGTTGAACTGAGTTGAATGGTAGTGTTGCTGCTAAAAAGATCTGCCTTTTGGCCATGGTGAGGTTTTCTCCAGCCTGTGTTCTAGGGATGTGGGAGTAACTGGGCCTTGTCTGAATTTAGTTCACGTCTCCTTGTTAATGCTGGTTTCAGGTTGTTCTCATAGAAAAATCTCTCCCATATGTCAGGGTGGTGTCCTGTTGAAGAACCTCAAATACAATGACAGCTGTGCTTATTCCATGGTATAATAGAGGTGGATGGAATTCCATGACAATGGACCCTGTGCAACGGGTAATTTTTAAAGACCAATCTCACACTATTCATGCTTCCTGAACAATCAAATAAAAGGCAAGGAGTTAAACCAGACATAATTTGATATCTTAACATCCAAGAAAACATGGTTTAATCTTAGCAGGATCTTGAGGAATTGAGAATTTGCTGACTTGAAGGTTGTTCAATTTTAAGAAGCCATTTTAAGCATAAGATCAAAATCCTTACTTGAATAAGTAAGCAAAAATAGATTGCAACCAGAGTCAAAATATTAGTGACTCCATAAGCACAGAGTCTGGGTTAGGTACTCCAAATAAACACCCTAAGATGAACAAGAACTTCTTACAGTGATTATAGATTATCTCAGAGTATAATTCAGCTTGATGAATCAACTGATTTTGTAGCTGAGTCAGATGTACGGGTTAACACCATACAAAAAGGAGAAAGAATGATTCTGTGAGTCATTGTAACTAGTTGAAAGGGGAATCACCACATTCAATCTCTTTAGAAATTTTTTTTTAATTAACCTAAAATACAGCTTAGTATATGAGGATAAATTTGCACCTGCTATGCTGGTTTAAAAAAAATCAGATTAAGGGCCTGTTAAAAGAAAATAGCTTTCGTGAGCATATATTATACCTTGTAGCATCAAGAACTTGCCACAAAGATTTTGCCCCCAAATTAAAAGACCTTGTTTTCACTGATTTTCGTCAGTACAAACAGCGTCAGAGGCAATGCTCAAAATAGTCATGCTTCTTCTGTGATTTTTGTGATAGTTTTGCTTCTGTAAAGAGTTAACATTTTTGCTGAAACTCCTGTGTGAGCAAGAGCTGTCCCTTTTCAACACCAGCAGAGCGAAGAATGTCCAAGTACTAGGGCAAAGCACCCATGACCTTGCTGATCTGAAACAGCAGGTCCTGATACCATCAACTACTTCCAATTGATAATGAAATATTTACCTCTTTCACACATCACGTGCTTGCTTCCGTGTTCCTGCTTTCACCTGATCAGTCTGTAACATATAAAACTCCTAACTATCTGAAGGTAGGACAGACCCTCCTGCTGGCAGCAAATCAATGGTTTCTTTTTATTGGTCCACTAGGTGACCTGTATTTCAGAATCTTCCTTCATTTCTGAGCACACTGTTCCTCTTTTCCACATAGAAATGAAGGGGTATTTCATGGCCACATAAATATACATATTTTTAAACTGAGAAATTGAGTTTTATAAGTCTGAGAAAAACTAGAGATTTTTAAGTTAGCCCTTTAACTGAATCCACAAGTAGGAAAGCCTGAGAAGAGTCTGCTTATTTAAATACATTTTTCAATCAATTTCCTTTTCATTCCCATATTATGGTGGAGGAGACAGAGTTCCCTCCGCAATGCCTGCTGTATTAAAGTTTGAAAGAGACAGTGAGTGATTTTTACTATGATGCATGGGGGCGGAGGGGCCTCAGTGTAGAGGTATCTGCTACAATTATTCTCCTCCTTATTCATAGCATACAACCAAAGCTTTCATTGGGGTTCAGAAACAGTGAAATACAAAGATCAGCCACGCATTAATTCAAATCTTTGACTGGGCAACAAAACTGATGGCTGGAATTCAAAAGATTCTGCTCATGGTTGCATCCATTCATTTACTTATTTTTTCTTCAATTCATCCATCCACCCATCGATCCATCCATCGATTCATCATTCTCTGCCCCATAAATATTGAGTGAGTGCACACCACCTGCTGGAACTTCCAAAGGGACCATGACAGAGCATCTGTTCTCATTAAGATGAAGTTCTAACAGGGGAGAAAGAGACATTAAAGAAAGGTATGTTTCTTACACAGCTGGATTTGTGGACTAAAATCATAGCTGCTGTACATATTATATAACATAAAAATAATGAAATCACAATTGTGACATAGGGTACTGTTTATGTATATGAAATGAGGACTTAGTCTGGCATTGGAAAATGCTTCCCTAAGGAAGAGGAAATTGCTTGTGCTAAGGTTTTGAGGTGGGAAAGAGATTGACAAAAATGAAAAACAGAAATGTTTGGGGCATGTTGATCAAGTTATAAAGAGCTAAAACTTGAGAGATGGACACGGATGAGATCCTGTAGGGACTTTTAGGATGTGTTAAAAGATTTTGGTCCTTATGTTTAGGTCAATGGGTTACATTTGAAAGATTTTATGCAGAAAACTGCTGTGATCAATCATACTGCTTTTTACTTTCTCTTCTAAATGCTGCAGCTTTATTATTATATATAACATTTTTTTCTATTTTTTGAAAATGTAATACTTTCTCTTAGTCCAGCTTTAAAGGATTAAAAAAGTTATACATTGAAAAACCTTCCTCCCACCATATTTTCCTACCCCCTTATTGCTCCTTACCAGAGGCAAACAATTTTACTACTTTCTTTGAATCCCTCCAGAGCTACCTTTAGTGTGGATGTAATTTCATAAAGCTTTTTATTATGTAAAATATTAAACGCCTATAAAAAGTAGTGATAACAGTGTAATAAATCCCCACGTACCCATCACATAACTCCACCAATTATCAAATCAGAGGCGATCTCGCATGTCTATAGCTCCACCCACTTGCCCAGCAACCCTCTCATAAATTATTTTGAAACAAATCCCAGGCATCATATACTTTTATCTGTAAATGTCCTAAAGAGCATCTCTCAAAGGACCCCTTTAAAAAGCATAGCATCAACCCTATAATCACCCTCCAGACAAATAAAAAATAAGTTATTATTATAAAATTCCCAGGGTGTTAGCCCGCAGTCCCCAAAATAACAGACACTGAGACAAAGACTTGGATGTCACTTTGGAGGGTGACAGCAGTGGGAGGAAGTGGGCAAGTGGAGGGGACAGAAGTCGAGGAAGAGCGTGTCAGTGGAGAGGCACTACTGTGTGAAGGAAGGATTCAACCCCTCTGGAGACCCTCGGAGACGTGTGGGGCAAATGTCAGAACAGTTCCAAAGAAGGTCAAGGAAACAAGGCATTTATCCTCTGTCACATCTCACAGGTTGACAGTTACCTCCTGGGACGTCTGGTCTTTTACTCAGGAAGACCCAGGTAAGAACTACTGCCTCTGACCGCCTGGATAGACTGAGGGAAAGTTCCTGGGGCAGAGTCAGCAGCCCATACATCACACAGATTTCACGAATTCTATATTATTTTCACTCTTTGCCTATTGAATTGGGATCCAAGCAAGAGCCATGCATTGTGATTGGTTAACATCTTTCCTTTTTTTTTTTGAAGTGTTTCAAACTTCAAAAATTTTATTTATAGATGTTCTGGAGTTTATTATATATACACATGTAATTTCACATAAATGTTTTTATGGATTTGTTTGATATCCTATGAGAATCCTTAATAGACTAAATTTATTTTCTCCCTAAATATCTCCAGTCATATTTCAATTGATACCACATTTATTTATTTATTTATTTGACTGCATCGGGTCTTAACTTGCGGCACTCAGGATCTTCGTTGCGGCTTGTGGGCTTCTTGCTAGCGGTGGCGTGCATGCTCAGTAGTTGTAGTGTGCGGGCTCTAGAGCATGTGGGCTTAATTGCCCTGCGGCATGTGGGATCTTAGTTCCCCGACCAGGGATCGAACCCACATCCTCTGCATTGGAAGGTGGACTCTTAACCACTGGTCCACCAGGGAAGTCCCAATACCATGTTTTTAATACAAAATACATTCCTTGGATTGTGTAGAGATTTTTTTTTCTGTTTTTTATTTTATTTATTTTTAAAATTTTTATTGGAGTATAGTTGCTTTACAATGTTGTGTTAGTTTCTGCTGTACAGCAAAGTGAATCAGCTGTAAGTATACATATATCCCCTCTTTTTTAGATTTCCTTACCATTTAGGTCACCACAGAGCATCGAGTAGAGTTCCCTGTGCTATACGGTAGATTCTCATTAGTTACCTATTTTATACATAGTAATATATATATATATATATATATATATATATATATGTCAATCCCAATCTTCCAGTTCATCCCAGCCTCCTTCCCCCCTTGGTATCCATAAATTTGTTCTGTGTAGATTGCTTTTTAAATTCTATGGGAGTATAGTTGACTTACAATGTTGTGTTATTGCAATAACTTGTTCTTAAGTGTCTTCTAATTTACAGATTCATCCTCCATTTCTCTTTGTTTTTACATTTTTTTTGTTATTGTTATAGAATTTTCATTTTTCCAGTAGAATTTCTTGCAGACTGTGCTGTGGAGTTCATCTCCATAACACTCACATGCTCTGTTGTTCTCTGCATTTCATGTACATTGGTAATTATCATATTCAAGTTTGATTTTTTTCCAGGCCAATTTATACACAGGTGGGTGTATTCCTCCAACAGAAGGTGTATAGTTTCCAGCTTTCCTTCCCGTTATGATAGTAGTAGCTACTGAAAATCATTAATTAGATGCATTAATTCATTAGAGGTTATAGAAGGGTAATAGTCTAATTCTATCATTCTTTCTTCAATCATTACTGTGAATACTTCTATAAAGAGAAACTTGTCTTCATCAACTATTTGGTTGCCCTAAGGTATAGCTCTTAAGGGTTAAATGCTTGGTTATTTTCTTTTATCTCTGAGTTTTCAAAGTAATGAGTTAGTCTTAATATTTTCCAAAGGTGATGACTATTTTTGCATCATTATAAACTCATGGATTTAAATAGTTTAATATTTTTCAAGCCACTGCAATTATTATCTTTACTGATGCTCAAATTGGCTCATCTTTGACCTGTGAGTACCTGTTTAAGTTGGCTCCTAAGTTTTTTTGACCCAGTATGGTCCTATTTGATAGCTTCCTTGCTTTCTGGTGTAGAAATGTTCATTTTGTTTCCTTTTATCCCCACTTTTCCAGGTACCCTCTCCTTGTTTATTTTGAAAAGTGTCTAAGATATATTTTCCTGCCTGGTAACAGCTATTTCTTTGAGAAGTCCGGGGTTTTTTTCAATTGGTTTTGGTATGTCAAGGCCACAGTTAGGCACTAGGGGTTTTAATCCACTATTTGGTCATTCATTGTTTTTAGGCCTTATCCAGTGGGCAGAACTAGAAAATACACATTAAAAAGTGTAAGATGTGGGACTTTCCTGGTGATCCAGTGGTTAAGACTCTGCTCTTCCACTGCAGGGGGGGCATGGGTTCGATCCCTGGTCAGGGAACTAAGGTCCCGCATGCCTCGTGGCACGGCCAAAAATAAGTTAAAAAATAAAATAAAATAAAGTAAAAATAAATAAATAAATAATAAGATGCATTTTGAATTTATACTGATTTTCCATTTAAAAATCAAGACTATAGGGCTTCCTTGGTGGCGCAGAGGTTGAGAGTCCGCCTGCCGATGCAGGGGACACGGGTTTGTGCCCCGGTCCGGGAAGATCCCACATGCTGCGGAGCGGCTGGGCCCGTGAGCCATGGCCGCTGAGCCTGCGCGTCCGGAGCCTGTGCTCCGCAACGGGAGAGGCCACAACAGTGAGAGGCCCGCGTACCGCAAAAAAAAAAAACCAACAAAATCAAGACTATAGAGATTTTACTTAATATCATTGAACTTACATCAGTCTCTCATTTATCCTATGCCTCAAATCTTAGTTCTCAGTTATGCCTTAGTTCTCAGTAATGCCTTAATTACTCATTTGCTTTATCTCATATTATACACACAAAGGCCTCATAAGAACAATATAACATTACCACCAATGATATGGTTACTGAAAACAACCACATTTTTTATTTTGCAATTTGTTTTCTTTGGGATCTATTCCACTATGGATGTGTGGCTAAATTATAAAGTCCCTTGAACTATTTCTTCTCTGACTGGCTATGCCAAACTTTGAATCACACAGTTATTTTTTATTTCACTTTAGTGTTTATTTCTAAGGTTGTTTTTAAAATTATGTAATACATGTACATGATTTCAAAGTCTAATTTCTAAAACAAGGGATAGTCAAAGAAGTTTAGCTTGGTGTTCCCTTTACCTTATTCTCACCTACCCACCACAGGCACCCTTAACAATGTAAGCAAAGATATATATGTGTGTGTGTGTATATATATATATATTATATACATATGTATATAGTGTATACCTACACAGATATATATATATTCACACACACACACACAAGTATTTGTATTCCCTTCCTCCTTAGATAAATGATAAACTGTACATACTCTTCTGTACCTTTGAGAATGATTCTTTAACTGGCATTGAGTCTGTACCTAAGAAGCTGATATGCAGTGAAGGGCAGGAAATGTATGGATGTGAGGTGTCTGGTAAACACAAAGCTGAAGTTCATTACATAGTATAGTGAACAATTTGTATTGTTTTATGGCTTTTCCTAATGAAATTCCTAATTGCTATTTACTTGCTTTTCTTTGTTTGTGCCTGGTTTTGCCAGATAAAAATGCTTCTTTGATTTGCTTGAGATAAAGATTACTCTTTTGAATTTTAATAGAGTTTCCTACAGGTTTTTATAAGAACAGCCTGCAAAATTCCCATTTGCACACACATCCCTTATTGCTACATGCACACCCTAGCAAAAAGACCTAGGCTTTCCGATGTATTAGCAATTTCAATTTAGAAACACCATGTACTCTTTTGTTATTTTCAATTCAATGTACTACTTTTTGCATTTAACAGAGTTGGTAATAAGTGAAGCTGGATTAGTCAATTTCACTATGGATTACTGTTCAATTTAAGTCAGTTTCTTTTGCTGGCCCTCTGGAATTAACATAATGAAGTAAGCTCTGGCACCGAAAGGAAAACAAAGGCCATTTTTCAGGTTATATGTTCTTTTTTTACTTTTAAAACCCACTTTCTTTCAATTGTGTCATGAAAACGAGTGTTCCTCTATTACCTTAGACAAAATACAATTTCAGATTCTTTTACAGCACACTAAGTCTGGAAAATGTAGTTGACATTAACCAGAGGAAGCAAGTACATACCAATGAGCTTGTGGATTCAATAACATTTTCAAAACAGGTGGGTGTATGGGTGGGGAGGTCTAAGAAGAGACCCTGGGATGGAAGATGAAGGAGCTTGCATGAATGGACACGATGTGGTGTGTAATTGAGGTGGCTGAATTGTAATGCATGAACTGCCACCCTTGAGCTAGAGTATGAACACTTTGTGAAGCCTTGTGTAAATACACACCTACTTACAGTCACAGACCTTTTTAAAATAATGTAATCAAAAAGTCATATTCTTCCTGAAATTTCATTTCAAAAATCAAAATCATTCCATCTAACATTATTTTAACAACACTGAAACTACCAAAAATTGCAACATGAGAAAAATAAATTAGGAGTTAAATATCACGTACTAAGAAAAAGGTTCATTTCTGATTTCCTCTAAATAGCAAGCTTCCCTAACATTCTCAATTCACCAACATTTGCTGTAGCTATAGCATTTACACAGCTGTTAAGTGAAAGTAGGTTTATTAATGATAGTAATTTTTATAGCTTCACCCACATGAGATCATGGGCGACACTGGGAAGTCAACTGCAAGTATTAATGTGGTAAGCAGAAGACGGTGAGGAGGTAGAAAAAAGCTGATATAATTTACTCACTTTTATTGAAATAATATTTATTACTCTGTTAACAAGTCTGTGTGTATATGAAAAAGAAGTAGGGTGGTAGTATGAAGGCACAACAGGACCAAAGGACAGTGTCCTTTTCTGTTTTTTTGGGCCACTTGACTGCACCAATCAGCTTGCGGAATCCTAGTTCCCCCACCAGGGACCGAACCGGCGCCCCCTGCAGTGGAAGCGTGCAGTCCTAATCACTGGACCACCAGGGAAGTCCCAAAAGGACAGTTTTCTGATGAAATTTTCGCATTTGGAATGCAATTTATTTTATATCTAACTATTTAACATGTTTTAAACTTTTATTTTAAATAATAAAAATGCTTTTTTTTTGCAGGTAAGACATTCATTTTGGTTTAAAAAAAAATCAAAACAATATAAAAGGGTCCTGTCTCCCTTGAAGGCAAAGCCTCATTTATTCTGGTTTTTGCCTGTTGGCCTCCAACAGGTAACCACATGTATCATTTTCTTGAATATATTTACTTGAATATATTACTTTACTTGAATATATTAAGCAACTATGAATATATGCGTTCACTGCTGTAAATAGGCTCTCAGTCCCATGGTGTGAGGTATGGTGGAAGGAGAAGTATTCTGTGGTCCTTGATGAGATTTCAGGCTTTTCCTGACCCTATCTATCCCTCCAGACTGTGAAATTCACAAGTGTTTCTCAGTTTTTTTCTCTCCCCATGGGTGGAGGAGGATGGGAGAGTTGGCTGGAGGTGGGTATTTCCTTTCCCCCAGGTCAATTAGGCTCTGATAACTACCCCAGAAGATTAGGCTCTGGTTCACCGGTTTCTCCTGAGGGCCGACTCTACTATGTTGACTTTTATTTTTAATAATTGTACATCCTTCAATATTGAAAAAGTTCACATTTTCAGATGATCACCACTATGATCATACCTGGTATCTATTATTTTAGTTTCTTTGTATGTGCTTTAGAAAATGTATATCGTCCTATGTTTTTCATCCATCTTCCTCTCCCTCCTTTCTGCTCCCAGTCCTGCCAATGACTTAACAGTATTTTCCCTTTATGTTCACCAACGCACCCTTAAGTATGCTTATATTTCCACTATTTGATTTGCCAGCTGTAAAGGCTATCTTTTGCCTCCCAGCTACTAACGATGAGGCATCTGCAAGTTTTTACTTGCACCTCTTTCTTTTTTTTCTTTTTTGTTTTCCTGCGGTACGCGGGCCTCTCACCCCTGTGGCCCCTCCCGCTGCAGAGCACAGGCTCCGGATGCGCAGGCTCAGTGGCCATGGCTCACGGGCCCAGACGCTCCACGGCATGTGGGATATTCCCGGACCCGGGCATGAACCCGTGTCCCGTGCATCGGCAGGCGGACTCTCAGCCACTGCGCCACCAGGGAAGCCCCTCACTTTCTTCTTTTTGTTAGCTGTTTTCTATGTTATCAAGCCATCTTGTATTTCCAATGATTCTGTTACCATTATTCTCACATTGGTTTTAATTTTAATTGTAGCAAAACAGAGTCTTTGTTCACCATCAGTCTGCTGCTAATCCTTCCCCAGTTGTTTCTAGACTGAGTAAAATTCCTATAATTTTTCTCTTCAAGTAGAACTTATGGAAAAAGTATTCTCTGAATTTTTCCATTTTAAACTGTCAGTTTGTAGTTATTGTATATGGCTTTTTATCTTTTATATGCTTAAAGGATAGCTTGCCTAGATAGAAAATCTTTGACTCATACCCTGTTTGCCTTTAATATTTTTCAGGGGCTACTTCATTGTTTTCTGGCACTGGGTATCATGGTAGAGAGAGAAGTCTGATGTTAGTTTAATTATATAAAGGACTTTTTTTCCTTAGATGTTTTTTTTGGTGTCCTGTATCTGGAAAATTCTTTCATTATCGTTAACATTCAAAAACTTTACTAGTATGCATCACAGAATTGACTATTCTGGTCCATTTTTTTTCTGGGACCAAAAGGTAGGTTCAAAGTTTCTCTACTTTCAGAAAAGTTTCTTTTTGAATTACATATTAAAACATTTGTTTCATTCCATTGCTTTTTTTTCATTTTTAAGAATTCCAATATATATGTATAACTGAATCACTATGCTGTACACCTGAAACTAACACAACACTGTAAATCAACTATACCTCAATTTGAAAAAAAGAAGTCCAAACATAAATATGCTGCCTGCCCTTTGCCTCTCTTCTCTGTATCCCTTCTAACTCTCCATCCATTTTATTTCTTTTATTTTCTCATTTTTACTCTGCCCCTTCAGTGGCTACTGACAGCCACAGTCACCACTCTCCTTGCACTCTTTCCAGTAATCTTCGTTTCCGTGATTCTCTTGTCATTCTCTTTTTTCTCTGGGTTCCATCAGTTCATGCTCACCTCTCCCTGTCATGTGGCCATTTCCCCCTGCGTCCTTATTTTTCTGCCTTGTGGTCTTCCTTCTTGCAGTGATTGCTTCATAACTCATTTTAATGGTGGGATCTTTGGCTAGATCTTCAGCTGCAACTTGGCAATATTTTTCTGGTGACTGTTCTCTTGTCGGAAAGCTTAACTGCTTTTTTACACCTTTGTAATAGTATTTTTGTATGGATTCTATGCCGCTGTTCCTTTATGACTCAAGGATAAATGGATTAGATGTTTCCGGACCTGCTGTTTGCAGTTTTCCATGGTGGGTGGGACGGAGGATGTGTGGGGCAAGGAAAAATCCTTACAAATCAAGGGTTTATCTTGTGCTGCTAGATATGCAGACTGTTGACTCCAGTGTGACATTTCCTTGTGTTTCTCTATGTGACTTCTCAAGAGGCCTCCACCCTTTTCCAAAATTAATTTGGTCCAGGAGGGTTTCTGCTACCAGCTCTGGGCTCACAGGTGGCTCTTTCCATGGGATTTATTTCAGGGATATTTCATAAAATACTTTCTCACATCAGCCATGGCTTGTCCCAGCCTCCCCTGTCACTTTTCTTGCCATCTCTGAAGCTTCTGGATAATCCCCAGCTCTGTTCTCAGCTGCTGTAGCTTAGCATATGCTGCCCTTTTTCTTCAGGAAGTAGATTGTTACCAGTGCTTTCTGGGGGATCCCACACTCAGATTCCTTACCATTTCCTTCACAGCTCACTGCTACTCTTGATGTCAAATACCATGCCAGCTGCCTTACAACCCTGCCCCATCAGCTTTCCATATTCATTTCACTTTAGAGTATGTGAGACTTTTTGCTGGCACTTTTTCTTTCATCATTTCTTTCTGTAGTTTCCAAGAGGAAAGGGGGAGATTCTAATTTAAATTCTTACCAGTATATACTACTGTGTTTTTAATTTGTTAGTTTTTAGTTATTTTTATGTGACGAGACTTGAACACAGTAAAAAGCAAAAGGGAAAAAAAGCCAACAGAAAGCTAGAAACTAAAATTGTTTTTAAAAGAACTAGAAAGAAGTTCTTGAGAGATGCAAAAGACTACAGTGTCAATAATACACACAAAGATGTCTTGTCCTCCAAGACAGGAGGGAAGAGAGATTAGGGCAACATCCACGGGGATGGAGGATACTGAGATGGTGGGAAGCCTCTGTTGTTAGGTGAAGTGGAAATGAGATTAAGAATTGATGCTAGATGCAGTGGAATTTCTCACCAAGGTAAAGAAGAAAACAAACAAAAAGGTCACCTCTTGAGAGTCAGGCATATAGAGATGACTCTGGGCATCCGAAGGCTACAGAAAGGATTTAGAATCACCTCCTGTGAGATATTAAAGGTATAAACAAATGATAAATAAAAGTTTTTCTGGGCAGTCCACGCATCTAAGTGAACTTGGATAGATGAGTGAGGCGATGACAGAAAAGGAAATTTCATGACTTTCCATGTTTAGCAACTGGGAGTAAAAGATTGGGAGAAAAAAGAAAGATGAAAGGCTCAGGGATAAGAATTGGTACAGGAATGGCAGAAGTTCATGGGGGGGTGTTGGTGGTGAGAGGTTCTATAGTACTCGAAAAGGCTGTAACTACAAGGTCTGCCACTGTCTGACACTTCAGCCTTCACCTAAAGCTCTCTCCATCAATCACAGGTATTCACAGCTCTGTTCAGCCTATATAGTAATAAAGAAGAAAGGCTTGATATAATGTAAAGACAAACTTCTCTGGCTATTTTTCATAGTTATGAGCAGCCACATAAATACTACCCAAAGTCTAAAATTCTACATAAGACATTATGACCAATAATGTTCAACTCATTCTTTAGTTAAGTGCTCTGATTTATCTCAATATGAAGATCATTTCAGGTATGTAAAGAACGAGGGAAAACATTTTGGTTGGAAGGAATCACTTTATTTGAAGAATATATTCTAGTCCTTTCTAATTTAATCTGAACAAACCCAAATTTTGTGTGTGTGTGTATGTGAGAGAGTGAAATTTGTTCATATTTCAAGTTTAGGTTGTGTATGTAACATAAACGCATGTGTGTTTATATTGGAAATTTCTAAGTATGTTACCAAGTCCAAGCTGGTACTGCTCCCCACATAACAGTACAACAAATCGGGAGACTGGGTGCTGGGGCAAGGAATAGGGACTTTATTCAGAAAGCTAGCAGACCAAGAAGATAGTGGACTGGTGTCCCAAAGAACCATCTTACCCGAGATAAAATTCAGGCTTTTATACTAAAAGGGGAGGGGGGTGTGGCTGGTTGTTACAAACTTCTTGGTGCTGGAATCCTTTTGCAGCTATCCAGGCAGGTCTGATCACAGTGTTCCTATAAACCTCCAATAAAACACTTGTTGTTTTCTGTTCTGCAATTTTTTATCTCTATGTGAATGGAAAAGTGTTAACACCTTTAAGGGTCAAGCCTGTGAGGCAGAGCCTTGAGAATGGGCTACCCTGTATATTTCAGGCTACAGGCAACATTCTATTACAAAAAGTGCAGAGCCAGCATGACTCAGCACAGGCAAGGGGCACAGGGTTAGAACTAAAGGAACAGATCCTGTATGAGACACGTTTGCTCTTCTCTGTTACAACTAATCTTTGTTTTTATTCACAGAAGTGCACATGTTCTTTTTTTTTAAACATCTTTATTGGAGTACAATTGCTTTACGTTGTTGTGTTAGTTGCTGCTCTATAACAAAGTGAATCAGCTATACTGTATACATATATCCCCATATCTCCTCCCTCCTGCGTCTCCCTCCAACCCTCCCTATTCCACCCCTCTAACTGGTCACAGAGCACCAAGCTGATCTCCCTGTGCTATGCGGCTGCTTTCCACTAGCTTTATATTTTACATTAGGTAGTGTATATATGTCCATGCCACTCTCTCACTTCGTCCCAGCTTACACTTCCTACTCCCCATGTCCTCAAGTCCATTCACTACCTCTGTGTCTTTATTCCTGTCCTGCCCCTAAGGTCTTCAGAACGATTTTTTTTTTTTAATATTCCATATATATGTGCTAGCATATGGTATTTGTTTTTCTCTTTCTGACTTACTTCAGCCTGTATGACAGACTCTAGGTCCATCCACGTCACTACAAATAACTCAACTTCATTTCCTTTTATGGCTGGGTACTATTCCATTGTATATATGTGCCACATCTTCTTTATCCATTCATCTGTTGATGGACACTTACGTTGCTTCCATGTCCTGGCTATTGTAAATAGTGCTGCAATTAACTTTGTGGTACATGACCCTTTTTGAATTATGGTTTCTCAGGGTATAAGCCCAGTAGTGAGATTGCTGGGACTCTCTCTTTATATATAGGTCTTTAATCCATTTTGAGTTCATTTTTGTGTATGGTGTTAGGGAGTGCTCTAATTTCATTCTTTTACATGTAGCTGTCCAGTTTTCCCAGCACCACTTATTACAGAGGCAGTCTTTTCTCCATTGTATATTCTTGCCTCCTTTATCAAAGATAAGATGACCATATGTGCGTGGGTTTATCTCTCAGTTTCTATCCTGTTCCACTGATCTATATTTCTGTTTTTCTGCCAATACCATACTGTCTTGATTACTGGAGCTTTGTAGTATAGTCTGAAGTCAGGGAGCCTGATTCCTCTAGCTCTGTTTTACTTTCTCAAGATTGCTTTGGCTATGTGGGGTCTTATGTGTTTCCATACAAATTGTGAAACTTTTTGTTCTAGTTCTGTGAAAAATGCCACTGGTAGCTTCATAGGGATGGCACTGAATTTGTAGATTGCTTTGGGTAGGATAGTCATTTTCAAAATGTTGATTCTTCCAATCCAAGAACATGGTATATCTCTCCAACTGTTTGTACCATCTTTAATTTCTTTCATCAATGTCTTACAGTTTTCTGCATACAGGTCTTTAGTCTCCTTAGCTAGATGTATTCCTAGGTATTTTATTCTTTTTGTTGCATTGGTAAATGGGAGCGTTTCCTTAATTTCTCTTTCAGATTTTTCATTGTTAGTGTATAGGAATGCAAGAGATTTTTCTGCATTAATTTTGTATCCTGCAACTTTACCAAATTCATTGATTAGCTCTAGTAGTTTTCTGGTGTCATCTTTAGGATTCTCTATGTATATTATCATGTCATCTGCAAACAGTGACAGTTTTACTTCTTCTTTTCCAATTGGATTCCTTTTATTTCTTTTTCTTCTCTGACTGCTGTGGCTAAAACTTCCGAAACTTTGCTGAATAATAGTGGTGAGAGTGGGCAACCTTGTCTTACTCCTGATCTTAGTGGAAATGGTTTCCGTTTTTCACCACTGAGAACGATGTTGGCTTTGGGTTTGTCATATATGGCCTTTATTATGTTGAGGTAAGTTTCCTCTTTGCCTACTTTCTGGAGAGTTTTTATCATAATGGGTGTTGACTTTTGTCAAAAGCTTTTTCTGCATCTATTGAGATGATCATATGGTTTTTCTCCTTCTATTTCTTAATATGGTGTATCACATTGATTGATTTGTGCATATTGAAGAATCCTTGCATTCCTGGAATAAACCCCACTTGATCATGGTGTATGACCCTTTTAATGAGCTGCTGGATTTTGTTTGCTAGTATTTTGTTGAGGATTTTTGAATCTATGTTTATCAGTGATATTGGCCTCTAGTTTTCTTTTTTGTGACATCTTTGGTTTTAGTATCAGGGTGATGGTGGCCTTGTAGAATGAGTTTGGGAGTATTCCCCCCCTCTGCTATATTTTGGAAGAGTTTGAGAAGGACAGGTGTTAGCTCTTCTCCAAATGTTTGATAGAATTCGCCTGTGAAGCCTGTGAAGATAGAATTTGCCTGTGAAGGTCCTGGGCTTTTGTTTGTTGGAAGATTTTAAATCACAGTTTCAATTTCAGTGCTTGTGATTGGTCTGTGTATATTTTCTATTTCTTCTTGGTTGAGTCTCGGAAAGTTGTGCATTTCTAAGAATTTGTCCATTTCTTACAGGTTGTCCATTTTATTGGCATATAGTTGTTTGTAGTAATTTCTCATGATCCTTTTTATTTCTGCAGTGTCAGTTGTTACTTCTTTTTCATTTCTAATTCTGCTAATTTGAGTCTTCTCCCTCTTCTTCTTGATGAGTCTGGCTAGTGGTTTATCAATTTTGTTTATCTTCTCAAAGAACCAGCTTTTAGTTTTATTGATCTTTGCTATCATTTCCTTCATTCTTTTTCATTTATTTCTGATCCAATCTTTATGATTTCTTTTCTTCTGGTAACTTTGGGGTTTTTTTGTTCTTCTTCCTCTTGCTTCTTCCTCTTCCTTCTTCCTTGTTTCTTGAGGTAGGATTCTATTGCTATAAACTTCCCTCTTAGAACTGCTTTTGCTGCATTCCATAGGTTTTGGGCCGTCCTGTTTCCATTGTCATTTGTGTCTAGGTATTTTTTGATTTCTTCAGTGATCTCTTGGTTATTTAGTAGCATATTTTTTAGCCTCCATGGGTTTGTATTTTTTACAGTTTTTTTCCTGTAACTGAAATCTAGTCTCATAGCATTGTGGTTAGAAAAGATACTTAATACGATTTCAGTTTTCTTACATTTACCAAGGCTTGGTTTCTGACTCAAGATATGGTCTATCCTGGAGAATGTTCCATGAGCACTCGAGAACAAAGTGTTTTCTGTTGTTTTTGGATGGAATGTCCTATAAATATCAATTAAGTCCATCTTGTTTAATGTGTCATTTAAAGCTTGTGTTTCCTTATTTATGACCATTTTGGATGATCTGTCCATTGGTGAAAGTGGGGTGTTAAAATCCCCTACTGTTATTGTGTTACTGTCAATTTCCCCTTTTATGGCTGTTAGCATTTGCCTTATGTATTGAGGTGCACCTATGTTGGGTGCATAAATATTTACAATTGTTATATCTTCTTCTTGGATAGATCCCTTGATCATTATGTAGTGTCCTTGTCTCTTCTAATAGACTTTATTTTAAAGTCTGTTTTGTCTGATATGAGAATTGCTACTCCAGCTTTCTTTTGGTTTCCATTTGCATGGAATATCTTTTTCCATCCCCTTACATTCAGTCTGTATGTGTCTCTAGGTCTGAAGTGGGTCTCTTGTAGACAGCATATATATGGGTCTTGTTTTTGTATGCATTCTGCCAATCTGTGTCTTTTGGTGGGAGCATTTAATCCATTTACATTTAAGGTAATTATCGATATGTATATTCCTATTCCCATTTTCTTAATTGTTTTGGGTTCGTTATTGTAGGTCTTTTCCTTCTCTTGTGTTTCCTGCCTAGAGAAGTTCCTTTAGCACTTGTTGTAAATCTGGTTTGGTGGTGCTGACTTCTCTTAGCTTTTGCTTGTCTGTAAAGGTTTTAATTTCTCCGTCAAATCTGAATGAGATCCTTGCTGGGTAGAGTAATCTTGGTTGTACGTTTTTCCCTTTCATCACTTTCAATGTGTCCTGCCGCTCTCTTTTGGCTTACAGAGTTTCTGCTGAAAGATCAGCTGTTAAGCTTATGGGGATTCCCTTCTATGTTATTTGTTGCTTTTCCCTTGCTGCTTTCAATATTTTTTCTTTGCATTTAATTTTGATAGTTTGATTAATATATGTCCTGGCATGTTTCTCCTTGGATTTATCCTGTATGGGACTCTCTGTGCTTCCTGGACTTGATTGATCTTTCCTTTCCCATAATTGGGAAGTTTTCAACTACAATCTCTTCAAATACTTTCTCAGTCCCTGTCTTTTTCTCTTCTTATTCTGGGCCCCCTATAATTTGAATGTTGGTGTGTTTAATTTTGTCCCAGAAGTCTTTGAGACTGGCCTCAATTCTTTTCTTTTTTATTCTGCTATGTGGTAGTTATTTCCACTATTTTATCTTCCACGTCACTTATCTGTTCTTCTGTCAGTCATTCTGCTATTGATTCCTTCTAGAGAATTTTTAATTTCATTTATTGTGCTGTTCATCATTGTTTGTTTGCTCTTTAGTTCTTCTAGGTCCTTGGTAAACGTTTCTTGTATTTTCTGCATTTTATTTCCAGGATTTTAGATCATCTTTATTATCATTACTCTAAATTATTTTTCAGGTAGACTGCCTATTTACTCTTCATTTCTTTGGTCTGGTGGGTTGTTACCTTGCTCCTTCATCTGCTGCATATTTCTCTGTCTTCTCAGTTTGCTTAACTTACTGTGTTTGGGGTCTCCTTTTTGCAGGCTGCAGGTTCATAGTTCCTGTTGTTTTTGTGTCTGCCCCCAGTGGGTAAGGTTGGTTCAGTGGGTTGTGTAGACTTCCTGGTGGAGGGGACTGGTGCCTGTGTTCTGGTGGATGAGGCGGGTTCTTGTCTTTCTGGTGGGCAGGACTACATCCAGTGGTGTGTTTTGGGGTGTCTGTGATCTTATTATGATTTTAGGCAGCCTCTCTGCTAATGGTGGGTTTGTGTTCCTTTCTTGCTAGTTGTTTGGTATGGGGTGTCCAGCACTGGATCTTGCTGGTTGTTGAGTGGAGCTGGGTCTTAGCATTGAGATGGACATCTCTGGGAGAGCTCTCGCCGATTGATATTACGTGTGGCTGGGAGGTCTCTGGTGGTCCGATGTCCTGAACTCAGCTCTCTCACCTCAGAGGCTCAGGCTTTACACCCTGCTGGAGCACCAAGACCCTGTTAGCCACACCGTGAGTATGTTGGGATTTTCTTGCTTTTTGGGAAATCTGAGGTCTTCTACCAGTGTTCAGTATGTTTTCTGTAGGAGTTGTTCCACATATAGATGTATTTTTGATGTATTTGTGGGGGAAAAGGTGATGTCCACGTCTTACTCCTCCACCATCTTGAAGGTCCTCCAGTGCACATGTTTTTAATCACTAATATATATCTCATGTAAACTGATGAAATACTTACTTTTGAGGTTCTGAAACAGCCCAAATCAGACTGCACAGAACAACGCCAACATATACTTCAATCATAAACCCACCTCGAGAGTGAATAAGCAGAATATTCTAAAATGAAGGTGAACAGACATTCAAAATCGGACCAAATTCTACAGAGAAACTTCTGACCAAAGCAGAACATAATAGGAGGTGCTGCATAGTCAGCAGAGTATGTACAGAGCTGGGATTCTAGTCACAAGCACATAATCAAATTCAAGTTCTTGAATCATTGGATTCAGTTATTTAAAGAAGTAGCATAAATCCTTATAATACTTTACTTGTTGTGTAACTGAGAGAAATTATCCCTACGTGATATTCTCTTGACTTAATTGTGTCATGATCCAGTTTCAGGGAAGGAACTGGTCATTAACTACTTGCTTGCTTCTAATTTCGAGTAACTCTGATCTACAGAAAGCAAGAGTTCAAATGCATCTTTTCCAAAAGGAGTGCCACAACTATGATAAATTTTCAAAACACAAAGGTCTATATTTTCTCATATTGACTCATTACCACATACAGAAGTTAAAAAAAGAAAAAAAGAAAACCAAAAACACCTGTCTCTGGTTCTTAAGGGATATCTTTAAGGCAGCCTTATAATAGCTGCTTGACGAACAATAGCCACAGAAGCATAGAAGGAAGACAAGGATGCCAACTCCTGGCTGTTGTGATTGTTTGTTTGTTGCTGCCCTTTTGATTTTAACCTGGGTTAGAAAGTTCTTAAAGAGGCTTAAGGATGCTGATTAAATTATTAAAACACATAACTTCTCCCCATTTGTTAAAAGTTAAAATTTCTGCCAAGTACTTAATGTTGAAAATTGTCTAGAGTTTTAGAAGGGAGGAGGGAGACATGGCAATAGTGGTGGGATTAAAAAGAAATTGGTAATATCTTATACTTGCTTAAGAAAACAAAGGAAATCAAATCAACAGTAATTTATTCCTCTCAGAGAGGCAATTTAGGAGCTTGACTGTATGGAAAATTGAGGGTTTAAGGGCTTCCCTGGTGGCGCAGTGGTTGAGAGTCTGCCTGCCAATGCAGGGGACACGGGTTCGTGCCCCGGTCTGGGAGGATCCCACATGCCGCGGAGCGGCTAGGCCCGTGAGCCATGGCCGCTGAGCCTGCGCATCCGGAGCCTGTACTCTACAACGGGAGAGGCCACAACAGTGAGAGGCCCGCGTACTGCAAAAAATAAAAAATAAAAAAAAATTGAGGGTTTAGGGGAAAATATTTCAGATTCAAACATTACAGTAAGTTACCTGAGGTGGTCTTTAAAATATCTTATACACTGTTTTGCACAGCACTGCATAGGGTAAAATAGGAGTTGTTAAGTACAAAAAGCTGCAGAGTCTCTATAGGAGAAAGCAGGATAGAGAAATTGTACTTAACATGTAAGATGTGGAGAAAGAAATTATCTGGGAGAGTTTAGAAAATAATTCTTCATGTATCCACTTTATTTCCTCTCTACCAGCTGAAATCACCTTTACACACACATGGGCCATAATAAATATTTGTTCAATACATGAATGCCTTATGCCACAATGAATCACAACTACCACAGTCCTTCTCTACAATGCAGAGAAGGGAAGTTAAGTAATGGAAAAAGATAAGTGTAACTAGAAAGATGTGAGGTCAGTGTATCATCTGAATATAGTGGTTACATATACAGACTGGAATTTGGACCCACTGAGGTTCAAATCCTGACTTTACCATCTCTTCTTGTCTGTCAGTTGGCAAGTCATTCAACCCTCTTAACCTCATTCTTTTTTCATCTACATAATGAGGATAACAATAGCATCTACTTCATTCTGCTATTATGAAGATTGAATGTTATAAGGCATGTTAAGCAATTAACATATTATTACCATACAGTAAGAACAAATAAACATTAGCTATCATCATTATTATTTTATTAATAAAACAATAGTCCAACTTCATTTTTGCTCTTGTTTCAAGTATTTTAGGTGTCATATATAAAAAGTATCATTCCCAAGACCAATGTCAAGAAAGTTTTTCCCTGTGTTTTCTCCTGGGAGTTTTATAGTTTCAGGTCTTACATTTAAATGTTTAATCTATTCTGAGTTAATTTTCTGTGAGTTGTGTAAGATAGGAGCCTAGTTTCACTCTTTTTCATGTGAAAATCCAACTTTCCCAGCATCATCTATTGAGGAGGCTGCCTTTTCTCCATTGACTATTCTTGGCTCCTTGTCAAATATTAGTTCGCCATATATGAATGGATTTACAGTTAACAATACTGTATTGTATATTTGAAATTTGCAAAGATTGAAGATCTTAAGCGTTTTCATTACACACACACAAAAAGTTGTAACTATATGAGGTGATAGACGTTAACTAACTTATTGTGGTGATCATTTCTTAATATATACATGGATCAAATCACTATGTTGCACACCTTAAACGTATGCAATGTTATATATCCATGATATCTTAATAGAACTGAGAAAACAAACAAATGAAGAAAAACGGTTGATGGTGGTATAAGCTGTCCTGCATAGAGGGAACCAACTGAAACCTCATTATTTCAAAATCACTTAAACCTTGGATTATCTATCAACTTGTACCTCAGACAAGGAATGTTGACTAAGCAAAATAAATAGTAAAAAAATAAAAAAATTACTAAGTGCATTTACATGTTCAATATAAAAAACTGTGCACAGAAATCTCTTGCATTCCTATACACTAATAATGAAAAATCTGAAAGAGAAATTAAACGATGGCAAAGAAGCACATGAAAAGCTGCTCAACATCGCTAATTATTAGAGAAATGCAGATCGAAACTACAATGAGGTATCACCTCACACCAGTTAGAACGGGCATCATCAGAAAACCTACAAACAACAAATGCTGGAGAGGGTGTGGAGAAAAGGGAACCCTCTTGCACTGTTGGTGGGAATGTAAATTGATACAGCCACTATGGAGAACAGTATGGAGGTTCCTTAAAAAACTGAAAATAGAATTACCATATGATCCAGCAATCCCACTACTGGGCATATACCCACAGAAAACCATAATTCAAAAAGACACATGCACCCCAATGTTCATTGCAGCACTATTTACAATAGCCAGGTCATGGAAGCAACCTAAATGCCCATCGACAGACGAATGGATAAAGAAGATGTGGTACATTATATACAATGGAATATTACTCAGTCATAAAAAGGAACGAAATTGAGTCATTCGTTATGACGTGGATGGATCTAGAGACTGTCATACAGAGTGAAGTAAGTCAGAAAGAGAAAAACAAATATCATATATTAACACATGTATGTGGAACCTAGAAAAATGGTACAGATGAACTGGTTTGCAGGGAAGAAGTTGAGACACAGATGTAGAGAACAAACGTCTGGACACCAAGGGGGGAAAGCAGTGGGGGGCTGGGGATGGTGGTTTGATGAATTGGGCGATTGGGATTGACATGTATACACTGATGTGTATAAAATTGATGACTAATAAGGACCTGCTGTATAAAAAAATTAAATTTAATTTAAAAATTTAAAAAAACGAATACTAAACTTTCTTTGGGTTATTTGTATGGAAATATGTTAATATAAATATTTCAGACATTACATGAAATTTCTAAAAATCTTATATGTTCTGGTACAATGTTATAGTCATAATTCTAGTTAATATTTTAAAATGTATATCTCAGAAATAACTAAATTTCCTTGTCAATTGCATTTTTATGAACTTTCATCAAATCTTTAACCATGGTCATTTTTAAGTCTTGTCATTTACAGACAGTTCTGGGTGTACTCTGATGCTTTTGCAAAAATGTTCCTATAAACGGGTTTCATCTTCAAGGAATTCATGGAAAAGACAGACAAGTACAGGTTTCTGGTAACTGACTGTACAGCTGAACTGAAGGAATAAGCATTTTCTGAACTCTAATGGAGAACTGATGAATTCATAAAAGTGCTAACAAAAGATCAAGATGAAAAAATTAATTACATGGGACTGAGGGAACTGATGAGGATGATTATAATTTTTGTGACTTTCTGTTTGAATAAAAAAGAAAAAGAAAAAGTAATGCCAAAAAACTGTGAAAGTAGAGGTGACCTGGGGGCGCCCTGCCTACTTAGAGTAAAACAACCCTGGGAAGGAGAATCAGGCTGAAGAGCACCTCTGGGGATGGGTGGAAGGAGACCCAGCAGTTCTCACAGAAGCGGCTCATTGAACTGCGGAAGAGGATCTCTTCAAGTGTTAATGATTACGGAGATTGCGTGTCAGGAGATGTTAAGTGAAGAGAGAAAAGGAAAAATGTCTTCCTTTGTCAACCGAAGTCTTGTTGGGTGGATAAAGTTGGAGGGGTGGGTATACAATGCAAGGTTTGAGTCTAGCTGCCTTCATCCACTATGTCTGAATCAGCTTGTTTTTACTACAATGAAATGTTTCATTGAAGTCCCATGAGCCCAGACTCTCAACCACCATCCTGTGAAAGCTATAGTTAGTCCAGTGGGAACAGAAATGCAAGACTTCACTCGCCCCATCAGTCCAAGATATTGAAACTTACAGTATATTGATGGTGTCGTAAGATGAGCAGTACGTAAGGAGCCCTATCCTGTAGGAACCACACGCTGACTGGATGCAAGGAAACCACTCTTGCAGGTCCAGAGCACACCACTCATCTAGCCTGGTGTTTCTTTTGATGGGAAATCAACCATTTAAGCTTGCAAAGATGACCCAGACAAATGGAAATGTGTAGTAAAATGCAAAGTGAAATAGAAATCATCACCACTGTCACGGGTAATGCTCACTAAGGGCTTACTGTGTTGTGGGCACGTGGGTAAGTGCCATTTGTGGATTAGCTCATTTACTCATTATGGCAACCCTAGGAGATAGGAATATTATTATTCTCATTTGAAGATGAGAAAGGAGGCTTAGAGGGGTTGGGTCATTTGAGGGGTGGATGGCAGGACACACCTGAATAATAGGCAGAGTATGGAACCTCAGTCTCTTACTAGTCAACAATAACTACCTACTCATCTAAGGCTCAGCTATTATTTTCAGGCCTTTAGAACATCTGTCTTTAGATCCCTTTAGAACATATGTAAAGTATAATATGTTACCTATGCATCAGGCAGTTTTTTATGGAATTGGGTTCATGTAGGCTAACAATTTGAAGTGACAAGCCAAAAGACCTAACTCAGAACTTTTTTAGCTGGTTTTGTGATTCAGAACGTTTTACCACTAACCCAGTCTTTTACGCAGAATGATGAGGCTATCAGGAAAATGTGTGAGTGTCAAACTGGAGACACCACCAAGTTCAACCCAAAGACATCAGTGTCAAAGCAACAGATGTGGTTCATCACGCATCACGCACATTGTGGAACGTGTTGGTCCTGCTCGAAGACACTTTACTGGACTCGGTCTTGCTCATTGCTTTGGAGGAATCAGGCATGAACATTTTATTTCATCCTAGCTAACCAGAATATTGACACTTGCTAAGAAATCACGAGAAAGAAAAAGCTACATTTTAGGCTGACCTTTGTAAAATTCTCAAGAGTTTAGAAACGTGCCTCCTCCCGTCATTAACCTGCTTCCTTCTGCAAAGAAATAGCACAGCCTTAAACCTATGAGGAAACTGAAAGCAATTTTATATTTCTTACAAACCACTGATCCAGAGACCCTGTCTACCCTGGTCACTAAGAAGCTGACTTGGGCTTCCCTGGTGGTGCAGTGGTTAAGAATCTGCCTGCCAGCGCAGGGGACACACGTTTGAGCCCTGGTCCAGGAAGATCCCACATGCTGTGGAGCAACTAAGCCCGTGTGCCACAACTACTGAGCCTGAGCTCTAGAGCCCACGAGCCACAACTACTGAAGCCCACGCACCTAGAGCCCGTGCTCTGCAACAAGAGAAGCCACCGCAGTGAGAAGCCCGCGCACCACAACGAAGAGTGGCCCCCGCTCGCCGCAACTACAGAGAAGCCCGCGTGCAGCAACGAAGACCCAACACAGCTAAAAATAAATAAAATAAAATTAACTAATTAAAAAAAAAAAAAGAAGCTGACTTATTCAAGGCTCATGTGACGTGTAACAGGAGGGGCTTTTTATAGCCAGAGAGCAGGGAGGGACCAGTCATGGTTCTCCTAGATGGAAATTCCTCCCAAAGTTTGCAGAGAACTTTTTGATAGGGGGGGACACATCCATCACCCAGCAGAGTGGAAAACTAAGAGTACCACCGAATCTGGATTATACTAAGGTACAGGGAAGATGCTGGCTAGAGAAGAGGAATTAAGCACAAGCAAAATAACTTGAAGTGGATGTATCAGTTCTTTCTCCATATTAGCAACACACCTACAGAGAGCTGGGGCGGTGTGCTTGTCACCAACAGTGGACATCCTTCATGTTCACTGCTAAGGCAAGATAGCCTCCCATTAGCTACACAATGAGTTTCCTCACGTTTTCCACAGCACAAAGTAATATCAGAATTTGTGTCAGGGGTGACAATGGTGACAAGATGTCCCTAACGGGGTCCTGTTTGAGGGTGAAGAAGGGTTATTCCTGTCATTATCTCTTTCTCGTCAAGTGCTTACTACAAACTAGATACCACATGGGATGGTGAGTTCCTCCCCATCCTGCCAGGGCCAAGCGTGAGCCTGCACAAATGACACTGGATGGGGATGCTCCCGGGGGTGGCTCAAGCCAGCGACGGCTTTGATGCATTTCGGGCTGACAGTGTGATTTTCAGCTGTTCTCTGTGATGCCTCAGAGACGTTTCAAATGTTTGTCAGATGCCAACCCAGTGGGGACAAGCTGACTTTGGTCTCTTTATTTGTTCCTTTGGGAAGCTCAAGATTCAACCCCTCTGGAGTATTTCCCGAGAATTCAGATCAACACTGGCTTGAGGGGAAGGGCAAGAGATAGGAACAGGCATTCCCTGATTCCTTGAATTAAATGGAACTTCTGGCCCTACAATGTTGCAGACTTAAAAACATTGGGCAGGGCTTCCCTGGTGGCGCAGTGGTTGAGAGTCCGCCTGCCGATGCAGGGGACACGGGTTCGTGCCCAAGTCTGGGAAGATCCCACATGCTGCGGAGTGGCTGGGCCCGTGAGCCATGGCCCATACTATATAACATTGATCAGATACTTGTGTTATAGGTGTTTTTGAGGCACATTACAGATGTTATCTCATTTAATCCACAATCGTGTATTCCGTATAGGAGGGATGACTGTCGCCTTCGTTAGACCTGGGACGTAAGGACAAGGTCTAAGTAACCTCCCTGTGGTCACATAGCTGGTAAGCTAGAGAGGCAAGCCGTGAATCCAAGCCTTCTGGCTGTTTCTAGAGTCCACCAGGTAATTTGTGGCTTCTGTAGGCTTTGAACATCTTGGAGGCTATATTTTTGTGGCCGAATTAATGGGACCTCAATTTCATAAATAGTTTTCAATTAAACAATGACTTTTCATCACACTCTGTGCAATAAGTTTCTTGTCATGATGTAAGAAAATTCAGGGACCCTCCTGTTGAAATACTGGATCTGACCTTATTACAGAGCCATGGCTCATAATTTTTTTAAAAGCAGTTCTATTTCTCCAGACATCACAATCTGTATTTGAGAGGCTGTCTGAAAGAGCCTTATTACGGCAGCTTGTTGCTGACAAGTAATGCACTATTGCCATCTATTGTAATGGAGAGTAAGTTGATTTACTGCAAAGGATAGTGAGCTAATAGGAAACATTCAGTATGCAGCTAGGAACCGCAATTCATCACTTCTGTTCACAAGAATCTCTAAATAGCTCAGGGCGACCTCCATGCCTTGTTCTCACGGACAGTATTTGACCTGAAGAAACTCAAACCTCACTCACTCCAGGGTCATGAATCCTATTCGCTGATGATGAGGCTATGGAAGATGAAACAATTCTTTGTTCTTTAAACTCAAGGGGAAACATTAGTAGCATCTTTTGCAAAAGCAGCCTTTTGCAGAAGATCTAATTCCAATAGCAGCATTGGAGCAAGGAAGGCTGGGACTAAGCTCCTAGGGGCTTTCCAGTGTGACAGTGAAGGAAATGACCTCCTGTCCTTCCATGTCGGCGCCACCTCCTATTTCCTAAGGAGATGCAAATAAAGGTTCACTGATTTTGGAAGACTGTCTATGGTATCTCACTGCCTTCTTGTCTTCCCAGCTGATCAGAAAAGCCTTAGGGGGCCATGACACCCACTTCACTTCCTGCTGGTCTTAAATAAATTTGTACTCTGCTGGTCGGCGCTGGGATCATTCACAGCTAACATCGCAGGGTTCCTCATTTCCGATCTGCCGTGGAGCCAGCCAGCGTATGCTGCCCATCTCTGGAAAGCACAGCCAGGCAGTCAGCATTACTATCCATTCAGCCTGTGGCTATTGAAAATCTGGCCAGTCCAAGCAAGTCTCAAATAGTGTCAGTTCTTCTAGGAAATTAACTTGAATTCCTTTCCATTTATGCTTGACCCCTTTGGCTTGCTGTCTTTTCTCCTGTGCCAGGAGAGCACACCAGTTTACTTTGGTATCACTCCATTCTGTCTGCTTTCCTGGATTTAGTGCCTCTCTGGGGAGAATCAGAAACTCCCACTCTAGCTCTGAGACCATTTGAACCCCTCTGGTTACATCAGTTTCTACCTCTTTCCTCTTGGCTCTTCCCATGACTCCTAAGGGAAGCAGGATAGAGTCAATTAATTTTTAGAACCTTCCAATTGTGTTTTTCCATAGCAATTTTGAACTTTAGAAACTTAAAAATTGGAGTTATGCCTCTGTGAGGTAACATGGAGTTAATTTGAACAAAATTCCTGTACAAGCGACCCTTTCTAAGGGGTGCAGCGGACACTGCTGGTGCCTGGGACATCCAGCTCCCTGGTTTGCCTTGTTGAGTACCTGTCTCATCCATTCTTTACTTCAACAAATACTACTGAGGTCCAAGTACAAGTCAAGCATGGAGCTGGGCACGGAGGTGCAAAGATGAATAAGAAATAATCTTTATTCTCCATAAGTTTATGGAGACAGACATGATATACAGATACCTCCAGCAGACTATTTCCAGGACATGACAGAAATGTTCATGACATGGAATGGGGCTTTGGAAATTTTCCTGGAGGAGAAGATATTTGAGCTAGAACTTGAAGCTAAGCAGTAGTAAGAGAAGTGAAGGACGACAGAGCAAAGAACTGAACCAAGTTCCAGAGCCCAACTTTGGTATGAAGCCAACTGCAAGAGTTTGGTATCACTTGAGTGTAAAGTGTACAGCAGGCAAACATTCAGAAGGTAATTGTTTCTAAAGGAAATACAATGTGTACAGGCACTACCTTAGATGCCTAGAAGAATCTGGTTGTCTTGTCTACATCCCTGCCTCCTGTGTCTTAGTCTAGATGCCTGATAGTTTCATTGGATTCCACTTTTTACCAAACCAAAAGACTCTGGATGGTGGCACAGAAGTCTTAAAACACTTGTAAGCCTAGGATTAGAAAGAATAATGAGAAAAAATAAAATGATTGGGACAACTTGTATGTAGCCTTTATCCAGGCAACTTGATTCCCCCAGCTCCAGCAAACGACGTCAGCTCTTACAAGCTCAACAAAGGGTTCCACTGCCTAATTTGCCATGGATCCACTTGACTTGATTTGGGCAATTTAATCAGCATGAAGATGAATCTCCTGCATGTCCCATCTGGGTATGTGTCATTTCTCTCCCTCTCTGGAACCTGTATTTGCTTGAATAGTCTCTCAACGGGGCTCTCACTTGGGATGGGGGTACAGTAGGAAATAAGAGCCAACATAGACATGAAGCTCTAAACTCGGTGGTAACATATTTAGTGGGCATAAGGCGAAGTTTGAAGTGCATTTGAGGATTTCACAAGGCCAGGCTCTCTCTGTCTGCAACCAGCAGAGAAAATATTCCATCAATTTAGTATCATGATCATTATTCTTCCCATAAAGAAAAGGACAACTGCCTCTTCTAATGAAATAGACCTTTCTTCCTGCTTTAGTTAGTGGATTGGACTCCCTTTTGGGCTTAAATAATAACGGTCTTATAGTCTAATACAGTAAAAAGGAAATCAGCAAAAATATCTAGATGAGCAAGAGTTACTATCCAAGCCACTTAAAGAAAACTGTATCTGCTCTGCCTTTAACAGATCTGGAATTTTAATATCTATGTAAGGGAAAAATAGTTACCGAATGTTTGAGGTAAGCAAAAATATCTGATGAAAATAAAATGTAAACCTTGTCAAATTATCTTCAGTTTGTGGACAAAACTTTGTAGCACTTAGATCACTTAACCCCTTCAAGGAAAGCTCCTCAGAAATCCTGCTTCATAGGGAATCTTGCCTCTGCTGAAGTCCTAGAGAACTTGCAGACCATACTTTAATCTGGCTACTAATCCCGTATGATTCACGACATTCCGTGTACTGAACTATACTTGTCTCTTGTATTGCCATTTAACTTTTCACGGTTTGATAAGAGGTGGCTAGCCGAGGAGGAAGGGTGCAGGTTTTAGAGAGAGAGCAAATCTGGATTCGAATGGGATAAAGCAACCTGGATTGCCCATTTTACAGCTATGTGGAGTGGTGCAGTTAGGTACCAATTTGGACCCTCAGTTCCCTCATCTTTATTTTTTATTTTTTAAAAATAATTTTATTATTTAGTTTGGCTGTGTCAGGTCTTAGTTGCGGCACGCGGACTCTTTTGTCCACGCGCGGGCTCTCTGTTGTTGAGCGTGGGCTTCTCTCTAGTTGTGGCACGTGAGTTTTCTCTTCTCTAGTTGTGACGCACACGCTCCAGGGCGCGTGGGCTCCGTAGTTGTGGCACGCGGGCCTTAGTTGCCCTGCAGCATGCAGGATCTTAGTCTCCTGACCAGGGATCAAACCCGCGTGCCCTGCATTGTAAGGTGGAGTCTTTACCACTGGACCACCAGGGAAGTCCCTCATCTTTCATATAGGAATAGTGATACTCATTTTCCTGGGTTGTTATCAGAATGAAATAAAATGTATTCATAGTACCTGGCATGGGGATCAGTGTTCATTAAAGTATTATTTTATTTTATCCATTGAAAATGATTTTAAGCTCTTGGTCCACTTGCTTGGGGGAAGCCAGTTGCCATGTGAGAAGTTCAGCTATGCTGAGACTGCCATATAATGAAGGAAGCCACGTGGAAAGGCTGCATGGGGAGAGGATGAGAATGAGAAGAAATGCCCAGCCAGCCCCCAGCTACTCCAGCCGACCCAGCCCAGACACGACATGTGAGGGAAAGCGCCTCCAGATGACTCCAGCCTTGTTGCCATCTGACTCCAACAGCATGGGAGACCAAAAGCAAAACCATCCAGGTGGGCCCAGTCAATTCCCACAACCAAGAGGGACGATAATAAATGTTTGTTTTAGAACACAAAAAGGATGGTGATTTCCTTTAAGTAAGTGTTACTTATTACATGTTTTGCACTTCCCAAGATCTAGCCCCCTACCTTATGCAAAAATCACTATTTACAGGTAGACTATTATTTCCCTTTTATATTTTTATTAAACTAAATACCAATATACCATATCAATGGATCTCTACAACAATATACACATTTCTAAATGCTTGATTTTCTCTCCATGCATTTTCACCAAGGGGTTCTTTCTTTTCAACATGTGTAGAGGCATAATCACATACATTTTAAAGTTGTGATTACTTATTGAGAACGTATGGTATGTTAATACTATGACCAATTCATCTATGAAACATAAGAATAAAAAAATCAGAAAAATCTCATGATAAAAAATATGTATCAGTCTTGGTGATGATTTTTTGAGTCTGACTCCAAAAGCAAAGGCAGCAAAAGCGAAAATAAACAAATGAAACTACATCAAAGGAAATGATTAACAAAATGAAAAGGCAACCTATGGAATGGGAAAAAATATTTGCAAATCATATATCTGATAAGGGGCTAATATCCAAAATATATAAAGAGCTCATACAACTCAATAGCAAAAAAACCAAACAATCCGATTAAAAAATGGACAAAGGATCTGAATAGACATTTTTCAGAGAGCACTTACAGATGGCCAACAGGTACATGAAAAGATGCTCAACATCACTAATTATCGGGGAAATGCAAATGAAAACCACAATGAGATATCACCTCATGCCTGTTAGAATGGCTATCATCAAAAAGACAAGAAATAACAAGTGTTGGTGAGCATATGGAGAGAAGGGAATGTAAACTGGTGCAGCCGCTATGGAAAACAGCATGGAGGTGCCTCAAAATTTAAAACTAGAACTACCATATACATGATCCAGCAATTCCACTACTGGGTATTTATCTGAAGAAAGCAAAAACACTAATTTGAAAGGACACATGTACCCCAATGTTCACTAGAGCATTATTTACTATAGCCAAGATAACGAAACAACCTAAGTGTCCATTGATGGATGAATGGATAAAGCTGTGAAATGTACACACAGACAATGGAATACTATTAAGCCATAAAAAAGAATGAAATCTTGCCACTTGTGACAACATGGATAGACCTTGAGGGCATGATGCCGAGTGAAATAAGTCAGACAGAGAAAGACAAACACTGTATGGTCTTATATATATGTAGACCAAGCCCATAGATACAAAGAGGAGACTGGTGGGTTGCCAGGGGTGGGAGGTGGGGTGGGTAGGTGAAATAGGTGAAGGGAGTCAAAAAGAACTGACTTCAGCTATAAAATAAATAAGTCATGGGAATGTAACGTACAGTATTAAGTATAGTTAGTAATATAGTTAGTAGATCCCCCTCATCTATGGGGGGGTATGTTCTATGACCCCAGTGGATGCCTGAAACCTTGGATAGTAGTGAACCCTATGTTTTTCTCCATGCATACATACTTATGATAAAGTTTAATTTATAAATTAGGCACAGAGATTAGCAACAATAATTAATAATGAAACAGAATAACTGTAACGATATACTGTATTGGGTTATGTGAGTGTGGTCTCTCTCTCAAAATATCTTACTGTATACATTTAATGTCTTTCCTATCCTAACTAAACAGTTATCATGCACTGTGGCTGTATCTTTTGCAGTTTGAGGTGCAAAGGCAAAGCTGGACTTTCACCTTTTTACTTAAAGGAAGCACTTTATGACTTCTCTTTTTTTTTGTAACATCTTTATCGGAGTCTAATTGCTTTACAATGGTGTGTTAGTTTCTGCTTTATAACAAAGTGCATCAGCTATACGTATACATATATCCCCATATCTCCTCCCTCCTGCATCTCCCTCCCACCCTCCCTATCCCACCCCTCTAGGTGGACACAAAGCACCAAGCTGATCTCCCTGTGCTATGCGGCTGCTTCCCACTAGCTATCTATTTTACTTTTGGTAGTATACATAAGTCCATGGCACTCTCTCAGTTCATCCCAGCTTACCCTTCCTCCTCCCCGTGTCCTCAAGTCCATCCCTAACACCACACACAAAAATAAACTCAAAATGGATTAAAGGCCTAAATGTAAGGCCAGACACTATAAAAGTCTTAGAGGTAAGCATAGGCAGAACACTCTATGACATAGATCACAGTAAGATCCATTTTGACCCACCTCCTAGAGAAATGGAAATAAAAACAAAAATAAACAAATGGGACCTAATGAAACTTAAAAGCTTTTACACAGCAAAGGAAACCATAAACAAGACGAAAAGACAACCCTCAGAATGGGAGAAAATATTTGCAGATGAAGCAACTGACAAAGGATTAATCTCTAAAATTTACAAGCAGCTCATGCAGCTCAAATCCAAAAATGGGCAGAAGACCTAAATAGACATTTCTCCAAAGAAGATATACAGACTGCCAACAAACACATGAAAGGATGCTCAACATCACTAATCATTAGAGATATGACTTCTCTTTGGCATATTTGAATTGCCAGCCTCCTTACGCTTGCACTTTGGGGCTATTAGTAAGTAAAATATGGGTACTTGAGCACAGGCACTGCGATACCTCGACAGTCAATCTGATAACCTAGAGGACTATCAAGTGACTAACAGGATGGCATGAGATTTTATCAGACCTGTGCACAAATTAAAACTTACGAAGAGTTTCTTTCTGGAATTTTCTATTTAATATTTTTGGACTGCTGTTGACCATGGGAAACTGAAGCAGTGGAAAACAAAACCATGGATGATAAGGGGGATAGCTGTACTGGGTTTCATATTTTAAAGTTGGTAGAGAGTAGATCTTAAAAGTCATCATCACAATAAAGAATTTGTAACTACATATGGCAACGGATGTTAACTAGTCTTTTCGTGGTGATCATTTCACAACATATACCAATGTTGAAATATTATATGGTACACCTGCAACTAATATAATGTAATATGTCAATTATACCTCAATTAAAATGTGTCTGCTCAAAATTGAGAGATTCCATAGCTTCTAGAGATCCCTGGTCACAGTGAGAAGAAACTGCCTCACCTTGAGGAACTAATTCAGTAGCCATGGTATTTAATAATACCTGACTCCACTCTGTAAATGGTGCTTAGTTTGTTCGTAAATGTATATGCCTCCCCTCTTCCTACTGTCAAAGTTTTGGACATTCTGTTCAACTAAGAGTCCAGCAAAATTCAGGATGGCTAATAGCCACAGATATACCTTCATCACTTCACTAAAAGTTTTAAGTGTAATGATTAATTCTAGGATTCTGTTCAGAAATCATGGCATGCAAAATTTTTTTAAAACTGTATTTTGGGGGGTTGTTTTCATGTTTCTCCTAGGTTCCCAAAAGAGATCTGTGACTTCATAGAAAATCACAAAAATTCTCAGAGAAACTTCGATTAGGCAGTAATTACATTCAAATGTCATATTTAGCCTGAGCTTCCAGTTATTAAGCCAACAGATAGAGAGTTAATAGAAAGAAAAGTTTACAGTGCCTTCATAGTCTGAAAAAACCACACATTTCAGTTATTTAGAAGAGAAAGTGTCTGACGTTAAATTGTGTGCAAAACAGTCTAATACAAATCCTGCCATCAGAGTTCCTGATTAATAATGGACGAATCCTTCAAAAGAAAACTTGTTAGAAGATGCAAAAACATAGTTCATGTAGGCATTTCTTATAGTGACCCTAAACAAAAATAAGGATGTAAGGTTAGATTTTAATTCAGTGAAAGTATTTTATTCTATCTGGTGTGATACCAGCAAAGGGATGAAGGTTGGTGGGAGCTGGTGGTGACGGCTTTGCTGGAGAAGTAGCAAATTAATCTTATTCATTCCCTGTGGTGAAGGAAAAACAGAGTTGAACACTGAGATCATGAAATATATAGAAGGTGACAAAAGCCATATAAGAGAGAAAACAGAGATAGAGCCAAGAAATTAACACCGGGCATCAGGAACTCAAAAATCAGGTGGAGCTGATGAGAGAAAGAGGTACACGGAAAAAACAGACTCCAAATGACATTGGACGGACAAAATGCCCAATTACAGCAATTGCATATAGAGCTAGGCTACTGTTTGTGACGCCCCAGCGGTCCTCCCTAGCACCTGATAAGTTGATGCCAGGTGAAGGAAACACAGCCTAGATGATGTTTTCTCTTCACTAGCAAACTTGATGCTAAATAAACTTTAAAAAGGCTATAAGAATGGGTGATTAGTGTTTGCCTTATACTACCCTAGGTATGTTCCAGTCATCCTGAGTTTTCCTTTTGCATGAGTAGAAGAAGAGCTAATCTAGATTAAGCTCTGACAAGAATCTGGAGTTCAAACTGTTGGCACATTGATAAGGCACATCCTTTGGTTTTCATACGGTTGATGGCAAAGCTAACATTCTGATAACGACTTGTAATCTTCCCTTATGAAAGGTCACATACCTTCTCTCAGAGATAGAGGTGCCTCCTTGTGGGCAAGGATTGTCAATAAAGCAACTTAAAATATTAGTAACTCACATTTATTAAGTGTTTACTCTGTGCTTGGCACTCCGTTCAGCACTCATTTCTTTAATCATTATGGCAATATTATGCTAGTATGCAATAATATAACAGTTATTATCACCATTTTACCAATGGGGAAACTGAGGCCAAGAAAGGCCAAGGCGGGGTTCCCTGGTGGCGCAGTGGTTGAGGGTCCACCTGCCGATGCAGGGGACACGGGTTCGTGCCCCGGTCTGGGAAGATCCCACATGCCGCGGAGCGGCTAGGCGCATGAGCCATGGCCGCTGAGCCTGCGCGTCCGGAGCCTGTGCTCTGCAACGGGAGAGGCCACAACAGTGAGAGGCCCGCGTACCGCAAAAAAAAAAAAAAAGAAAAGAAAGGCCAAGGCCTCACAGGTAGCAAAGAGCAACTTCAAGTCTTTTGGAGAGTTTATATGAACATTTGCCTGCATGTGTGAATATTTGTTTATATGACACATCTCTATGTATACTTCTAGGATTTATATATGTTGGTATATATTATATATTTATATATGTTTATACATGTACTTAGTTTTCATGCTGAACAGAAACATAATCACAGAGTTTATCCAAGTATATAAATTTATGTGTTCATCAATTAACTTCAGAATTTGCCACTGCAGTTAATCCAGGAAAGATCCTTAATGAAATTAATTCCACAAAAACTAAGTAGCTATGTATGAGACGTAGATCAGTGATTGGCAAACGATTTTCCGTAAAGGGCCCCAAAATAAATATTTTAGGCTTTGCAGGCTAGACTGTTTCTGCTGCAACTACTCAATTCTGCCATTGTGTGTGCATGAAAGCAGCCAGAGACAGTATGTAAACAAATGAGCAGGGCTGTGTTCCAATAAAACTTTATTGACAAAAACAAGCAGTGGGGCACGATTTACCTATTGAGTTTAGTTTACCAACCCCTGATATAGAAGCAATATACATACACATATATTATAACCAGATATATGCAATATATTACTACTTTCTTTCTTTTTATATAGTTTATTTCTCACACAGGTATGATATTCAGCTGGTTTTTGTAACAGTACTCTGATATTCACTCTCTATGATAAGTATTATAATTTAAAAAATAATAAATGAGAATTCAGTTAAATATTATGTATTCATTATTGTACAGATTTTATTGTATACAATTACCGAGGTTTCTTCCTCTATAAATGAAGTTTTAATTCACACTGTCAGTAAATTAAGTTGGATGAGTTGGAATTTTAAGGGAAAGATACTGAGATTATACTTATATTTATAGGTAGTAAGTGACTCTTTGCCTTTTGATCTATTTGTAGATGCCTTACACAAAGAGTTTAGATTTTAAAAATATTTCTTGCTGTTGTTAATAATACAAAATATAGAATTTCTTTTCCCAACAGGAAAAGGAAGATTTTTCATCATTCATGATGTGCTTCTAAATTCCACTTAGCTTGAGTAATTAAAGGGTCAGATTCTTTCTATTACGTTTCTGGCTTTCAGCACTGCCATTTTTCTTTTCTTGGCACTTTTTTATAAAGATCCAGAAGATGCTTAAAAGGGTGAAATTCTATTTTTTTCCTGGCATTAAAAAACATACATTTACTTGTTGCTAAAATTTTATATTTATTTAATTAATTAATTTATTTACTTTGGCTGGGCCGGGTCTTAGCTGTGGGATCTTCCTTGCGGTATGCAAACTCTTAGTTGTGGCATGCATATGGGATCTAGTTCCCCGACCAGGGATCGAACCTGGGCCCCCTGCATTGGGAGCACGGAATCTCACCCACTGACCACCAGGGAAGTCCTTGTTGCTAATATTTTAGATTATTTTACATTAACTGATTCTTACTACTGTTCAAAAAAAAACAAAAACAATAACAAAAACTCTTACAACACTAATATTCAATACTGAAGCTTAAACAATTCAAATGCTGTTTTTACGGGTTTAATATTTCATTGGAAAGGAAGGCAAATAAAAAATGCCTAGTTTCAGACATCCTAGATCTTTTCTGCTAGTTCGCACACACCCATTTCATGACCTTGGGAAGCTTCACAGTGTAGGACAGGGAAGTCAGAATCTCAAATGCTTGTATTGGAGTTACACCTCTCAGCCGAGCTGTGCCTGAATTATATAAACTTTGTGTACCTCAGTGTCCTTACCACTGACTTGAGATCAATGATGAGGAAAAAGCAAAATACCACATGATGGAGTGTGAGTGGGGTACGTATCTCTTCTCTTCCTTTTAAAAGGTGGTGTCTTCCTCCTTCTGGAAGTCCCTTTTTCATTTTAAAACAAACACCATTCTTTGAAAATGAGAGTGCTAGTGAAGAGAACATCACCCAAGTAAAGAAAACAAAGCAGAAAAGGATGAGAGGGTGCATACTGAAAGACGTATTTAAGAACAAATATCTTCATGGAGAGTGAGAACCCTCACTCCTCTGACCTGAATCCTTTAGCTGTAACCCAAGATAGAACTAAAGGTTCAAAGGAGGTAATTACTTATTATTTAGAGGGTAATTGTAATGAGCCGAGATAACAGAATGATCACATTTCAAAGCCTGACACTGCTTTTGTTTAAGCAAAGAAAATGACTTCATTAAAGAATATTCAAAATTGTTCAGGTTGGACTTGGGCATGATGTTTAGAGAGAGACAGATGACAAAATCCGCTTGCATGTATTTGCTGAGGCACCCAGGAGAATGGAAGGGGTACGCATGAGGTAGGAAGATACCATCTTATCAAAAAACTAATTGGACATCATATGCCCTCAACTTGACAGGGGGAGCTTTCGAGAACACCAACTGAGCTGCTTCTCAGTTTTGTGGCAGAAATTGAAGTCAAAGACAGGAATTTTTCATCTGCAGAGTTCCTAATTCACAAGAAAAGCAAGAACTTTCTTTGTAAATTGATTTTTGAGATCCTCATCTGAGGTGTGAAAGAGACCAGGGTATTGTTTTCCTATTAAACAATTTTTTTGTTTGACTATCTTTTTCTTTAGAGATTATCAAATCCCTTAACCTTATCAGACTTTCACTTTGGCATTTGGGGATGCCAGAGAATGATTTTCTTAGTAAAGAAGGTTAGGGACCCAGAAATGTCTCCCTGTCCCTCTCTGCTGGGTACGGTTATTTTCCTTCGCGATTTCTCATCCTGTGTATCTATTTATCTAATGTCAAGCTAGCACGTCAGGACACCCTGTGACAAGCTGGGCTGATGATGTGACCGCACGGGGACCGACTAACCCTGGTCAGTACTCACACGTTTTCTCTCTTGGGGACTGAAACCAGGCTCCATGCTGATCACTCTGATGGCTCTTCCAGAATGAAGCGTTGCCAGTTTCCATTGCCTGCTAGATACAACCAGCAGCTGCAACTTTCCCAAGTGGGTATCCTCCTATTGATCACGTGCTGGAAGTCGGAACATTTCTGGGAGTGGATGTGTGTGAGTGTGTGTGCGAGAGAGCCAGAGAAAGAGGATGCTTTCTTGTTGCAATGAAACAGAATTTATGAGTAGGGGCAGGCAGCTTTCGCTCCTGTTTGGCACTGCGCATAAAAACGAGGCCTGTGTCTCCGTCTTCTTAGGGACTCAGTTCCAAAGAGTTTTGTGTGTGTGTGTGTGTGCGCGCGCGCGCATGTGCGCACCAGGGAAAAAGGATTTGGGCGCGTGGGGAGAGCTAAGGGAATCAGTGCAGGCAAATTCATAAGCAGGGCAGAGCCAGGAAAAATCAGGACTGGGGCACAGTCCTTTTTCCCTTCAGAGTATGGAGTGTCCATGGATGAAAACCACTTCTGCAAAGAAGCCTTTGAACTTCCACAGTGATGTCGAAGTCTGAACGGGCATGATACTACTCTGAAGAATGAATGCAGCCCCTCTGGGCCATGGCCAAGGTGCCAGGCAGGTAGGGAAAAAATGGTGAGAGCCCTCGATTACAATTACCTGGGCTTTCTCTTGGCCTCTGGGACTCTGGCTGGGATCCCTCACTGCCATCAAATTCACAGTCTTTTGCACCACCATCTTCTGCTTGGATTAAAGCTCTCCCCCCCCTTTTTTTTCCTCGCTGAATCAAACCACACTGTGAATCTAAGGTTTTAACCTCAACATTCTATATTTTCAGTTTAATTAAGTCCGTATCCTAGGAAATGCTTTCCTGCCAGCCTCTACAGTGAGACACTTGTCAGGCAAGAGCTGATCCTCAGTGCTCTCTGGACCAGCCCATAATTAATTTTAAGAACAAAAGGAGAATTATTAAGAGTTATCCACGTTTGATCATGTTGTCGGGAGGTGCAAAATATATGCTCAATTTCCAGGGTTACTGTGTCACGTGCTGTCCAGATTTTGCATGGAATTGGATGAAGACACCTCCAGCCATGCAACCCCCTAACCCCCTACCCAGAATTTGTTACCAGCGAAATCTTGGATTGAGCAGCAGTAAACTCCTAGGAGACAGAGGTTTTATGGGTATCTTTTTACACTTTTCATTACCAGCAGAAAAGACAGAATTTTCCTCTCCCAAAGTAGACCATTGTTTCCAGGCTCGATTCTCTGTTGTAATGAAAGCTAAGTATGTGTGTGAATCTATGGTGTGTGTGTGTGTGTGTGTGTGTGTGTGTGTGTGTGTGTGTGTGTGTGTGTGTGTGTGTGTGTAATGGCTGATTGCAATGAGAAGGGTTAATTTGTGCTTGCATTTGGCTGGCGGATTTGATACTTCAAAACACATGGCCAGTGGCATTTAATGATCGTCAATGAAACAAAGAGTGTGAAGGGAATTAGCTTCGGTGCTTCATCTGCAGTTCCTATCGTTAGTCGAACTTCAGCTAAGTAGCATGCCGACGCCCTAGAGGACTTGGCTTCGTATTTCTCCCATAAAATGTCTCCCATAAAATGAAGTGGAAAAGATGTTGCCCATCAATGAAGACCACAGAGGGCTGTTGAATGCCATAGAAAGCTTTCTAGATGGGGATTACAGGGGATGTGACAATACACAATACCACAGTCATTCCAGGCAGATTCCTTAACTAAAATAAATGTTAAATCATATAGAAACACTACTAGCATTTCCAGTAAAGATGGCTCAAATCCCTCAAGCACAAAGATGACAAGACTTTTGGATGGGGGCCGCCTTGTGATGGGAAATAGCCAGTATCTGAGTATAGCAACTCAGGAGCACTTGGGAGAGACTTTGACTGACAATTGTTAAAAAAAAAGAAAAAAAGAAAAAAATAGTGATCCAGGAAGCCTACATCATTCCTCAGCATTCTAACCCACTCATAAGAGTTCAATCAGATGCCGTGATCTAACGTCTCCTCCTAAACTCCCTCTGAGACAGTGACTCAAATAGATGTTTCATCAACTGTTTGGGCCAGTAACAGGTTAACTGACAGCTGAAAAAATGCCCCAAACCAAACCAAACAGACGCACTTTTACTAGTCACACAAGTTGATGAGACAATGTCTGGATGATAGTAACGAACTCATCCTTTTATCTAGGAATAAAGGCAAAGATATTTTCATTTAGAAAAATAAATGTTGCAAGTAATTAAATCATGTACCTACATCACAAAGCCATTATTTATACAATAAGAGAGTCCTGCTAACTCTGCCCTCCGTTATACTCCAGCCCAAGATTCAGTTGGACTGGTTCACTCAGGACTTTCTTAACCAGCTGTGAACTTCTGCTGCTGCAATTCTGTTCCTGTTACACCTTCCTCTTACTTTCTAGATCTCTGAATCGTAACTACTCCTCCAACACCCAATTTCTAATCTGCTCCCTTGTTGATAAGGTCCATACTCAACAGCGGTATCCTTTATCGGTTTTGGTCTTTATTACTCATTTGACATACGTTACTAGCTGACTTGTTTTCTTTCTGAAGTTTTATTTTGAAATGATTTCAGATTTACAGTGTTGTAAAAATAGTACAGAGTCCTGTATATCCTCCATCCATTCCCTTTACGTTAACATCTTATATAATCATGGCATGTTTATCCAAACTAAGAAATCCACATTGGTTCAATACTACTATTAGCCAAACTGCAAAGTTTCTTTGGATTTCTCCAGCTTTTCAAATATGAAAATATGACCTTTTTCTGTTCCAGGATCCAATCCAGGATCCCACGTTGCATTTAGTCATCATATCGCCTTGATTTCTACCAATCTGTTTCTTTTTTTTTTTTTTTTTTTTTTGGTGTATAACCTTGCCGCTTTTGAAGGGTACTGTACAAGTATTCTGTGGAATGTACCTCTGTTTGTGTTTGTCTTGGGTTTTCTCATGGTTAGATGGAGGTTATAAATTCAGGGGAAAAATATTAAAGAGATGAAATGCCCTTAATTATCACATTATACCAGAGGGTACATGACATCATTGTGACTTATTAGTGGTGATGTTAGCCTCAAACACTTTATTAAGCTATTGTCTGCCAGGTTTTTCTGTTATTCTTTATTTTTCTTTTCAGATTCTATTCATTAGAAGCTAGTCACTAAGGTCAGTCCACATTTCAGGAGAGGGGAATTAAGGTCCACCTCCTGTAGGGAGGAATACCAAAGACTTTCTGGGAACATATTAAAAACCACAATGGCAATTAATAAGTTATGGGAGAGATGCTTTCAGGGTATTCATTTATCCTATTTCTCCTTCACATTTTGCTCACTAAATTTTAGCATCTATCAGTGGATTCTGCAAGAAGCAATTATTACTATGGTGGTCCAGTGGTGCTTTTTCTATTTCCTTCATTCTTTCTATATTTATTATTTGGGATTCTTCTGTAAGGAGTATTTGTCCATTTCCCCATTTATTCATTTACTTAATGATCTATTTATATCATCATTTCATGGACTTTTATATTATTATTTGTGTTATAATCCAATACTCTCTTTATCTATTTTGTTCCTGTGTTGGCCATGGAAGCTCATATGTCTTTTTGACAGGCCTCTATTTTGGGGAGGGGGCACTTCTTTAATTTCTGGCACTTCAAGATGCTCCATAATCATTCTGTATTTCCTGGATTCTAGAATCAACTATTTCTCCAAGGAGCCCTGGTTTCTATCATCAATGAATGGCTTTTACAAACAAAGATTTGGGCACCAGTTGTGCTTGTTGCTACTGGCCTGTCACTGCTTTTAGGCGCTCTCACTGCAGAGAACTAGGTAATATATATGTATGGATACTATGGATACTATATATTCATTCTGTATTTCAGTACCACCCCTCTCTTCTCTCTTTCTCTCTCAGATACTACAGCTCTTACTCAAGTCCACCTTTCATTTGCTTTTGTCACTTCTGTCTTTGGCACTGAGACACTCGGCTCCCTATTCACAACCCACTGACTGACTTGTTCAACTCTAGTATACATGTAAAGCAGTTTCAGAATTGCTAACCTGTACCCCCTGAAAAACACACTTACCAACTACAGTACAATGTTTATGTGTAGGTTTTGGTTTTTTTTTTTTTTTTTTTTTTTTTTTTTTTTTACCTGCATCGGCAGGCGGACTCTCAACCACTGCGCCACCAGGGAAGCCCGGTTTTGGGGTTTTTTAATTTTAATTGATTTTTGGCTGCATTGGGTCTTTGTTGCTGTGTGCGGGCTTTTTCTAGTTGCGGCGAGAGAGGGCTACTCTTCGTTGGGGGGCGCGGGCTTCTCATTGTGGTGGCTTCTCTTGTTGCAGAGCACGGACTCTAGGCGCATGGGCTTCAGTAGTTGTGGCACGTGGGCTCAGTAGTTGTGGCGCATGGGCTTAGTTGCTCCACGGCATGTGGGATCTTCCTGGACCAGGGTTCTAACCTATGTCCCCTGCGTTGGCAGGCAGATTCTTAACCATTGCCCCACCAGGGAAGCCCTAGGTATAGGTTTTTTTGTCTTTAGTATCCTATTTTCTAGTCACCACTGCTTACTACATTAACTTAGGTCACTTCATTTTTTGCCCCATTCTCTCCAGTGAGGTTTTCTCCCGTATTTGTAATACAGTTAGATTCATTTGTCCGAGTCTGCATTTTATCTGGGATCCTCCAACATTTTCTGTTTGTTTGTTTTAATTTGCATGTAATGAAGTTCACTCCTTGTGGTGTATAGTTTTGTGGGTTTTGACAAAGGTACAGAGTCGTGTGTACCCCACCACCGCACCGTACAGAATCGTTCTATCACCCTACGATTTCCTCTGTGTCTCCCCTGAGTCAATCACTCCCCCTCCTCAAATCCCTCAAATACTTATCTCTTTTCCACTCTTATAGTTTTGCCTTCTCAAGAATGTCACATAAATGGACCAGGGTATATGTAGTCTTTTGTTTTGGTTTCCTATACTTAGCAAAAATGAATGTTTCATCAATGACTCATTACTTTTTTAAAAAAAATATTAATTGAGGGATATAGCAAAGTTGGATAGAGCAAAGTTGGGGTGTTTACTTAGGGACAAATGACTGTGAAACTTTTATTTATTTAGTAGTTGGTTTGTATGTGTGTGGTTTTTTTTTTTGCAGTTTATTAATTAATTAATTTGTTTATTTTTGCTGTGTTGGGTCTTCGTTTCTGTGCGAGGGCTTTCTCTAGTTGTGGCAAGCGGGGGCCACTCTTCATCGTGGTGTGTGGGCCTCTCACTATCGCGGCCTCTCTTGTTGCAGAACACAGGCTCCAGACGCGCAGGCTCAGTAGTTGTGGCTCACGGGCCTAGTTGTTCTGAGGCATGTGGGATCTTCCCAGACCAGGGCTCCAACCCGCGTCCCCTGCATTAGCAGGCGGATTCTCAACCACTGCGCCACCAGGGAAGCCCGATGACTCATTCCTTTTTATTGCTGAATAATGTTCCATTGTATGGATGCACCATGGTTCACTTATGCATTCACCTGTTGAAGGACATCTTGGTTGTCTCTAATTATCAGCAATTACGGACAAAGTGGCTATAAACATTTTGTGCAGTTTTTTGGTGAATGTAAATTTTCAATTCATTTAGGTAAAAACTAGAAGTGGGATTGCTGAGTCCCACAGACGCTGAGTCATACAGTAAGGGTATGTTTAATTTCATAAGAAACCAACAAACTGATCTCAAAAGTGGCTAAACCACTCTGCATTCCTACCAACACTGAATGAAGGAGAATTAACTTTTTATATTGTTTCCACCTGTAACACCAGAACGTGTGGGACATTATTTACTCATCACAATTACTTATTGAGTCCCTATGGATCAACCAGTATTCTAGTGTATTTTAATAAAGATTCACTCAATTGGAAGAGAAAAATAAATGTATATACAAATAAATAATTTTGGAGAGTGATGAATACTATTAAGACGATTGTTCTGTGATTGAGATGAACCACTTTGAAGAATTACAGAATTAAAATTTCATTTGCCCCACTGACTAAGAACTTAAAAATTCACTGAGACCAATGGATATGTCAAGGGTGTTCTGACATGATGCTTTGGAAATGTGCTGTTCAAAGAAAATTCAATAAACTAAATCTTTCACTGGATCTCTGGTTCTAAAATCTCTTCTTTGCATGCAAGTGAACAAGGATCTCTTGAAGTGGGCTTGAGCATCTGTTTTATGTTTATTTGTCTGTTTTTTAAATGTAATTTGGAGAATAAAGAGTGGAGGGGCAGAGGAGGAGGGATATCAGAAATAGAGGGAATTTCTCGACTGTCATCTAAGACAGACTCTGCATTGACTGAAAGGTGACTTAAATAATATTTGTATTATTAAGGAAAAATAATTCAATTGGGTTATGAGTATTCTTGTCTTTAGAAATGGACGATACAATGTTTTTTTAAAAGAAAACTATGAATTAGTTTAAAAGACATCCTTTGGAGAGATGTGTAGTATCGTGCATGGAAGCAGGAAAGAACTTAATGTTTAGCTGTAGGGGTTTAGAAATGGATTTTTATAAAATCAAATTTATGATTTAATAATTTTCCATTTGGATGGAGGTCAGGGTGTCAGAGCAGTTTTCCTGATACCATCAAACTTCTCTTATGTAGAAATGCATTATTTACCTAACCTAGGAAGAGACAAACTTCCTGAAACTAGACATTTTAAAATGTTAATCATGGAACTTTGGCCAATAATATAACTTGAGAATGTCCAGAAATCTATGATGGTGCCCAGCTAAGGTTCTAGATGCACTGAACACCGGCTGTGATAAATGTGTTTCTGGGGGGTTAGCCCCCCCTTAGAAAGGCTGAGCTTGACAGGGATAAATTAGCTTCACTGGTGATGAACATGGAGTTAAAACCAACTGAGTTCCAGTAACCGTAATATGGACGATTGCTATTGATGTCTGCTCTGCAGACATCCTGATCACTACCGTTCTACCCAGTTCCTCTAAGCTCAGGAAACTAACAATTGCCGGTTCTCAGTCAGGTAGAGAGTATGTAGCTGGCTTCCGGAGACTATTCGGTTTAGTAGCTTCTTGGGGAAGGGAATCATTTGTGCGGGAAGTTGTGTTGGGTGTCACTGGAAATCGATGCTTTGCCAGAATTATGAGCAAAAACGTTCAGAAGCCGTTTTAGAAGGCTTAGAGTTATCTTTCTGTGAAGCAAAAAATTCAGAAATGTCTCGTGAATTTGGAAGAGTTTGTACAGTTCCCTATTACATTCTCTGTGGCATCATAATTCCAGGAAGCTGAGCTCTGAAATCACTCACTGGCTAATGATCCCCAGAGCTGTGAAGAAGAGATGGACAGGCACAGGGTGGGCAGGACTCTTGGCCTTGTTTAGCATTTATTTCCTTGCAGCATCTCTTTAGCTCATCAGCAACCCATTTCAGCTGGATAGAAGTGTTTTTCAACTTGTTGCTGTTGTTTTTTTTTTTTTTTTTTTTGGGTACATGGGCCTCTCACTGCTGTGGCCTCTCCCTTTGCAGAGCACAGGCTCCGGACGCACAGGCTCAGCGGCCATGGCCCAAGGGCCCAGCCGCTCCACGGCATGTGGGATCCTCCCGGACCGGGGCACGAACCCGTGTCCCCTGCATCGGCAGGCGGACTCTCAACCACTGCGCCACCAGGGAAGCCCCGTTGCTGTTGTTTTAACCTCACTTTATCTTCATGCACATCCTTTCAATGAAATAACTACATTTCTTCTGTCAAGATATGAAAAGACATTAATGAATAAAACATGGATGAATTCTGTAGGGAAGATAAATACATACATATACACACATATATATGTATATGTGTATATCTCTTCTTGATCCAGTTTTGATTTTTTTCCTTGTCTCTGATGGACAGATTTCTGAAGTTAGAGCTTCTGTTCTTGTCCGTGGTCCCTGCCACCCTTAGATACTATTTCTCTCAAAGCCAAGAAAGACAGCACCAGGTTAAGGGAAGAAAAGGCGGGAAATGAAGTCTGGATTCTCATATATTAAAACAGACAACAACAATACTCTCGGGGCTTACCGAGGGAATTGTAATGTAATGAATATTTAAAAATATTTTAATGAGGTAAACTAGAGTTAAGCTCATTTAAGGAAAATAATCTGACAGTGATTAAATAAAAGCCTAGATTTATTTAAATGTAGGTCAAAGTTTGGGTCCTGTGCAAATATGCTATTTTAATTTGTGAATGAATCACCTGCCTAGTGATGAGTAAATAGCATTTCTGGTGAGAGAACGAGGGCTGGCCCCTCTGCTGTCTGCTGCGGTGACACCCGGCCCCCAAAGCCGCTGGATACAATCTTGCAGGCACTCCCAGCCTACTGATCCGCTTTGCAGCAGCGCCACCTGTCGGTAACGCCGGGCAGGGGACGGACCAGTGCAAATCAACCTCAAGGCAGATTTCATTCCGCTCGGCCTGTATTGTTTCCTCACTGAGAGGGAACAGGCAGAAGGACCTGGGACTTTCATTTTCAGCCTGACGCTGCATGTTCCCCAGACTGAGCTGAGGGAGAATCTGTCATCGCGTGTCAGTTTAGTGCTGGTTCTGGGAATTAACTCTGTTACACATAAAAGGACAGGGAGGGGATTTGCGGACTCAGTGAAGGGAAATGCTGTCTGAGGATTCCAACCTTGCATTACTAACAAATATGAATAAAGATTTTCATCCCTTGGAAACCCTAGCAGGAGCTTTCTCCTTTTTCCATCTGTCAGATGGCTGTGGGGCAGGAAGTTGGGAGCTCCTTAGAGGTAATGAGCTTTGAATATTCGATTAAGGAATTCCATTCCACAAGCAGACTTTCTGGCTTAGGGGTTTCAGAGGCCTTGGAGAGAGGGCTGCACTAACGTTCAAGATATAAAACCGTCCATCCTCTGCATCCTGGGCAGGGTGATGCCAGTCTGGTAAATGGTTGCTTTGGTGGACGCTTGGGAAGGCATTATGGCCATGTTGATGGTAGAAACGAGCTACTTTGCAGAAATTCAGAAAAACACTGAATACCAGTATTTCCTTAACTCTTCATTCCAAATGTAATTGGAATCACTTGTAATTTTTGTTGTTGCTGTTCTTATGGGGAGAAGAGAAAGAAGGATTCCTAGAAATGAAAGAACACCCGTGTTCTACTTTTCTTATGAACAGCTTTAATTATACCCTCTGCTACTGACTGATCACTTTCTCTTCTTTTCCCCTCCAAATTCAAAATGAGAGGTGAAGAGAGACAGATGGGTCATTTTGGTTTCAAGCAGGATATAGTCAGGGGTGAAGGTCAGGCCCAGAGACACCATTTCTTTTTTATGTGCTTTCAAACCCTAAGTTGGAGCAGGGTTATTGCTGCCATATAACCATGACTCCCATGATCATTTTTTTATGTTGACTAAATAGCCTCAAGGATCCAGCCTCAGGCCCTCATTTGATTCCAGGTCTTCCTCCTTGAAATAATATATGAATCTAAGAATCTGAAGTGAGTGTACAGTCATGAAGGAAGCAAATTCCTTCCCAACAGTATATATAGAGTAAACACAAACAATGAAATGGGTGAAACCATAGCGACTATACCAGGGCATGAAAGAGTAAAAATTGTGAGTTAAAATCAGACTTGGCATTTAAACTCCATTGTTATTAACACAGAGTAAATCTTGTCCTCTCTGTTTTGTCATTTCTCAGAACGAATTCTAGAACCATGTATGCTTCAACACTCAAGTCCTGAGCAAAATGATGTGAATCGCAAGATGATTCCTTTTAATAGCATCCCACCAAACAGTCACTGTTCAATTAAAATACACCAGGTGAGCCTTGCTGGAATTAAGTGCCTTGATCATCATCACAAAAGTAAGGGACAGCAAAGGATGAATATATAATCTACAGTTAAACAAACTAAGCAAAAGAAATGCACCCCTTACCCCAAATGAAACACAATAAGCATGAATATTTCACTGTGTATTCTAAGGGTTAAAACAAGTCAAAACAAAACTGGAGTGATTATTTGAATAACATGAAACAGAGCATTAATTTCCATGGGATATTTTATGCCTAAAGAAATTAAAATCCAGCAAAGAGATAAAGGTGTATGTATACTAAAATTAAATAAGAGAAGCATAAGCTGCAACATGGAACATTACATAAGGCAGTGATTAATTAATTAGTAAATCAGTTGTATACCATCTTCTATGAGTTTATAAGAGGGAGTGATCTCTAATGGTCTGGAAAAGCAAAGAAGGATTCTCTGGGCTTTGAAAGATAAATTGAAATAACTATATGGTAATATTACTACCCTTTCTTAGTTCTTAAGTGTACTCTTCAGAGGTACCTTACTTTGAATCTCTTATGCATTTTCTAGGGTAAGTGGTTTATGCTTCTTAATCCAAGAAAAGCCTAAAATATGTCATAAAATATAAGAAAAAGTTAAAAGGCAGCTTTGAACTCCAACCTCTTCAAAGAGTTGAGATAAATGAACAACCAGAGAAAACAACAACAAACCTTTGATGAGTTGGAATATATAGAGAGAAACCATAAGACTTTGATTTGAAAGCAGAGTGGACATGAGCCATTTATCTAAACACCAGTACCTAGCAACATGTTTCATAAATGAAATAGTTTGCCCTTGCATTTGTACTTCCATTCATTTTCTCATTTACCAAATCTTTTTTTAAAAAATTAATTAATTTATTTTTGGCTGTACTGGGTCTTCATTGCCGCACACAGGCTTTCTCTAGGTGCGGTGAGCAGGGGCTAATCTTCATTGTGGTGTGTGGGCTTATTGAGGTGGCTTCTCTTGCTGTAGAGCACGGGCTCTAGGTGTGCAAGCTTCAGTAGTTGTGGCACGCGGGCTCAGTAGTTGTGGCTCGTGGGCTCTAGAGTGCAGGCTCAGTAGTTGTGGCACACGGGCTTAGCTGCTTCATGGCATGTGGGATCTTCCCGGACTAGGGCTCTAACCCGTGTCCCCTGCATTGGCAGGCGGATTCTAAACCACTGTGCCACCAGGGAAGTCCCCATTTGCCAAATCTTTACTGGCTCCTTCCTTGAAGAACAAAGCTTGCTCTCATGAAATAGGAAATAAACACTGGAAAAAGACATTGATACTTGGCTTTTAGAATCCCTCAAAATAATGAGGAGGCAAAGGGTTTTTAGAGCCAAGGTTAACACTGTGATGGAATAGTTACATACACAAAGGGTATAGAAATTAAGTCTGACCTTGGGATTAGAGAAACTACCACCATACCACGAAGTCTTTGGGCCTTGAAGAGTAAGTAGAATTTTTACAGCAGAGAAAAAATATATAATTCTCTACCATTATAATTATATACTTATAAATAGAATAAATAAAGTGAGGGAAGAAGGAAGTGAATAGTTTTGAGTAAAATGTGAAACATTGGAGTGGCAAAAGTACAGAGAAGAAAATTGTCAAAGAGACTTGGGGGGCTTCCCTGGTGGCGCATTTATAGCAATGGGTACAATTACATGGGGATAAGAGTGGTAAAAATGGAGAGATTAAAAAAAAAGATACACAGGGAGAATCCTGGGCATTGTAAATGACTGGGTATGCAAAGGAAATAAAGACAAGAGGGTCACTTGTGAAAACATTATTCACGTAGGTGATAATGTTGGTCAGGGTAGCTAATTTCTGTGACAACTAACTCCAATAAACTGTGGCTGAACACAACGAGGATGTATTTTACACTCAGTGACATTCTAATGAGATCTGACAGAGGACTGACCAGTTCTGTTCTGTGAGGTAACTCAGGGACCCAGGCTCCTTCCATCGTGAGCTCCACGACCCTGTAGGATCTTGAATTCCTACCCCAGAGCCTCTGCATCCGGCCAACAGGTGAGGTAAGAGACAAAGACAGAAAGGATTATTTCACAAGGTTTAGGATCACGCCCAGAAGAGGATGCCGTCAGTTCCACTTCTATCCCATTAGACACGTCTCAGTCACATGATCCACTGAACTACAAGGGAGCCAGGAAATGTGGTCTAGCAGTGTGATATTAAGGAATAGAACATGGATACTGGTGAACAATTGGCCAGTTTCTGTTAAAATGGTCAGTGGATGGTAATGCCATGGACCAAAAAAGAAAATGACAAAACAAGTCTGATGGGAGGCAAAGAACGTGAGTTCGAAGTTGGACATCTTGAGTTAGTGTTGTATGTGTAACTTCATGATGGTTGAAATATCCTGCAGAGAGTGTTCAGTTTGAGTTTGAATATCAGGGTGGAATTGCTGTTGTGGAAATCATGAGTATATAGGTGATGGTATAAACAAAGTTGTGATTGAGATAAAGGAGGGAAAACCCTAGATGAAGCATTAGGGACCACGCATGATAAGGCACGGTCGAGGAGAGGAAGCAAGCAAAGGAGATTGAAAAAACCAGTCAGGTGTGTGGAGAGAAAGTATGGAGAAAAGGCAGTCAAGGTAGCCAAAGCGGACTAGGGCAAGGAGGAGGAGGACCTGAAAACCATCATGTACTGCAGGAGAGAGGCTGAGGAGAGGAAAGGTGGAGAAATGAGGATGAGTGAAGATAGAAACATTTGCTGAGAAGTGCAGGAGAGGTAAAAGGACAGGAAAACAGGGAAAGGATGGAATCAATTAGCAATGAATACAAGCATTGGCAAGGAGTAGTTTCTTGTCAAATTGAACTATATAGTAGATTGTAAATTCTAGAAATGTGAAAAGAGCAATAGATGGGTTTGGATTAAGATTTCTAATTTAGATCTGCTTGGCCTTGAAACCTTGGGCTAAACATTTACTCTCACTTAGGCTTCCCATATGTGAAATGAAGCAATTGGACTCAGTGTTTTTCAAGTTCCTTCTCTCTTCACAAATAGGAGTCATATTGTTAGTGAAGGCAATAAGGTATTATTGTGAAGGTGAAGAAATGAACTCTGCTTAGCTTCATTCCTATGATGCAGCTTTGATCAAATCATTAAAATTCTCTAAAGTTCATTTCCTTTCTGTAAAATGATACTGATAGTTCTGTTCCTAGCAGCACTATTCACAACGGCCAAGACATGGAAGCAACCTGAACGTCCATCAAGAGATGGATGGATAGAGAAGATGTCATATATACACATACACACCATGGAATATTACTCAGCCATAAAAAAGAATGAAATAATGCCATTTGTAGCAACATGATGGACCTCGAGGTTATCATACCAAGTGAAGTAAGTCAGACAAAGACAAACATGATACAACTTATATGTGGAATCTAAAAAAACAGTACAAATTAACTAATTTACAAAACAGAAACAGACTCACAGACTTAGAAAACAAACTTATGGTTACCAAAGGGGCAAGTGGGGGAGGGATAAGTTAGGAGTATGGGATTAACAGATACATACCACCATATATAAAATAAACAACAAGGATTTACTGTATAGCACAGGGAACTATATTCAACATCTTGTAATAACCTATAATGGAAAAGAATTTTAAAAAGTGTATAACTGAATCACTTTGTTGTATACCTAAAATTAACACAATATTTTAAATCAACTATGCTTCAGTAAAAATGACAATGATAGAATTTACCTCCTTGTTTTAAGATTTTTAAGTTATTGATTATAAAACACAGAGCACAATGCCAGATATTTAGTAAAGAATTCTAAGTGTGAGTGCTAGTAAGACAACAGAAGAACAGTTAGGCCATTGGGATGGATATGACAGAAAGTGAATTCAGAGAAGGTTTTTGATGTGAAATTTTGGAAAAAGAAGAATCGGCTTGTAGTATCCAGGAGTTGCCTGATTCTTACTGATTATACAAAAAAGAATATGTGACGGCTTAAACAAATTCGAAAACAAGAATGGAAATTTGTGTATTCCCTCAACAAAAATTCATGAGGATTTATAATCTATCTGGACTCTGTTTTTGGTGCAGGGAGGAAGAGAGAAGTAGATAAATAGAAAAAAATCTATTTTCCATATTTATCTCGTATAAATGCCTAACTTGCATCTAGTTTGTTTCCTAGATGTCCTTAAAATAATGGAGAATGATCTTGTTCTCTAAATGACTGTGTGAGCGCTTAAGGGCCAAAGACTTACTATAATACAGAGAGGAAATAAAATGGGAAAAAAGTTTTGTTCCTTTTTTCTGTAACCTTAAATGGGCACCCTGTAAAAGACCAACAGGAAGCACTTGAAATATCCACTTTTGAGCATCCCTGGTAATTCTTCACACACAAAAAAGATGCTCTTGTTTATTTGAGTAGGAGAACTGAAAACAATACATGCGCCAGCAGCAAGATAATCAACGTCCTCACTACAGTAGAACTAGTTGGCTACAGACAGTGTTTTATGGGCTGTCTCACTACCACTTTAATTAACTTCAAACAAGGAATACATTCTAGCCTTGCTCTCTTTTTCAAGTATGTGAAGCTGTAATCCGTGTGCGACGATTATAACACTGAATTCCACCCTTCGGGAAATCAACCTGACATTGCTCTGAATTGTGCATTGAGTATACAAGACACTCAAGTTCTTTAAATGATAAAGGACAATGTGAAGAGAATCTTGCCTGCCACGTCCTCATTGGCTGCTACCTTGTTCCTCTGAGCCAACAGCATTAGCAAGTTCAATTAGCAGAGCTAAGTTGGAGTCCGGGATAAGGACTGAGCAGACTGAAGAGATGTAAGGAGGACTAGAAATACAGTACGGTAACTATTATAGCTATATGCAGATTTCTAAAGTTATTAAAGCTTTTCAGAAGGACATTAAAAAAATTAGAGTTCAGTGGTGACAATCTTTTTTGAAGGATTTTTTTCTTTTGCTCATTTTATTAAATGCATGATGTATTCCTTAATTTTCTCTGTGGTATACATACATTCCTATGCTATCTGTATAGTTACTATTTATTAAATTTAAGTACTAGGGAACATGATAAGTGCTTTGCATATATTACTCTTGTAATCTTCACAATCACTCTAAAAGGTAGTTATTATGATCCCCACTAAACATGGATAAAATGAGGCTAAGAACTGGCAGAGCTGGAATTTGAACACAAACTTACATCCCAAGCCAACACATTTTATAATCACCAGGCTATAGAGCCTACCAGTGACCACATATTAGGAGATTTAAAGAAAAGGCCCAGGGACTTCCCTGGTGGTCAAGTGGTTAAGAATCCGCCTTCCAATGCAAAGGACACAGGTTCGATCCCTGGTCGGGGAACTAATATCCCACATGAGGTGGGACAACTAAGCCCGCGTGCAGCGACTATTGAGCCCACGCGCTCTGGAGCCCACACCACAACTAGAGAAGCCATCATGCTGCAACAAAAAAGGCTATAGAGGAGCCTAGTGACCACATATTAGGAGATTTAAAGAAAAGGCCCAGGGACTTCCCTGGTGGTCAAGTGGTTGTTAAGAATCCGCCTTCCAATGCAAAGGACATAGGTTCGATCCCTGGTCGGGGAACTAATATCCCACATGAGGTGGGACAACTAAGCCCGCGTGCAGCGACTATTGAGCCCACGCGCTCTGGAGCCCACACCACAACTAGAGAAGCCATCATGCTGCAACAAAAAATCCTGCGTGCTGCAACTAAGGCCCGACACAGCCAAATAAATACGTAAATAATAAATAAATAAGTAAATAAATGTTTAAAAAAATGATTTAAAAAAAAAAGGCCCAATAAAGGATTACTCTTTTTTTTTTTTGCGGTACGCGGGCCTCTCACTGTTGTGGCCTCTCCCATGGGACAACTAAGCCCGCGTGCAGCGACTATTGAGCCCACGCGCTCTGGAGCCCACACCACAACTAGAGAAGCCATCATGCTGCAACAAAAAATCCTGCATGCTGCAACTAAGGCCCGACACAGCCAAATAAATACGTAAGTAATAAATAAATAAGTAAATAAATGTTTAAAAAAATGATTAAAAAAAAAAGGCCCAATAAAGGATTACTCTTAAAGGGACTTAGACTCAGGATGGGCTGTATCACGTGTCAACAATTATCTGAGCTTGTCTTTGGAAACTTCTGTAGGATCCATCCAGAACAGCTTCTTCTAAAGTTACAAGGGAGTTAGAATAATGATTTTTTCATGTGGCAACTTGGCTGAAGAATTCTTATGCATGATGGATAAAAGATAGGAAGAAGAATAGGGGCCTGATTGTGAACTAGAAGAAATTCTTATTACTTCTCAGCTGTGGGATGGACCAGATGAGGGTGTGGAGTTCTTTTCTCCTTTATACCTTCTGAGTCTGTGGTCAGCTTGTGAAAAAGAGGAAGAGAGATGGTCCCGGTTGGGTTTGGCTGCACCTGGAAACTCCCTCAGCTGGGAAAGCAAGACATTTCTCTCCCAGGTACTTTCACCTGGAAAGCCAGCTTTTCCTGGCTCTGGAATACTGTGTCACTAGCATAATGCATGAGAAGCTCAGAAATGGCCACGGCCTGGCCAACGCCCTGTTGTAAACTCAAAGTCCCTTCACCCCCATCCCCGCTGTAAAGAAAGCTGTTATGAATTCTCACTGTGACTTTTCTAAGGTGAAACACACATGCATACAGCTCAGCGCTGTGTGTGGCTTCAGAAAAGGTCAGTCATCGTCCCACCTAGCAAAGATCACTCACAAATAGGAACGGTTTTGACTCTTTGTTTTTTTGAACGGTTGTTTGTGGGCATAAATTCATCACCGTTCCTCATTCTCCATGGATACAAGAGACAAACAACTGTCTCTGGAGATGTCCCGCCCTCCTCCCTTTTGAGATCCAGCACCTAGGATTTGTGAGTGTGTTTGAGTGTGTATCTCTGGGTCTGTGTACGTTATCTGGAGAGAATTTGTGATACAGAGGAAGGATAAATGGCAGTTTGTTCAACCCTGATCCTTTCTGACCCTTCACTGTCATTTCAGTGAGCCACATCCTTTACTCTGGAGACAAAGAACTCCTCTAACTGGAGATTGAAGACCGAGTTAGAATTCCAGTTCCCGCACACAACGTGTATGCACTGGGTACTCACTTGACAAGTCTGAACCTTAGTTCCCTGGGCTATGAAATCAGTGCTATAATGCTTGTGTTACAGGTTTCTTGTGAGGATGAAAATGAGATGATGTAAGGCAAATAGTGTTGTGACGGGAAGGGCATCACGCAGCTGCTTGTGGTATTAACAGCACTGTTTTGGGTAGGTGTGATCAGTCCTGCTTTTCCCTTGCTATGGCCAGGTTACCTGGACAGGGATTAGATGCAGGTGATGGGCAAGGAAATGGAGGGGAGAGGAGAGAGCCAAGGCTGATCTGTTAACTGCAGCTAAAACAAGCCAGGGCTCAAAACTGTGCAAATATTTCCTTAGCTTTCCCATAACCTGAAGGCCAAGCCTTGATATTGGGCCCTTTTCCCTTTAGATCTCTAAAGCTAAAATGTTCTGCAACTTATTATAACTTCTAATGCTCTTTGGGTTTATTTAAAACATAACTTATATAAATGTTAGGGATGGAATGAAGTGTAAGGGGAGATCCAAGAAAAGTTAAAAATTTCCTCTGACCTCATACTTCCTAGGGAAATCTCTGGGCCCTAAATCAACTTAAGACATCCTTGGGGATAAGATAAAGATTATGACCATTGTTTTCCTTCCTTCTTTCCCTCCTTCCTTCCTTCCTTTCTTCCTTCTTTATTTTTTTGTTTTAATTTTTATTGAGGTATAGTTGATTTACAATGTTGTGTTAGTTTCTGGTGTATAACAAAGTGATTCAGTTATAAGTATATATAAGCAATAAGGCTAGGTTAATGGGAGCAAGTTTTTAAAATTTTGGCACTGATGTAACTAAAGAGATTCTGATTGCGAACTACTCACTGAGAGTCTGGCATTACTGTTGGTAGGTAAATTTCCACACTGACATTGTACTTGGACAAGCCAAGGGTTAGTAAGAGATTGGGTTATAAAACAGGTAAAGATCTTTGATTTACAAGTAGCTTATTTTTTTGTGGATTGCAGATGTTTCACTGAAAGGGAGTCAAAATACGCTCCCTTAAAATAAGACTGGAATTGATGTCAGAAAGTGAGTCAGACTTATTAACCCAAAGAGGAACACAGATTGTGTACAACTCCAGTGTACCAAGTACAAATCAAAAGAGGCTCATCACACATTTTTGCAGTTTTAGAATTTATATTGTTTCTCCTTCAGTACTGAGAAGAGTCCCTTGCAGAAAGCACTTCCCCATTAGTCCTTAACTAGCAGGGAAAGAGTCTTCTTCAGGCACTGAAACCATAGAGAACATCTGGTTGATTAACAGATGTTAATGCCAGAATAGCTTTGGTTTGATCAACGATGTAATCAATCACGAAAGTTATAATTTTCGCAAGGTTTAGACTGTTCCATTAAATAAAGATGGAACATGTCTGGTGTTCCAGATTTTTAGAAAAAATCTATTTCTCTAAAACCAGTATTTGTGCAACATCTGCACACATATAATTTTAGATGTGATTTTTACATGTCCATATGGCAACTACCTTATGTAAAAGTGATACAGGTGGGGGAAAAGGTGAAGATTTATTTTTCTCTTGTAGGTGGGGGAGGATCTAAATTTAGTTTGATTTTATGAATTAAAAAGACAACAGAGAAAATATAGACTAAAAAAAAGAACTGAGATCCAATTAATTTATTTACGAGGGAATTGTTTAATGGATAATTATGTTTTATATGCTCATATTATGGCATCTGAATGTGGGTTTTAGTTTTATCTTCTGCCCCTAGACAAAAGAGAAACCAACACAACAAAATCAAAAATTAAAGTTAAATCAGAGTAAAATGACAGTAAAGCATTTAATGCCCATTCTTCTACACAATAGGACATTTTGAAGTCAAGGCATAAACCAAAAAAGAGACGTAATCTACAACAAAGGAAGAACGCAACCCATCAGGAATACAACAAAGGAGAGGGACTGGAGGTGGAGGAACAAAGAAAAATAATTCAAATAATCCATGGAAAAGTTTTCCGAAATGAATATGAAGATAAATTACTTGCCTACAAGTGGTTGCTAAAACAGCAGAAAATGAGACTAAAGCCCAGGGGCATGGTTTTCAGAAAATTTCTCAGAAGGACCTCCAGTATCTAAAAGAGCTGATGATTGCCACCATCATCGAAAATCTGAGGCCTCCCATTGAAGGGCTGCATCCACAGATGAGGTCGTAACAGGGATAACTCTGTTGCATGGATGCACAGAGCTCATATTTCAATGAGCTGAAAAGCACAAATATATGTAGCGAACAAAAGTTTTGAAACCAAATAATTAGTAACTAGTTCCTGTTGTTATACTGACCTCAGATGTGTCTCTTAATCTCAACTAGTTTTGTGTGTAGACACAAATCAGAAATATAAACTAGAACCTCTAATTATACATAAAGACCAAATGGATTGAGAGTTTCTTACATCTTAAGGGTTCTACATGCATTAAATTCATTTAGGTGACACAATAGCAAAAGGAAAGATACAACTATTTTCTTTCTTTGTGGATGAGAAACAGGCCCAGAGATATTAAAACTTGCCCCACATTACACGGCTATGAAATGGTAAAATTAGGATTCAAACTCAGACATTTGTAACCATGATGCTATACTGATGGGTTGTGTTTTGTGTGAAACCGTGACTCAAAAAGGAAATTAAAATATTTTATACATTATTTTTTTATCTTATAGTTTGGCTGAGAGCAAAGCAGGGGATGGCCAAATTTGATCCCCGATGGTATAAAAGACAGTATTTCACCCAAATAAGCAGTTCACTTCTCCCCACCCCTTCGGTTCAAGCACATTAAACATGTGTTGACATAAAACTATCTATTTTTCTTATGTTACTTGGAAAAAAAGGCCTTTTGAGAATAAATTTTAAGCCCAACTTCTCAAACATTTTGATTGAGAAAAGTTTTCTACTGTCAACCAAGGGTTGTGTTCTTAATAACTATTCTGATAAAAAGATACTTAATAGCCTATACCAGTAAAGAGAAACTTTTAAATCTATGAAATCTAACACCATGGAAAGAGTTATATACTACTCTTTTGTAAATTCAAAATTAGGAAATATTTTCCTTCTTAGAAGCACTGATACTTAAAAATAACCAAATAAATAAGCTTCTTGGTTTACTGATACCAAATTTAGTTCACCTTAAGAAAAAAGGGGAATGGAAAACAATAACAAATTTTAACGTTCCTTCCTATTAATTTGGAACTTTTTCCTTAGTGGTCTTAAACATCATGTGTATTTGTCAGGGTTCTCCAGATAAGCAGAACCAGTAGTCTCACACGATTGTGGAGGCTGGCAAGTCCAAAATCTTCAGGGCAGGCCAGCAGGCTGGAGACCCAGGGAAGAGCTGATGTTGCTGGTGAAAGCAGACGGAAGGCAGAATTTGCTCTTCCTTGGGGACAACAGTCTTTTTTTCTCTTAAGGTCCTCAACTAATTAGATGAGGCCCACCTATATTATGAAGGGTAATCTGCTTAAAGTCTATTGATTTAAATGTCAATCTCACCTAAAAATACCTTCACTGTAACATCTGGATTAGTGTTTGCTCAAATATGTGGGTACCATGACGTAGCCAAATTTACACATAAAATTAAACATCAAACGATGAAAAAATTCCTTCTAAGGATTTTTCCCCCTTTGGCAAAGTGACACTTAACTTCTGTATCTAAATTCAGTGCCAGTAGATGAACATTTAAGGTACAATGTTTGATTTCACCATTTATTTCTATTACACATAGCAAGGTACATTTGTCAATTACGTATCTCTCAGCTTGGGTGACGAGAGAGAATGCTGTTACTCAAAGTAGAAGAGAACAAGAGTTTCTTGTTACACTTGAATGCTACATTCTATGCCAGATTTGAGGCCTGCCTGTGGGACTGCAGACTATATGAGATCACTTTAAATAAATACTGTTGCTCGTTGTAGAAGCAGAACATGGAAGAGGTCCAAGATGGATATCACTCTAGAGCCATTGTAAGGGATGGGTATAGAGCACTTCCTGTTGGGGAGGTCCTTTCATTACTTGTGGTGTTTCAGAAAGTTAACGTCCAACCTGCAATCTTTTATTATCTTTATGTGACTTTAAAAAGCTGCATTTCTGTGGAGCTGCAGGGCTTTTGCAAATGAATTCAGCTGACACACTGAATTGGGATGTATCAAGAGGGATGGCAGATTCATGTTCCACTACATCACATGATGTGTGTCAATTCAGTGTGTCAGCTGAAAAGTTTAAGGAGAGGGGAAAAAATCAGTTAAAGAAATTTTATCTCTGGCAAACCTGGTTTAGGAAACCTGTGGTTATTAAAGAAACTTTATATTGTGAATTGGCTCAGAGGTTTTAAAGCCTGTTAAATATGGTGATATTTCTGTTTAAATTTGGATGGCAGCACGATCAGTGGCTGAGATGTTGGACAGCATTTTGGAGTCCAAAGGGAAAAGCAAGGAAGCGTGAATGGCAGGTGGTGGATATAAGGGGGGTGGGGGGAAACGTGAAGATGGTGTATAGTTTAAGAGAAGAGTATCTGGGTGCTGTTAATTGGAGAAGTAAAACTGCAACAATTTTATATGGCAGATAGTTCAGCTCAGTCAATAAAGAAATTAAGATTGTGTGGACTTTTCTAATATTTAGGTAATATTTTTAAAATTAAAGAATAAAAGCACTTATGGTGTGAACCAGTATCTGTTGCCTACTATGTACCAGACACTCTTCTATGTACCTAGAATTCAATCAATGAACAAAGCAGACAATCTTGGAGGTTGTATTTTTGCAGGAGCAGATAAAAATCAGCCATAAATATAAAAAAGAAGTAAATTGTGTAGTGTGCTCTAAGGTGATTAATGCTGAGGGATCACGAAAAAAATTCATCAGGATTGCAGAGATTGGGAGCACCTTCGTGGGGGTGGGAAGGGCTGGTTTCTCAGGCAACTCTCACTGAGAATGAGATGATGGAGACAGGATATAGGGTGGGTGTAGGAGTTCGCACCACTTGGCTGACTGGGGGAGAGCACTCCAAGCAGAAGGAATGTCAAGGCTGGAGCCCCATGGGGGAGGGGGAGCAATGTGAGGTTATGAAGTCAGAGGAAGCCAGGTTGGTAGGGTTTTCTAAAGATCAGTGCATTGAATTTAGCTTTTATTTTAAGTGACATGGGAAGATGGGTGGTTTTGAGAAGGGAAGTGAGATAATCTGACATATGCTCTAACAAGATGACTGTGGCTGCTGTGCTGAGAATAGAGTCTTACAGAGGGTAGAGGTAGAAGCAGGGAGACTTAGGAAGTAACTGCAATAAGCCAGGAAAGGAATGATGGTGACTGGTCTCAAGATGAGAGCAATAGGGGACTTGAAATTCTAGATGTATTTTTGAAGGTAGAACCAATGGGATTTTTGGCAGCCTGGATATGGGGAACAAAAGAAAGAGAGGGAAGAACTCAAAGACTTTTGATTTGGGTCACTGGAAGGATGGAATTGCCATCAATTTAGATGGGCTATGCAGAAGACGGAATGGTTTGGTGGAAATGAGCAGGAGGTCAGTTATAAACACTCAAGGTTTGTTATATCTGTTAGCTTTGGGACACGCTGAGTAGCATCTAACTACACTGATTGGGATGGAGAGGACACATCTGCATTGAGAGTGGCACCATATAGATGGAATATAGGCTAAACCATACACAACTGACAAGACTTGATGATTTTTTGATGGGAAATAATAGCAGTTTCATATGATTCAACCTAATAAAAATCTCTGGAATTGGAAGAGATCACCAAGGTTGATAACACAGATAGAGAAGAGAACCAAGGATGGGGACTTAAGACAGTCTTACATTAGGAGGTAGAGGAAAGATGAAGAACTAGCAGAGGAGACTGAAGCAGGGCAGTGGAGAGGAAGAAAGAAACTGTGCTAACAAGCCAACCTAAAAAAAAAAAAAAAAGAATCAAAACGGAGGATGTAATCATTGAGTCAGATGCAGACGACAACATAGAGGTCATCAGTGACATCGATAAGATCTTTTCTTGCTGGAACGTGGGGGTTAAAGCATAACTGGAGTAGTTCCAAACAGAATGGATGGGAGGAGAATTGGCAATCACATATGCAGACAACTCCTTTGTCACAAAGAGGAGCTGATAAATGGGGTGTTTGGTGAAAGTGGCCTTCACATAACCTTAGGTTATAAAAGAACATAATATGTTTTTAATATGGGAAAAGTTTGTATACTGATTGGAATGAGGCTATAGAGAGGGGAAATTTTGTGATGTAGGGAAGATAGGGGACATTTACTGAAGCAGTGTCTTTGGGTAGGCAAGAGGGAATGGAATTCAGCTTACATTTAGATTTATATTGCCATTGTGTGGTCTTAGAAAACCACACAAACAGTTGAACTCTAGAAATGGAATGGAAATATGGACACAAACACAGATGAATTGAAAAGTTCTCTGACAGGAGCATGTGAAAGTCCTTTTTCAATTGTTTCTACTTTCTTAATGGAAAAAAAAGCAAAATCATCAGTTGAAAATGAGGAGGAAGGGCAAGATGATTAGAGATTGTAACAAAGGTATGAAACAGTTACTAGGTGATTCGGAGATAGAATGGAATAGGGAAACGTGGTAGAATTGCCAAGGGGCACTAAAGGCCCTTTGAGGAGGATGGTCATGAATCTAAAATGAGGATAATTGCAGGGTTTATGCTTTTCTCCAGCCACATGCTGCTGCATGTGTGCTGGTATAAGTCGGAGGGGAAATGAATTTACTCAGGGTTAAAGTTTTCAAGGTGAATAGGATCAATGGAGAGAAAAGTAACTGAGTTGAGTTTTATCTATAGAAGAGAATAATCATTAATATAATGAGACCATCGTATCTAAGGTGTGTTAAGAAATTCAGCGAGGATGTAGGGAGCGTAAGAGGAAAATGAAACGATTATACGATCTAAGGACTTAAGGACTTTGGAGTTGGAGTCCTGAATGCAGTGAACTGGAAAGGTAGGAGGTGGTACTTGAAATTGAGAATGTAGGAGAGATGTGGTTATTGACATAGGAGGCCTAGGATATGACTGTAGTAGTGGGTGAATGAGGCCAGGGAGAAGATGAGATCATTGGAGGAGAAAAGGTTAAGTAACTGAGAGCCTTCATACTGGAAGTATCATCAGTGCAGATATTGAAATGATCGAGAATTTATCCAGTAGGCTCATTTCATTCTTGCACAAGACAACTGAATATTTTAAGGATGCCAACTTACTCTATGTGTTTAAATGCAAATGCATTGAAGATCACAAAAGTTCTTTTTTGGAACTTGCAAGCATAAGTAAAGAACTCTGTGAAAATAAAATGAGAATCCTGCAAAAATTTTGGTTCAGTATTCCAAAATTAATATTCAAATATTTGAATATTAAAAGTCATAATGAGGGATTTATATTACCAGGTATTGCAATATAGTATAACTTAAAAAAAAAAAACCAATAGAATAATGTGGTAATGGCCCATGAATTAACAGAAAGACCAGTTTAACAGAGTAGATAACTCAGAAATAGACAAGAGCATATTGGATTTATTGAATGATAAAACTGACATCACAAATAAAGATGTTTAGAAAGTCTTAATTAATAACTGAACCTAGGACAAATAGTTAATTGTTTGGAAGAAAAATAAACTCCATAACTTACATAAAAATGAAAATTTAAAAAGTTAATTGTAAAAAGTAAACCATAGGAAATAGAAGGTTTCCCAAAAGAATTACATTTTTTTGTATTTTAATATAGGAAAGGGACATTTTCAGCAACTCTGGCTGTTGCGGGAAGAGTGATTGGGAAATGTAAGATGGAATCAGAGAGATGAGTTGGGAGGCTATTGCAATGTGCAGGTGAGAAATGATGGGGCCTTGCACGGAGGTGGCAACTTCTGATGGAAGGAAAGTGTAGATTTCAGATGTTAATCAGTAAATTACACCCCTAATTCCAATTATCAATCTCATTCAAAAATCACTTCCCTAAGATGGAAAAAACCACTCTCAGAATTGGAGTTTTTCCTGAATCTACGTTGTTTTTTGGCTTATTTCTGCTGTATCATTTCTTATTTTGTGTATTTTAGTTTATTTCTTTTTAAAAAATTTTTATTGGAGTGCAGTTGATTTACAATGTTGTGTTAATTTTGGGTGTACAGCAAAGTGAATCAGTTATACATATACATATATCCACCCTTTTTAGATTCTTTTCCCATATAGGTCATTACAGAGTATTGAGCAGAGTTCCCTGTGCTATACTAGTCTATTCCTTTATTTCTTTTTATTTCTCTCTTTTTTTTAGATTAAGTTATTCCCTTTTCTCTCACTCCATTCCCACCCCTAGTTTATGAGTTACAAACCCACAAGAAGTTGTAAACATAGTCCTGTGTATTCTTCATCTAGCTTCCCCAGATGGTAACTTATCTTTTTAAATAACTGTAGTAAAATACTAAAACCAGGAAATCTGTGTCTGTGCATGTGTGTGTGTGTGTGTGTGTGTGTGTGTGTGTAGTTCTGTGCAGTTTTATTCCATGTGCAGATGCATGTAACCACCATCACGATCAAGATGCAGAACTGTTCCATCACCACAAAGGGACCCCTTGTGCCTTTCCTTTTACAGTCACCCTCCCTTCGTCACTATCCCCTGATAACCGTTAATCTGTTCTGCATCTCTATAGTTTTGCCATTTTAATTTTTTAACAGTTTTATTTGGATATAATTCACATATCATGCAATTCACCTATGTAAAGTACACAGCAGTATTTGGTATATCACATTATTTTTTTAAATTGTGGTAATATATATTACAAATTATATGTAACACAACAGATCCTTCTACCCAGTACATCATAACTGGCTATCAAAAAAATTATAAGACATACTGAAATGCAAAAAAACCCACATTTTAAAGAGACAGGGCCAACATCAACACCAAACCTGGATATGGCAGGGATATTGGAATTGTCAGACAAGGAATTAAAACAACCATGAATAAAATGCTGGGGGTTTTCATGCATAAAGGAGACAGCATGTAAGAACAGATGGGAAATGGAAGCAAAGAGGTGAAAATTATAAGAAAACTAAATACTAAAAAAATAAATACTGAAGATCAAAAGCCCTGTAACAGAAATGAATGCTTAACTTTAATGGGCTTATTAGTAGACAGTACATGGCTGAGGAAAGAATTTCTGAGCTTGCAGATATATCAACACAACTCTGAAAAACTGAAAAGCAAAGAGAAAATAGACTGAAAGGCCATAACAGGCTATCCTAGAACTATGGGTTTCAAAAGGTATAACCTGCTTAATGAGAATACCAGAAGGAAAAGAGAGAGAGAAAGAAACAGAAGAAATATTTGAAACAATACTAACTGATAATTCTCCAAGATCAATGTCAGACACTGAACCACAGATTCAGGAAACTCAGAGATCAGTAAGCAGTGTAAATGCCAGAAAAATATACACCTAGGCTTAGCATATTCAAAGTACAGAAGGTAAAAGATAAAGGAAAAATCTTGAAAGAAGTCAGAGGAAAAGAAAATCCACTTCAATTATAGAGGAAAAAATATAAGAATTATATCTGACTTCTCCTGAAGAACCATGCAAACAAGATGAGAGTGGAGTGACATACCTGAAGTATTGAGAGGAAGAAACTCACCAACCTAGAATACTGTACCCTCAAAAATTATCCCTCAAAAGTGATAGAGAAATAGAGACTTTCTCAGAAAAAATTAAGGGACTGTGTTGCTAGTATATCTGCCTTGCAAAAAATGTTTTAAAAGTACAGTTGACTTTTGAATAACATGGGTGTTAGGGTGCCAAATTTTCGTGCAGTTGAAAATCCAGGTATAGCTTATAGTCAGCCCTCCATATCTGTGGTTCCTCTGTATTGGGGTTCCACATCTAAGGATTCAACCTACCACAGATCATGTAGTAATATAATATTTACAATTGAAAAAAAATCCGCATATAAGTGGACCTGCACAGTTCAAACCCCTGTTGTTCAAGGGCCAACTGCACTTTACAGCAAAGGAATATGATGTAGGCCAGATACTTGGATCTACAAAAAGAGAAAAAGAGCATCAAAGAAGGAATAAGTAAAAGTAAAATAAAAACTTCTATTTTTCTTATTCTTGATTAATCTAACAGACAGCCATTTATTTAAAATAATAATAGCAACAATGTATTTGATTATATGTATGTACGTGTGTGTATATAAATATGCTTATGTATAAGTGAAATTAATAACAGCAACCATACAGGAACAGTAGGGAGGATTTAGGATCATTTTAACACTATGTATGAAGTGACACAGTATTATTTGAAAGTGGAGTTGGATAAGTTGTAAGTGTATATTGCAAACTCTAGGGAGATATAAAAATACTTTAAAAAGTAATAAAGTAAGTATGAATAATATGCTAAGAGAGGAGAGACATACAAAATACTCGACTAAAATCACAAAACACAGAAAAAGGGAGAAACCAAAGAAAAAAAAAAGAACAAGGGCAACAAACAGAAAATACATGAATATTAAACAACATACCCCTTAATAACACATATACCAAAGAAGAAATTTCAAGAGAAGTTCAAAAATATTTTGAACTTGACCTTCACTTAGTGAAGACAAAAGCACAGCTTACCAAAACTCGTGAAATGCAGGGAAAGCAGTACTTAGAATCAAATTCATAGCATTGAGTGCATATATTATAAAAGAAGAGAGGTCTAAAGTCAAACATCTATGCTTTGACCTTAGAAAACTAGAAAAAGAAGAGCAAATTAAATCGAAAGTAGGCAGAAGAAGAGAAATAGTAAAGGTGAGAGCAGAAATTAACAAAATTAAAAATAGGAAACCAGGGCTTCCCTGGTGGCGCAGTGGTTGAGAGTCTGCCTGCCAATGCAGGGGACACGGGTTTGCGCCCCGGTCCGGGAAAATCCCACGTGCTGCGGAGCGGCTGGGCCCGTGAGCCATGGCCACTGAGCCTGCGCGTCCGGAGCCTGTGCTCCACAATGGGAGAGACCACAACAGTGAGAGGCCCACGTGCCGGAAAAAAAAAAGGAAACCAACAGAGAAAACAAATGAAACCAAAAACTCAATCTTTAAAAAGATCCATAAAAATTGATATGCTAGATCTTTAAAAATATCCATAAAATTGATAAGTTAGGCTAACTAGGAAAAAAAGAGAGAGAACACAGATGACTAATATCAGAAATGAAAAGGAAGATATCGCTACAGAGCCCATGGACATTAAAAGGATAATAAAGGTATACTATGAACAACTCCATGCCCACAAATTTGATAACCTAGTTGAATTCCTTGAGAGATACAATCTGTCACAACTAACACAAGAAGAAGTAGACAATCTGAATAGGTCTCTATCCACTAAAGAAACTGAGTCTATAATTAAACTTCCAAAGGAGAAAGCAGCAGGCTGATAGATTTAATGTTGAACGACTGGTAGACCAGTCGTTTAAGGAAGAAATTATACCAATTGTCTACAACTTCTTTCAGAAGACAGAAGCAGAGAGAACAGTTCCTAATTCATCCTATGAGTTAAATTTACCCTAATACCAAAACCAAATAAGACATTACAAGAGAGGAACACGATGGATCAATATCTCTCATAAACATAGATGAAAAATCCACAACAAAATATTAGCAAATTGAATCCAACAATGTATAAAACAAATGATACACCATGAACATATGGGATTTATACCAGGAATGCAAGGGTGTTCCAACTTTCCAAAATCAATTAATGTAATCCATCACATCAATAGGCTAAAGAAGAGAAATCACATAATCATATCAATAGATGCAGAAAATGTATTTGACAAAATCTAACACCTGCTCATGATAAACTCTTAGTAATCCAGGAATAGAGAAGAACTTCCTCAGCTTGATAAAGAATATATGCAAAATACTGACAGCTAACATCATACTTAGTGGTGAGAAACTTGAAGCTTTTCCACTAAGATCAGGAGCAAGGCAAGAATGTACCTCTCAACACCCCTTTTCAACACTGTGTTGGAAGTCTTAGTTAATGCAACAAGACAACAAAAGGACAAATATCGGAAGAGGTACATGTTGGAAGGGAAAAAATAATACTGTCTGTGTTTGCAGATTTCATGATCATCTATGTTTAAAATCTGAAAGAATCAACAAAAAACCTCTTGCTAATAATAAGTGATTATAGCAAGATTGCGGGATACAAGGATAATATACAAAAGTCAATTTTGGACAAGTGGAATTAGAAATTAAAAACACAATACCGCTCCACCACCTCAGCTTCCCGAGCAAGCTCTGCGGCTGCTGGAGCAGCTCCTGTGGCGGAGCAGGAGCTGGATGGTCAGAGGAACCCGGAAGCCCCAGCAGCCACGGAGTCACCTGGCCCCCCAGACTGACTGGCACAGTGGAGAAACCACCTCAAAAACGGAAAAGCAGGGAACAAACTGTTTTTTAAAAATATTTATGGGAGTTCTGGGGGGTTGGGCAGAGCGGTGCTGCTCACGCTCCAGATCCAGTGCCAGGGCAGCATCTCTGCACATGGGCCTGCCCCCACTATGCCAACTTGAATAGCAGTGTTGTGTACAGAGCTCTTCATAGGCCCACCAAACTGAGGTGTCTGCACCGCTGTTTAACACCAGGAAGTCTGGTCTGAAGGGCCAGGTGCAAGGCCTCTGAACCGGGCACCTTCTGAGCGAGTGAAACTGGCCTACGCACAAAGGAAAAGGAAAAAAAAAGGCAAAGACTGCCACGTAAAAATGTTTACTACTACTGCTGCCCAGACCATAGGAAGAATTATGTGATGCCCTTTGCATTTTGTTTTGACGGAGAAGAAGATATTTAGCAGTTTGCTTACTGCTACGCATGTACATACACTCGCTTTCAGCATTATCTTGACAGCCTGCAAAACAGAAACATGGATTACTTCTTCCGGGAGCAGCATGGTCAGAGCATGGGTCTTGATGCTCCAGCCGGCTATCAGGTGTGAGCCTCTGAGGTGAGAGAGCTGAGTTCAGGACACTGGTCCACCAGAGACCTCCTGGTCCCACATAATATCAATTGGCGAGAGCTCTCCCAGACATCTCTGTCTCAATGCTAAGACCCAGCTCCACTCAACGATCAGCAAGATCCAGTGCTGGACACCCCATGCCAAACAACTAGCAAGACAGGAACACAACCCCACCCATTAGCAGAGAGGCTGCCTAAAATCATAATAAGTTCACAGACACCCCAAAACACACCACCAGACGCGTTCCTACCCACCAGAAAGACAAGATAAAGCCTCATCTACCAGAACACAGGCACCAGTCCCCTCCACCAGGAATGACAAAATTAAATGCACCAACATTTGAATTATAGGGGTTTCAGAAGAAGAAGAGAAAAAGAAAGGGCCTCAGAAAATATTTGAAGAGGTTATAGTTGAAAACTTCCCTAACATGGGAAAGGAAATAGTCAATCAAGTCCAGGAAGTGCAGAGAGTCCCATACAGGATAAACCCAAGGAGAAACATGCCAAGACACATATTAATCAAACTATCAAAAATTAAATACAAAGAAAAAATATTAAAAGCAGCAAGGCAAAAGCAACAAATAACATACAAGGGAATCCCCATAAGCTTAACAGCTGATCTTTCAGCAGAAAATCTGAAAGTCAGAAGGAGGTGGCAGGACATATTGAAAGTGATGAAAGGGAAAAACCTACAACCAAGATTACTCTACCCAGCAAGGATCTCATTCAGATTTGACGGAGAAATTAAAACCTTTACAGACAAGCAAAAGCTAAGAGAAGTCAGCACCACCAAACCAGCTTTACAACAAATGCTAAAGGAACTTCCCTAGGCAGGGAACACAAGAGAAGTAAAACACCTACAATAAAAAACCCAAAACAATTAAGAAAATGGTAATAGGAACATACATATCAATAATTACCTTAAATGTAAATGGATTAACTGCTCCAACCAAAAGACATAGACTGACTGAATGGATGCAAAGACAAGAACCGTATATATGCTGTCTACAAGAGACCCACTTCAGACTTAGGTACACGTAAAGACTGAAAGTGAGGGGATGGAAGATATTCCATGCAAATGGAAATCAAAAGGAAGCTGGAGTAGCAATTCTCATATCAGACAATATAGACTTTAAAATAAAGACTATTACAAGAGACAAAGAAGGACACTACATAATGATCAAGGGATCAATCCAAGAAGATGATATAACAATTGTAAATATTTATGCACCCAACATAGGAGCACCTCAATACATAAGGCAAATGCTAACAGCCATAAAAGGGGAAATCGACAGTAACACAATAACAGTAGGGAACTTTAACACTCCACTTTCACCAATGGAGAGATCAACCAAAGTTAAATAAATAAGGAAACACAAGATGTAAATGACATATTAAACAAGATGGATTTAATTGATATTTATAGGATATTCCATCCAAAAACTACAGAATACATTTTGTTCTCAAGTGCTCATGGAACATTCTCCAGGATAGATCATATCTTGGGTCACAAATCAAGCCATGGTAAATTTAAGAAAACTGAAATCATATCAAGTATCTTTTCTGACCACAATGCTATAGACTAGATATCAATTACAGGAAAAAAAGTGTAAACAATACAAATACATGGAGGCTAAACAATACGCTACTAAATAACCAAGAGGTCACTGAAGAAATCAAAGAGGAAATCAAAAAATACCCAGAAAAAAATGACCATGAAAACATGGCAACCCAAAACCTATGGAATGCAGTAAAAGCAGTTCTAAGAGGAAAGCTTATAGCAGTAAAATCCTACCTCAAGAAATAAGAAAAATCTCAAATAAACAACCTAACCTTACACTTAAAGCAATTAGAGAAAGAAGAACAAAAAAACCCCAAAGTTAGCAGAAGGAAAGAAATCATAAAGACCAGACCAGAAATAAATGAAAAAGAAATGAAGGAAATGATAGCAAAGATCAATAAAACTAAAAGTTGGTTCTTTGAGAAGATAAACAAAATTGATAAACCATTAGCCAGACTCATCAAGAAAAAAGAGGAGAAGACTCAAATCAAAAAAGGGGAGAAGACTCAAATGGACAACCTGGAAGAAATGGACAAATTCTTAGAAAAGCACAACCTTCTGAGACTGAACCAGGAAGAAAGAGAAAATATAAACAGACCAATCACAAGCACCTTGCATAGTCAAAGCAATCTTGAGAAAGAAAAACGGAGCTGGAGCAATCAGGCTCCCTGACTTCAGACTATACTACAAAGCTACAGTAATCAAGACAGTATGGTACTGGCACAAAAACAGAAATATAGATCAATGGAACAGGATAGAAAGCCCAGAGATCAACCCATGCACATATGGTCATCTTATCTTTGATAAAGGAAGCAAGAATATACAATGGAGAAAAGACAGCCTCTTCAATAAATGGTGCTGGGAAAACGGGACAGCTACATGTAAAAGAATGAAATTATAAGACTCGGTAACTCCATACACAATAATAAACTCAAAATGGATTAAAGACCTAAATGTAAGGCCAGACACTGTAAAACAGAGGAAAACATATGCAGAACACTCTATGACATAAATCACAGCAAGATCCTTTTTGACCCACCTCCTAGAGAAATGGAAATAAAAACAAAAATAAACAAATGGGACCTAATGAAACTTCAAAGCTTTTGCACAGCAAAGGAAACCATAAACAAGACCAAAAGACAACCCTCAGAATGGGAGAAAATGTTTGCAAACGAAGCAACTGACAAAGGATTAATCTCCAAAATATACAAGTAGCTCATGAAGCTCAATATCAAAAAAAAAAAAAAAACCCAACCCAAAAATGTGCAGAAGACCTAAATAGACATTTCTCCAAAGAAGATATATAGATTGCCAACAGACACATGAAAGGATGCTCAACATCACTAATTGTTAGAGAAATGCAAATCAAAACCACAATGAGGTATCACCTCACACCAGTCAGAATGGCCATCATCAAAAAATCTACAAATAATAAACAATGGAAAGGGTGTGGAGAAAAGGGAACCCTCTTGCACTGTTGGTGGGAATGTAAATTGATACAGCCACTATGGAGAACAGTATGGAGGTTCCTTAAAAAACTAAAAATAGAACTTCCATACGACCCAGCAATCCCACTACTGGGCATATACCCTGAGAAAACCATAACTCAAAAAGAGTCATGTACCACAATGCTCACTGCAGCACTATTTACAATAACCAGGACATGGAAGCAACCTAAGTGTCCATTGACAGATGAATGGATAAAGAAGATGTGGCACATATATACAATGGAATATTACTCAGCCATAAAAAGAAACGAAATTGAGTTATTTGTAGTGAGGTGGATGGACCTAGAGTCTATCAAACAGAGTGAAGTAAGTCAGAAAGGGAAAAACAAATACCATATGCTAACACATATATATGGAATCTTTAAAAAAATTGTCCTGAAGAACCTAGGGCAGGACAGGAATAAAGACGCAGACATAGAGAATGGACTTAAGGACATGGGGGAGGGGAAGGGTAAGCTGGGATGAAGTGAAAGAGTAGCATTGACATATACACACTACCAAATGTAAAACAGATAGCTAGTGGGAAGCAGTTGCATAGCACAGGGAGATCAGCCTGGTGCTCTGTGACTACCTAGAGGGGTGGGATAGGGAGGGTGGGAGGGAGATGCAGGTGGGTGGGGATATGGGGATATAAGTATACGTATAGCTGATTCACTTTGTTATACAGCAGAAATTAACACAACAATGTAAAGCAATTATACTCCAATAAAGATATGTAAAAAAATTAAAAAATAAAAACACTATATCATTTACATTAGGACTTCCAAATTTAAATGCTTAGGTAGAAATCTGACCACAATGGTATGAAACAAGACATCAATAACAGGTAGAAAGCTGGAAAATTCACAAAGATATGGAAATTAAACAACACAGTCCTGAACAACGAATGAGTCAAAAACAATCAAAAGGAAGAAAATCATGAAATAAATAAAAATGAAAACACAACATACAACAAATTATGGGATGCAGCAAAAGCAGAGCTAAAAGGGAAGTTTAGAATGATAAATACCCACATTAAAAAAGGAAAGATCTCAAATAAACAATCTAACTTTACACCTCAAGGAACTAGAAAAACAATAAACTAAGTCCAAAGTTAGCAGAAGGAAGGAAATAACAAAGATCACAATGAAAATAAATGAAATAGAGAATAAAAAAAACAATAGAAAAGTTCAACAAAAATCATAGTTTTTTGAAAAGATAAACAAAATAGGCAAACCTTTTTCTAGACTTACCAGGAAAAAAAGAGGACTGAAATAAATAAAATTACAGATGAAAGTGGAGACATTACAACTGATATCACAGAAATACAAAGGATTATAAGAGATTACTATAATTATATGACAACAAATTAGACAAACTAGAAGAAATGGATAAATTCTGTAAAATATAAAATCTACCATGTCTGAATCATGAAATAGAAAATATGAACAGACAAATTACTAGTAAAATGGTTGCATGATTAATTTAAGAACTCTCAACAAAGAAGAGCCCAGGAAGAGATGGCCTCACTGGGGAATTCTAGGAGGTATTTAAAGAATTAACACCAATTTTTCTCAAACTATTCCAGAAAATTGAAGAGAAGGGGCCACTCACAAACTGATTTTATGAGGTTAGCATTACTCTGATATCAAAGCCAGATAAGATACTATAAGAAAAGAAAAAATAGGTCAATATCCCTGATGAACACAGATGCAAAAGTTCTTAACAAAATACTAGCAAACCAAATTCAACAGCACATTAAAGTGATAATACACCATGATCAAGTGGAATTTATCCCTGAGATGCAAGGATGCTACAAAATATGAAAATCAACAAATGTGATATACCATATTAATATATCACATGAAAGATAAAAATTATAAGATCATCTTAATAGATGCAGAAAAAGCATTTGACAAAATAAAACATTATTTCATGATAAAAATGCTAAATAAAGAGGGTATAGAAGGAACATAACTCAACAAAGGCTGCAAACTTAGCTAACATCATACTCAACAGAGAAAAGTTTAATGCTTTCCCTCCAAGATCAAGAACAAGACAAGGGTACCCACTTACTACTTCTATTCAACATAGTACTGGAAGTCCTAGCTGGAGGAATTAGGCAAGAGAAAGAAATAAAAGGCATCCAAATTGGAAAGGAAGAAATAAAGTTGTCTGTTTGCTGGTGATATAACATTGTATGTAGAAAATCATAATGATTCCATCAAAAAAGTGTTAGACCTAATAAATAAATTCAGTAAAGTTTCAAGATACAAAATCAAGGGTTTCCCTGGTGGCGCAGTGGTTGAGAGTCCGCCTGCCAATGCAGGGGACGCGGGTTTGTGCCCTGGTCTGGGAAGATCCCACATGCCACAGAGTGGTTGGGCCCGTGAGCCATGGCTGCTGAGCCTGCGCGTCCAGAGCCTGTGCTCCGCAACGGGAAAGGCCACAACAGTGAGAGGCCCGCATACCGCAAAAAAAAAAAAAAAACAAAAAACAAAATCAACAAACAAAATCAGCTGTGTTTCTACACACTAACAATGAACTGTCTGAAAAAGAGAATTTTTAAAAATCCATTTATGATAGCATCAAAAATAAATACTTAGGAATAAATTTAACCAAAGATGAGAAAAACCACACTGAAAACTATACAACATTGATGAAAGATACTGAAGAAGACACAAATGAATGGAAAGATATTCCATGCTCATGAATCCAAAAAATGAATATTGTTAAAATTTCCATACTACCCAAAGCCATCTATACATTCAAGGCAATCCCCATCAAAATTCCAATGGCATTTTTTACAGAATTTAAAAAAAAATCCTAAAATTCATATGGAATTATTAAAGACCCTGAATAAATAAATCAATCCTGAGAAAGAACAAAGCTAGAGGTATCACTCTTTCTGATTCTAAACTATATTACAAAGCTATAGTAATGAAACAGTGTGCTACTGGCATAAAAACGGACACACAGACCAACAGAACAGAATTGAGTTGTGAGAAATAAACTCATACATATACGGTCAACTAATATTTGACAAGGGAGCCAAGAATACTCAATGGGGAAAGGATAGTCTCTTTAAGAAATGGTGTTGGGAAAACTGGATATTCACATGCAAAATAATTAAATTGGCTCCCTATATTATACCACTCAAAAAAATGAATTTGCAATGGATTAAAGATTTGAATGTAAAACCCGTAACCATAAAACTCCTAGAAGAAAACATGCAAAAAGCTATTTGACACTGGTCTTTGTAATTTTTTTTTTTGGATATAACACCAAAAGCACAAGCCACAAAAGCAAAATCAACAAACTTAAAACTACATCAAACTTAAAAGCTTCTGCACACTTTCTGCATCAGAGAAATGAAAATGTAACCTACGAAGCAGGGAAAAAATATATGTAGACTATATATCTGATAAGCATTAACATCTAAAACGTATAAGGAACTCATACAACTCAATAGCAAAAAAACCAGATAATCTGATTAAATCATGGCAGAGAACTTAAATAGATATTCAACTGGCCAACAAGTACATGAAAAGGCACTCAAAATCACTAATCAGTGCAGGTAATGCAAATCAAAACCACAATAAGCTATTACCTCACACCTGTTAAAATGGTTATCATCATAGAAACGTGAGATTAAAAACGTTGGTGAGGTTGTAGAGAAACGGAAACCATGACATTGCTCTCAGGAATGCAAACGAGTGCAGCCACTATGGAAAACAGTATGGAGGCGCCTCAAAAAATTAAAACTAGAATTACACATGACCCAGCAAACCCATTTCTAGGTATATATTCAAAGACAATAAATTTACCATCTCAAAGAGATATCCAGACCTCCATGTTTATTGCAGCATTATTTACAATAGCTAAGACATGGAAGCAACCTAAATGTCCACTGACATTTGGGTTAAAAAATATGATCTATCTATTTACCTACCTACCTACTTACCTACCCATCTAATTATATTTATCTGTGATGCGGTGTTATTCAGCCATAATAAAGAAGGAAATCCTGCCATCTACAACAACATGGGTGATCCTTGAGGATGTTATGCTAAGTGAAATAAGTCAAACAGAGAAAGGTAAGTATTGTATGATCTCACTTTTACGTGGAATCTAAAAACATCAAACTCATAGAAATAGAGAGTATAATGATTATTTCCAGGGGCTAAGGAGTGGGGGAAATGGGGAGATGTTTGTAAGGGTACAAACTTTCAGTTATATGAGTAAATTCCAGGGATATAAGGTACAGCATGGTGACTGTAGTTAACAATACTGTATTGTATAGTTGAAAGTTACTATGTGAATAGAGCTTTAATGTTCTCACTATAACACCACCACCAAAAAATTGTAATTATGTGAGGCGAATATGTGTTAACTAAGTTTATTTTGGTAAACCTTGCACAATATATACATGTATCAGATTATCACAGTGTACACCTTAAACTTATGTGATATGTCAATTATATCTCAAGAAACCTGGGAACAAAAGACAATGAAAAGATAACCCATAGAGTGGCAGAAAATGTTTGCAAATCATATATCTGATAACAGTGTTGTATATAGAATATACAAGATACTCTTACAATTCAATAATAAAAAAGGCAAATAACCCCATTAAAGATGGGCAAAGACCTATTCAGACATTTTTTTTCCAATGAAGACATAGAAATGGACAATAAGCATACGTAAAGATATTCAACATCATCAGCCATTAGATAAATGCAAATCAAAACCATGATGAGACACCATTTCTCATCAGTTAGGATGGCTGTAATCTAAAAAACAGATAACAAGGTTTGGCAAGTTTGTGGATAAGTTAGAATTTTCATACACTGCTGGTGGGAATGGAAATGCTGCAGCCACTTTGGAAAACAGTTTGGCAGTTCCTCAAAAAGTTAAACAGAGAATTATCGTTTGACCCAGCTATTCCACTCCTAAGTGTATACCTCTACAAAAGAATAGCTGCATTATTCATAATCGCCCCAAAGTGGAAACAACTCACCTGTTCACCAACTGATAAATTAATAAACAAAATGTGGTATATTATTTGGACATAAATAGCAAGTACTGATACATGCTACAATATAAAACATTATGCTGAGTGAAAGAAATATATGATTCCGTTTATAGGAAATGTCCAGAACAGATAAATCTACAGAGGCAGAGTAGACTAGAGCTGTCTACTTGCCTTAGAACTGGAAAGGGGGCAATAGAAGGACTGGGGATAATATACGTGGTACAGATTTTTTTGGGGGGTGGTGATAATTTTCTAAAATTGAGTGTGGTGATGGCTGCACAACTCTGTGAATTTACTAAAAATCATGAATTGTACACTTTAAATTGATGAATTACATGTTGTGTGAGATATATCTCAGTAAAGCTGCTAACAACAACAAAATTCCAGCATTAATCTGCAGTTCCCTTGGGTTTAGGGAGAAGGATGTCATATCAGACAGCTTTTCTTTTTTTTTTTTTAAGCGCATCTTATTTTATTATTATTATTTAATTTTATTTATTTTTGGCCACGTCGGGTCTTAGTTGCGGCATGTGGGATCTTTCGTTGGGGCGCACAGGCTTCTCTCTAGTTATGGTGTGCGGGTTTTCGCTTTCTAGTTGTGGCGCACAGGCTCCAGGGCATGTGGGCTCTGTAGTTGTGGTGCGCGGGTTCCAGAGCGCATGGGCCCTGTAGTCTGTGGCACACAGGCTCTCTAGCTGAGGCACGCGAGCTCAGTAGTTGTGGCACGCGCACTTAGTTGCCCCGTGGCATGTGAGATCTTAGTTCCCTGACCAGGGATTGAACCCACATCCCCTGCATTGTAAGGTGGATTCTTTACCACTGGACCACCAGGGAAGTCCTATTTTATTTTTTTATTTTATTTTTTAAATTTAAGTATAGTTAATTTACAATGTTGGGCCAATCTCTGCTGTACAGCAAAGTGACTCAGTTATACACATATAAACATTCTTTTTTTAATATTCTTTTCCATTATGGTTTATCACAGGATATTGAATATAGTTCCCTGTGCTATACAGTAGGACCTGTTGTTTATCCATCCTATATATAAAAGTTTACATCAGAGGGCTTTTCTTAGTGTTTGTGTTATATTCCTACATTCAGCCTTTCATGCCTGTCCACACATGCACAGACAAAGGGCTGCTCCAAGTTCTTTCCCCTCTGCCGCTGCTAGACTATGGTTCTTATTATTCAGTGCTCTGCCAGGCTGCTGGTGGTGGCTCTGGCCCAGCCTCACTCTTAGGCAGGCCTTAAATGTAGGGCTTTCTCAGCCTTATCTCTCCTCTCCACGGCAACCAAAGCCTTCTTTGTGGAAAATATTGTTTGGAAGAGAGTTTCCACCCTATTCCCCAGTAGCAAGTGACCTCCCATGGCGTTGATGTAGGGTCTAGGACCCAATGTTGCTTTTTTACTTTTTAGTAGGGTTGTTTTATTTTATTTTTCCTTCTATCTCTTCATCAGCCATCATGAGTCTTGATGTGCATCCTGCAGGTAATAGCATTTTTTCAGCCCTTCTTAGAAGCTTGAGGCTTTGGTTTCAAATGAGAAAAATGTCTGTGGTAGGGGACTGGGGGTGGTGAGGCTCTGTGCCTTTTCCTCTGTGGCTCCTAATCTCCTCCTGCCTAAAAAGCACTGTGTATGGGGGGTGCGTCTGTTCTCCTGTCCCGTCACCAATATTTCTTGTAAGCATCTGATGAGGTTCCATGAAAAAGAGCCTCTAGGTGAACCCATCTGAGTAGCTTGAATAACCAGCTCCTCTTCCTCGGTTCTGTCATAACCAAGTCCGTCTGCCTATCTTGTCTCTCCTGGAAGGGGCCTGTCCATCTCTGGTTATTCAAGCTACCCTGATAATGTCAAGAAAAGTTGTGACTTTTTTAGCTGATCCAGGTTTTTCTCATTGCTCGTGTGGGATCCATGCTTTTCGCATCTTTCTTCTTCCCAATGGAGGAGAAACTCATTTTGTTTTTTGTCTCCACAAATAATTCTGCAATAATCATCTACGTGCATACATTTGTACATACTGAGGATATTTTTTCAATGGGAAATATTACCAGGAGCAGGAATTAAGTATTAAATAGTGTATATTTACTTTTACTTGCTCTTGCCAGATTTCTTTCCACATTCTACAATGACAGTATCAACAAATGTTTCCATCTCATACTTCTTCCAGCAATAAATATTGTTTTTTAAAAAATATGTGCTAATCAAGGTAACCATAAAATATAAAGTTATAACTTTATACTTGAATTTATCTAATTAGCATTAAATTTGTCATTGGAATTTTTATCCTGTGAATTGCCTTTTTCTATTTTTGCCAATTTTTCTCTAGAGTTGCCTGTATTTATCTTGTATTCATAATGAATCCCTGTACATCACAATTATAAGCACTTTGTTTGTCATCTGCATGGTTTGTCAAAGCCAAACATTTACCTATTGAATTTTAATTTAAGTTTACAATATTTGGTTTACAATATTGTGTCAGTTTTAGGTGTACAGCAAAGTGATTTATATATACATTTCAGATTATTTTCCACTATAGGTTGTTAAAAGATACTGAATATAATTCCCTGTGCTATACAGGAAATCCTTGTTGCCTATCTATTTTACATATAGCAGTTAGTATCTGTTAATCCCATACTCCCAGTTTGTCCCTACCCCTCTCCCTCTCCCCCTGGGTAACCGTAAGTTTGTTTTCTTTGTGAGTCTGTTTCTGTTTTGTATATAGATTCATTTGTGTTATTTTTTTATATTCCACATATAAGTGATATCATGTAATATTTGTCTTTGGCTTAGCTAAGTATAATATACTTGATTAAGTATAACTGTTGCTGCAAATGGCAATATTTCATTTCTTATGGATTAGTAATATTCCATGGTGTGTGTGTGTGTGTGTGTGTGTGTGTGTGTGTGTGTGTGTGTGTATTTTCTTAAGCCAACTGTCTCTTAATAGGCTCTTGGGTTGTTTCTATGTTTTGGCTATTGTAAATTGTGCTGCTATGAACACTGGGGTGCATGCATCTTTTTGAATTATATTTTTGTCTGGATATACGCCCAGAAGTGGGATTGCTGGATCATATGGCAACTCTATTTTTACCTTTTTAAGGAACCTCCATACTGTTCTCCATAGTGGCTGCACCAATTTACATTCCCACCAACAGTATAGGAGGGTTCCCCTTTTTCCACACCCTATCCAGCATTTATTATTTATAGACTTTTTGAGATAGCCCTTCTGACTGGTGTGAGGTGATACCTCAGTGTAGTTTTGGTTTGCATTTCTCTAATAATTAGAGATGGTGAGCATCTTTTCATGTGCCTGTTGGCCATCTGTATGTCTTCCTTGGAAAAATGTTTATTTAGGTCTTCTGCCCATTTTTTGATTGGGTTGTTTGATTTTTCAATATTGGGTTCTATGAATTGTTTATGTATTTTGGATATTAATCCCTTGTTAGTCACATCATTTGCAAATATTTTCTCCTATTCCATAGGTTGTCTCTTTGTTTTGTTAATGGTTTCCTTTTCTGTGCAAAAGCTTTTTAAGTTTGATTAGGTCCCATTTGTTTATTTTTGCTTTTATTATTATTATTATTGCCTTGAGAGACTGAGCTAAGAAATATTGCTTCAATTTATGTCAAAGTATATTTTGCTTATGTTCTCTTCTAGTTTTATTGTGTCATGTCTTATATTTAAGTCTTTAAGCCATTTTGAGTTTATTTTTGTGTATGGTATGAGGGAGTGCTCTAACTTCATTGATTTACATGCAGCTGTCCAGCTTTCCCAACACGACTTGCTGAAGAGACTGTCTTTTCCCCATTGTATATTCTTGCCTCGGTGTGTGGGTTTATTTCCGGGCTCTCTATTCTGTTCCACTGATCCATATGTCTGGTTTTGTGCCAACACCATGCTGTTTTGATTACTGTAGCTTTGTAGTATTGTCTGAAGTCTGGAAGGGTTATGCCTCCAGCTTTGTTCTTTTTTCCTCAGGATTGCTTTGGCAATTCTGGGTCTTTTGTGGTTCCATATACATTTTAGGATTACATGTTCTAGTTCTGTGAAAAATGTTATGGGTATTTTGATAGGAGTTGCATTAAATTTGTAGACTGCTTTGGGTAGTATGTCCATTTTCACAATATTAATTCTTGCAATCCAAGAGCATGGGATATCTTTCCATTTTTTTGAATCATCATTTTTTGGCTATTCTCAAGCATTTATTACTAAATATACATTTGTAGATAATTTTATACAATATTAAATCAGATGATTTTAGTGTTCTTATACTCTGGTGAATTTCCCACAGTGAGCATGAATTTGTCATTTATGACTAACAAAAGATACATGGTATATAAAAGAAGAAAGAAAAACAAGGGTAAGAGTATTGAGGGTGAGGTTCGTGGTGTCTGCTCTGGGCTATATGAAAGCAAGATTACATAATCATGTTGTACAATACAAGCTTTGAGGCAGATGAGGAGGCAAAAAGAATGCACACTCCTTGTTTCTGCACAAAGATATGCACCCTAAGTGGCAAATCATATCAGACTCATATTTGGTGGAACATTTTTGCAATGTGAAAGGAGAAATGAAAGCAATACTTTTTTGTTTCACACAAGGATTCCATGAATTATGCTTTGATATTGCAGCTTGACTACAGTGCCTAGGATTTTGGTTCCTTAGTTATGTTTTGAGGAACACTCGTATCTCTCTTGGTGCATAAAGGTGTTCTTTGCTCAAACAGATGTGGGAAATGTAGCTCATTTTGGTAGAGCTCTCAAGAAGATGTACATGTAGCTTTGTTTCATTCAACATTTCTCAAATTTGACTTAACACGGAATCTTTTTTTCTGAGATATATTTTGAAATTATAATGGAACTCACAGAAGATACTTTGGAAGGTGTTGGTCCTGGGAAAGGTAGACTGGAGATTGTCAGGTCAAATGAGCTCACTAGGCAATGAACAAGGTGGGGGATATCACTGGACTCAGAATATGTTTATTTAAAATTACTTATGGCCAAAGTAGAAAATTGTTTTTTAAATCTCAGAAATGTGAATTCTATCTGAATTCTTGCTAGATTCCTATGTTTGGCCATAGATTATGCCTTGATTCTGGGAAGGAGAAAAATTTATAAGTGGCATAGTTAAAATTCTCAGTGCCCTTTCCAATAATGTCCCAATTAACTCATCATTCATTTTTATTTCTCTCTTGCATATTCTTTTCCTTTGAGGCTGACAGTTGGTGTTTGGATCACTTAAAAACAAATCTCTCCTATGCTTTTCCCTCTTGTCAAGTCTTATTCTTCTCTGGAAAGGTGCTCAGAATTATCTGAAAAAGAAAATGCTCTATGTGTCTCATTTTCCCAAGGCAATTACTAGTTAACCATCTCTGCCTTCAGCAGAGGTAGGAATACTTATGGAGGTAGAAAAGTACTTACAGTGCTTGGCTTCATCTTCTGTAACATTAACATTTCCTTGGATATGTATAGTTGTTATTCTGAGGAACTCAAAACACGTATGCAACTATTTTTGTACATGTGTTTAAAAATGTATATAGATTATGTTTACAAATACCGTATCACACATGTTGACTGATTACTTAGCGTTTATTCTAGTTTAAATTCCTGGCAGCTAAGACAGGGCAGGTTTATGTATAACAGCTGTGAGTGGATCACTAGCGAGTGGAGGTCGGAAATTGGTGTATACCCGGTTTTCTGCTAAGAGAGTTGTGCCACTGAATCTCTAAGGTCTTTTCTACCTCCAAGATTTTTATTCTTCAGGGGAGAAAAGAATAACTTCTCAAGTAAAGGCAATAGCCCACACACATAAAAAAATGAGGCATGGCAGAGTTAGGATTGGAACCCTGGCATTTTATTCCCAGCCTGCGATTGTTTCATCAAAATGCTCCTTTTCATTTAGTTCCTGCCCTTGTGACTTGTGCTTTGGAGACTGGACGAAGTAGAAAATGTTATTGTTTTTAGATTTTTGAATTCAGATGGAATGGGTAGTCAGCTAGTGACCAGAGGCTTCTGCAGTGTCAGGGGAAATGGTGTCGCCAAGTGTCCTTGAGGCTTGACCACCTTCTGCTCGAGCAGATGGTAGGCAGAAGCAGCATCTTGAAAAGCTGAAGAAGGCCAAATGGAAAATGGTCCCTGGAATGGACTTTCAGAATGTGATGGGGCCATTCTCTATACCTCTTGTGTCAGCTAGTGATGTAGTCTTCTTTCTCTTTTGCTCTTCATTGCCTAGAACACTCTTTATTTCACTCTTTGTAGAACTGACTTCTTTCTGTTCCTTCGAGTCTTTCCTCCTCAGTACAGCCTTCCTTGGTGACCCTCCTAGGTTGATTTACCCTATTTTTCTCCACTGTTTTATGTTTCCAAGCCATTTATAAGCATTCACCATGCAATTACTGGATATTTTTGTTTGCTTCCGTATTAGTCTCTCTCTTACTAGACTGCAAAATCCATGAAGGCAGAGGCCATGTCTGATTATTTTTCTGTGTAATCAGTATGATTTATGAATAAATATGTTTTATGAAGAAGTAACTCTAAAATCCATTTTCTGGTTCTGAAGAGCCTAGGGGCAGGACAGGAGTAAAGATGCAGACATAGAGAGTGGACCTAAGGACACAGGGAGGTGGAAGGGTTAGCTGGGACGAAGTGAGAGAGTGGCATTGACATATATACACTACCAAATGTAAAATAGATAGCTAGTGGGAAGCAGCTGCATAGCACAGGGAGATCAGCTTGGTGCTCTGTGATCACCTAGGGGGGTGAGATAGGGAGGGTGGGAGGGAGTTCCAAGAGGGAGGGGATATGGGGATGTATGTATATGTATAGCTGATTCACTTTGTTATACAGCAGAAACTAACACACCATTGTAAAGCAATTATACTCCAATAAAGATGTCAAAAAAAGAAAAAAATCCATTTTCATATCATTTAAAAATTAATAATTGTAGAGTCACTTAGTAAAACATGTCACCTGTAAAACACTTAGTGAACACTGAATAAATGGTATTGTAAAATGAGAACTTATTTTTTAAAATTAAGCATCATACTAGGTAGGATGAAAATATGCAAACCTCTGAAAATTCTAACAAGTATAGGTATTTAAAATTACATTAACAACCATAAGACCAAGAAAGGAATAAACCTGCTGCCCAGAGGGGCGAGGGAAGTTGTTAATAATGTAATGTTGATGTATGATAAAGAAAGTACAATTTAACTTTAATTTTTTTCTCTAACCTTCGCTACTTTGGATATTGCTCTTCTGGACTAAATATGCTATAGTAGAAACAGGAGAACAGAAATCCAAGTTTAGTAAACAAACTATGAGAGCATATAAAGCTGCTGTGCAACTATTAAATTCTCTTGGCTATATAATATATTATATACGTAATATATTTTATAAACATATATTTTATTCCTGGGGCTAGAAGACTCAAAAGGAAACTAGAAAACTTCCACTTTGAGGAAGATGGAGTAGATGAACTTTTCCCTATTCTTCCCACTGAGTACATCTAAACGTGTTGGAGAGTATGTATAAACAAACAGGAAGACTCTGATAGGTTGGAAAGAAGAAGGCAGAACGTCTAGGGTCCTCAACTTGAGAAAGAACATCTGTGAGTTCCCTGGATTTTCATTTTGCCTCATACATTCCAGACTGGAAGTAATCAAAGTCTGCTTTCCCTAGCCAAAGGTCCAGGAAAGAAGCACTACTACAAGATGAAAAAAATGTGGACAATAATCACTCTTCTCCAGCCAAACACCACAGAGAACACTCCATCCCCATCCAATCCAACAACGGCCAAATCAGAAGCCTAGACTTCCACTCTCACCAGGGTGAAATGAGGCACCCCAACCCCTTACTACTGTGGTGTTGAATAGCAAGCTGAGACTATTATCCCTCTAGATGGTAATGTTATCCCCCTGCCATCCCACAGTGTCACCTGAGACCATATGGAAAGTCTCACATTTCCCCCCACCTACCCACCCAGCAGTAATAAGGAACCCCACTCATTCCTTCTGGGATGGTATCAGACGAGTCCTAGTGGAGACTCAGGACTTTCACCACCATCCAGTGATAGCTAAGTCACCCCCTTGTGGTATCAGTGGAAGCTACATGGGGAGCAATATTAAAGCACTCCTTTTTTATGGCTGAGTAATATTCCATTGTATATACACACCACAACTTCTTTATCCATTCCTGTTGATGGACATTTAGTTTGCTTCTGTGTCTTGGCTATTGTAAACAGTACTCAGCCATAAAAATGAATGAAATAATGCTATTTGCAGCAACATGGATGGACCAAGAGATTATCATACTAAGTGAAGTAAGTCAGACAGAGAAAGACAAATATCATGTGATATCACTTATTATGTGGAATCTAATTTTAAAAAGATACAAGTGAACTTATTTACAAAACAGAAGCAGACTTACAGATATCGAAAACAAACTTATGGTTACCAAAGGGGAAACGTCAGCGGGAGGGATAAGTCAGGAGCTTGGGATGAACACACACAAACTATTATATATAGGATAGATGACTGATGGGGACCTACTGTATAGCACAGGGAGCTCTACCCAATATTCTGTGATAACCTATATGAGAAAAGAATCTGAAAAAGAATGAATGTATGTATACGTATAACTGAATCACTTTGCTGTACACCTGAAACTAACACAACATTGTAAATCAACTATAATAAAATTAAAATATTAAAAAAAAAATAAAGCACCCCTTCCATCCCAGCAGGAGTGGTATAATAACGGAGTACTAGGGAGCTGGAACTCCCAGCCCTGCCCAGCAGTAATGAGAAGCCTCCACCCCCAGTTAGAGATCAATGAACGCCAAGAGAGGGATGCAGATTTTTATCCAATCTGGCAGTAACAATGCAGTGCCGTCCCACCCCAATTTTCCTTGCCAGAGTGTGTCATAGAAAGCCAGATAAAGAAGAAGTTGTAAATAGGATCAAAAGTTTCATAACAATAGAAAAATACCCAGGTTTCAATGGACAAATACACAGATATGTTGAAAATAAAATGATGGGGAAAGATGTATCATGAAAAGATAAACTGTAAGAAAGCCATCATTTTGTCATTCCAAGAATGTTATATAAATGGAACTGAGTAAGCGTTGAGATTTTGTTTCCATATGCATAATTATGTGGAGATGCATCCAGGTTGTGTGTATCAATAGCTTGTTCCTTTTTCATTACTGAGTTGTATTCAATATCGTGTATGTATTACAACAGCTTAAGTATTCACCCACTGAGGGACGTTTCCAGGTTTTGGCTACTATGAATACAGCTGCTACAAACATTCACCTATAGGTTTTTGTGTGAACACAAATCTTCGTTTCTCTGAAATAAATACCTAGGAATGGAATTTCTGGATATAGTAGTTGAATGCTTAGTTTCTAAAAGGAACTTCCAAACCATTTCCTAGACTAGCTATACCATTTTACATTTCCACCAAGAACGGGTGAGTGATCTACTTTCTCTGCATCCTCACCAGTATATAGTGCTGCCATTTTATATATGCATATAAAAAATATATATATATTAAATGTTCTGATAGATGTGTAGTGATATCTCATTATGGCTTAAATTTGCATATTTTCATATACATATTTGTCATTTAAATATCTTCTTTAGTGAAATTTCCCTTCGGGGCTTTGGCCCATTTTCTAAATAGATTTTTGTTTTAAGTAGTTGACTTGTGAGAACTCATGTATTTTAGGTAACAATTCTGTACCAGAGGTGCGGTTTGCAAATATCTATCCCCCCCTGTAACTTTTTAAAAAATCCTTTTAACAGGGTCTTTCACAGAGAAAAAAATTTTGATGAAGTCCAGTTTGTCAATTTTTTCCTTTTGTTGTCAGGCATGTGATGTCAAGTTTAAGAACTCTTTGCCTAGCTCTAACTATTAAGGATATTTATTTTTTTCTAGAATGTTTTATTTTACATTTTACATATAAGTCCATGATCCATTTTGAATTAATTTTTATTTTTTAAATTTTGAATTAATTTTTAAATAAGGAGTGAGATTTAGGTCAAGGGTGTTTTTGTGTGTGTGTGTGTGTGTGTGTGTGTGTGTGTGTGTGTTTTGGTCTATGGATGTCCAGTTGCTTTAGCACCATTGGTTGAAGGGCTCACCTTTCCTCCATTGAACTGTTTTCGCACTTTTTTCAAAAATCACTTGGGCATATTTGCGTGTGTCTATTTCTGACTTCTATATTTTGTTCCATTGGTCGATTATGCCCTTCCACCAATACCACATAGTCTGGATTATTATAAATATCTGAAAGATCTTGAAATCAGGTAGGTTGATTCCTCCTACTTCGGTCTTCTTTACCAAATTACTTTTAGTTTATTTGCATCTTCATTAAATTTTAGAATAATCCAGTCTATATTTCCAAAAACAATTTGCTGGGATTTTCATACACATTGTGTTATACCTATATATCAATCTGGGGAGAAATAACATCATTATGTTGTTGAGCTTCCAATCACTGAACCTGGTATATCTCCCCATTTATTTAGATCTTTAAGTTTTTTCACCTCTGTTTGGTACTTTTTTAGAATACTCATCATGTCCATTTTCTCCTTGTTTACACCTAGCTATTTCATATCTTATGTGTGATTATAAGTGATATTGGATTTATAATACTGGTGTCCACAGGTTCATTGCTAGGATCTGGAAATATAATTGGGTATTGTATGTTTATCTTATATCCTGAAAAATTACTGAGCTCACATTAATTCTAGGAGATTTTGCTAAGTTTTTCGTGAGGCACTACATAGGCAATTATGTCACCTCCCTACAGTGTCATGAGGATGGAACACTAGGTTCCCATCTTGGCCTTTTCTGATGTGGGTGAGGGTTTGCTCACAGTTTTTTCTGTTGTGTTTGACTGGAGTAGAATGGTTATTGTCTAACAATGTTCTGTCTTTCTAGCTTGTCACTCTCCTGGTCCTTTGAGAAGACAGAACAGGCTTTTGGGGGGCTCCTTTTCTCTGTACTTGTGGTATTTCTAGGTTGGTATCTACTTCAACTCTAAGCAAAGTGGACTATGCAAAGTAAAAAGGAAAACTCAGGGAAATCATCACTGTAACTGTTCCTCATATTCTGAGATCCTCAGCCAATCTGCCTTCTCTCCAGCTTTCAGAGTGCTCTTATGAAAAATTTTATTTATAATGTCCAAGTTTAAATTGTACTTAGTGGGAGGAATAGGGAAAACAAATACTCCATCTTCTGAGAAATGTAATTTCCAATACTGATTTTATAATATACATGGATTTATTTCTTCCATCTTATTTGTTGCTATTTTCCCTGCTTTTTGGTGCTTCTTGTTTCTCTTTTTTTTCCCTATCCTCTGGAGTTTATTTCTTTTTCCCACATACCACCACTGATTTAACGTTATACATTCTCTATTTTTTAAAATAAATATCCTTAAATTTTTAACACATATACTTGACCTTTCAGATTCAACAGTTCACGTATACCTCACTTTCCTCTAGAAAGATACAAAGATCTTAGAGTTCTTTACTTTCAAAAGCTCTCTCTCTCTCGCTTACAGTAGATTATTTCCTTATATGTTTTATATTTTGGTTCATGAAATGAATTATTAAGATTTGGGGGGGTAATTTCTAGGTGGCTTCCTTTGATATTATGAGAGGTTATGTGTTTTATCCTAACATTTTTTATTAATTTGGGGATAGGTGTCCTTAACCATTCAGGTATGATAAATTTAAACCTCAAATGCACATTATAAATTCTTCGTGAAAGGGACCTTTTCCAAGAATACAAGGTAGGCCATAATAAAGTAAACAAACAAAAGAAGACCCCAAACAAACTTCTGTGATTCTTCCTATTGTGATGTCTAGACTTTTTTCTATTGTACCTATTTGCTAAGTCTGTAGTTCTACAGAGGTTCTGATTTTATGTGGGAATCTCAGTTTCACCTTTCCACCTTGAAAAGGTCAAGCTTTATTTCTAGCCTTTTCATGCATATTAATATTCGTTCCTGTACAGCTTCAGAAACTGGCTTAAGTTAGTGAGTTACCTAATGCTGGAGATATTCAAGCATCTTTGAAAGTGGTATGGTGATTCCTCAAGATTCTTTTAACTTTAAGATGATCAAAAACTGCATAAATAGTATCTAACACTGTATCATTTGTGCTGTTTGTATGAGACAATTATCTAATGAACAATGCATGTAAAATGTTTAGAGATCATACTTGATGTTTGATGACATGGCATGATAACATGATATGGTTACAGAGCAAGTATACAGAAGGCAAAACGAGAAAGTACTGCATGACCAAAGTAAGTGTAACATAGGAAAGAATCACATCTTTTCCTTGGAGATTACTATAAGCAAATACTTTCCAGTCTTGCACCAATGACTGTGTTCTTCTGAGATGATCATAAATATAGATGTTCTGTTCCTATCATTAATGACTCAATAAATAAAATCCCCAGATAATCTTCAAAAGTACAGTGTGATATCCAGAATGTTATAGGCAGCTGTGCCTCCTGGTGATGTGTGGAAAATTTGATAAAATGCCTCAAATGTTCTGAAGATAAAAAGTGCCATGCACCATAAATGATAAGTGATGGTCATAATTTTAGAGAATGGCCACAGGAAGAGACACTATTGCTACCTAGCAAAAGTTGCTTCCTCTTTTCAAACACAGTAACATTGTTATTTCTTTATAAAGGACTTTAAGAAACCTCATATAAATCTGGTTCTCATAAAGCTGGAAATGGTATAGACTCAATGTACTATCCAGAGAGCATTTAGTCCACTCTCTGCCTCTCTTAAATTAATTGACTCTCTGGATAAGTCAAGCTAGGAAAATGTCCTGTATCCTCACATGGGTATTATTTTAGCATATGAGACAACCTAACCTAATCCTTTGCTCTCCTTCAGATTCACCTGTACTGGTTAACTACTTCCATGGAAGAACAACATAGACAAAATATAAGATGGACTAAAACAGCTGACATTTTAATTCTATATTTGCCAGCACATTTCATTGGTTAAAGGACCATTTATTTTGTCCATGTGAAGTCTGAAGGGTTACAAAAGTAGGAGTTAATTTGGTTGATCCAGCAATGAATTATGCCAATGTATGTAAATGGATTTATGTTCTGCTTAATAAGGTAAGCAGTTGACCATATAGGGTGACTCACCAGGCTTTTAAAATTCAGAATGGAATGCATTAGTAAAATTACTGTGAGCAATGGTTCAGCTTGCACAGCTGGATCACCTTCAAAAATGCTGGTTTGGGCACGTTTTTTTCAGTAGGAGGTTGCCGTCATCTGGTGCTTAACCTGACTCTCTTCTCTTTGGATTTGAAGACATATGGCAACATTCATTTCCCTTGGAAAGACCCAGTGTTACCCTAGGTAAAGAGTGGATCAGAGAAAACACTGCAGGTGTTCACAGCTAAAGGTATCAATGTCTAATTAGCTTTACAAATCCAGAAGAGAGGAATAATTCCATTAAAAATAAATTTCACATAATAAAGTGTGATCCACAAACTCAGCAAATCTGCAATGAATATGAAAATCGTCTATATTCCTAGCACTTTGATCATAGATCTGCAGCATACAGGAACAGGTGTCCTATAAAAATATCAGTTCTAGCTCTTAATTTAAATGAGTTTCTCTCTCGTAATGCTCACTGATTCACTTAGGTTTACTGCTCCAGTGAGTAATATGCCAAGAGGACAACAAACACCTACTTTCTTTAAAGCCTACTTTTTTATTTGAATGCATCTCAAACAGGAAGCACTGTTAGGCCAAATGGCCACATTTAAGATCCATTCAGAGTCTCTAAAATGAAAAAGATGAAATATTTTGGAGGTATATATTGAAGGCTATGTTATTTTTTCTGCTGACTCATCTCAAAATGGTTCCATATATGTTCGCGAGTCCAGAGCAGAGAAACTGAAGTATGTTCATTTCAACATCACTTCCAGAAGATAATAAGTAATGTTTTCAGATTTTATGTTTCTATTTTCTGGGAAACTTATACAGAGAAGCATTTCAATGTTATGTGTGTTCATAGCCAAATAATAACATGGCATTTAATATTTGTTCATGAGAACAAACTTTATTGTACATTCCGGATCACAAAATTTCCCCAATTCTCCATCCTTTATTTAAGACAAGAGTTATTGAGAGTTTGATGTGAATGAAGAAAACATTTCCTTACACATTGAACCTTGGCCACATTTCACATTCCTCTTTTCCAATCTTTACTGAGCAACGAGAAAAGGCAAATATCAAGAAGAGGGACTTCCCTGGTGGCGCAGTGGTTAAGGATCCGCCTACCAATGCAGCGGACATGGGTCCGAGCCCTGGTCCAGGAAGATCCCACATGCCGCAGAGCAACTAAGCTCGTGCTACACAACTACTGAGCCTGCGCTCTAGAGCCCGCCCGTGAACCACAACCACTGAAGCCCGTGTGCCTAGAGCCCGTGCTCCACAACAAGAGAAGCCACCGCAGTGAGAAGCCCGTGAACGACAACGAAGAGTAGCCCCTGCTCACCTAAAGAAAGCCCGCATGCAGCAACGAAGGCAAAAAATAAATAATACAAATAAAATTAAATAAATAAATAAATAAAAATATTAAGAAGAAATAAGGAAAAATGAGAAAAAGATTTGGAGAGAAGGAGATGAAAAGGTTAAGAGGAGTGAGAAACCCAATATATGAATGGACAATACCCAGACCATATAGAAAAACAGAAATCTGACCCACAACCTACAGCAACTTGCTCAGTAAAGCAGGCCCTCTCTCTATCATGAACAGCCCAGGAACTGAGCCTGTTGTAAGTCAGACTGGTACAAAGTCAGATTGCTATCTCTAGTAACAATCCGGAAAGAATGAACAATAACTTCCGTAACAATTGTCTCTTAATGGCCAGGAATTGATTAATAACTGACAGCGTCCCTAATTTTTGTCTTTGGTTCCAACTTAGCACCAAGCAGAGGAAGTCAAATATGAACCCATAACCAATCACATGGGATGTCCCACTTAGCCTGCCTACAGCTTCTCATGCTAACAGCCTCTAGTCAGGCACACCTGAGCTTTCCCTCTTTCCCACTATAAAACTTTCCTTCTCTCTGCCTGCCTTTAAGTTTCCGTCAGAACACAAGTGACAGTGGCTGACTCCCTTGCTGTAGCGAGCTCTGAATTGGTCTCCTTTGACTGTCTCGTTTGATGGTCTTCATTTATTTTGACAGGACAAATAAAGAAAGGGAAAAAGGAAGAGGAAGAGAAGACAAAAAGGAAGGATGAGGAAAAGGAAAAGGAGGTTTATAAAAAATGAATAAATAGGGACTTCCTTGGTGGCACAGTGGTTAAGAATCCGCCTGCCGATGCAGGGGACATGGGTTCGAGCCCTGGTCTGGGAAGATCCCACAAGCCCCGGAGCAACCAAGCCCATGCACCACAACTACTGAGCCTGAGCTCTAGAGCCCATGAGCCACAAATACTGAAGCCCATGTGCCACAACTGCTGAAGCCCACACGCCTAGAGCCCATGCTCCACAACAAGAGAAGCCACTGCAATGAGAAGCCGTGCACTGCAATGAAGAGTAGCCCCTGCTCACCGCAACTACAGAAAGCCTGTGCAGCAACAAAGACCCAACACAGCCAAAAATAAATAAATAAATTTATATATTTTTAAAAAAGAATAAATAAAACAAAAACCAACAAAAAAGGGGAAGAATCCCTGCCATGTCATTCCCAATTCCACAATCCCCACGTATGCTAAACCTCTCAGAAATGTGGTCATGGAAATGAGGTTACCAAGTTCAGTTTCCTTTTACAATGTCATTTACCTCAGCCACTTAATAATTTATGTAACTAAATTTTAATATAAAGCAGAATCCATGTGGTCTTGAAAAGAACTCTCTAAAAGTTCTTTTTAGAGAGCTGATGAAAAGATCATCTCTCTAAAAGTTCATGCTAATGGTATTCAAATTTTGAACAGGATTCATAATAGCAAAAATATCAGAATAGTTTTTAGCATTTTAAATCAATCTTTTTTTTTTTTTTTGGTCAAGATTGACATTAATACTCTCCTAAAGGAATGGTCTCTATTGCTACTTTGACTTCCTATTAGGCCTTTGAATCACTTCAGATATAAAAAGTCAATGCTGTGGCAAAGAAGGGAAATCTTGGTAGTGGAAAGATTCTCACCTCTACATTTGGTTTCTCGTGGATACAAAGACCTTGCCTTGAAGTTAGCAGTAGGATTCAGATTATATTTGAATAGAAAAAAATAGCTTTTTTCCAGTGGAGAGGTGAAGAGACTAGTTTTAAATGGAGATGATAAATGAAAGAAAGTCTATTTGGCAGTCAAATTCCTGTTTTGAGAAGAGACTTCTATTCGATATCAGAATGCACAGTCAACCAATGACTTTTTGAAACGAAGAACCTTTTTCAAATTTGACGACTTAGGATTCGGGTGGATCTGCTGGTCTGCACAGGAAGTAGCTGCAGCACAAGGAAAGATGGGATGAAGGTCAAGATGGCTTATTTGTATTAATACTATATCAGTGTTTTGGAACAAACAGTCCCAAGAAGGTTAAAGCCTGATAAACTCAAGGTAAAACAGTCCATCTGCTTCATTTTAGAGATGAGTAAAATTAGGCGCAAAAAGGAGAGAGAGGTTCTGTGTCCAGTGTTGCAAAGCCAGGGAGTGTTAGGGCCAGGATCTTGACCTCCTGGGGTTTGCAGCAGGCTACAGCAAACTGCAAGAGAAGGGATAAAATAACACCTGCAGCTCCATGATGGGGCAGGCACATTAGGCTTCCCTGGCTATGAGGTCTAAGGAAGCTCATCCAGGTGGGACATTGTAATCAGAGACAATGAGCATGTAAAACTTGTATACTGAGACCCAAAATTGGTGTCCGGGAATTGTGGAGTGGTCCGTATGGATACTGGCTGGATGCAGCCTCCTGTCTGACAGATGGCTATAGGCTGTGGATACGGGCTGCCTGACAGATGACTGGTCACCATCAAAGACGTGAAATGTAGGCATGTAGACCTCAGACTCAAGTCTACTTTTCAAAGGTGACAACAAGACTTGAACATGTTGTTGCCAGTTCTAGAGATTTACAGGATTGAAGCAGTCCTGGTCCTAAAGTAAATTTACAACTGGGTAAGGAATACTCCACAAAACAGGGGCCCTGTGTCCAAAGCCAGAGAGTGAGTTGGGGTTTGGGCTTCAAGAACTAGGCAGAAGTCCTATTTTGAAAGTTAGGCATCAGGTTCAGAGAAGTTCTAGTCCTCAGGTGAAAAGGTGACCTGAGTCATCTGACCCCTGACTCTAAATTCCCTCCAGTAGGGATCACATTCATCCCACCTAGAACTTCAGACAGGACTGGGCTTAAACAAGGATCAAAGAGTTCTAACTCTTGTAAGACAAGCAGGTGATGAGGCTGGAATCCAGAGAAACAGGCATGATGTCTCATTTCTAGGCAGTTTGTTTTTTGACTATTTCATGCTACACCTCTGATTCTTTTAATAAATAAATGGAATTCATTTGATGTCAACATTTGTTTTTTTCCACTGCTGAACACCTATGCACTGGAAGTTAAATTTCAGCAAACACTAAGAAACCTGTATGGATCTTTCATTTTTTAAAACAAATATTTACTTTGTGTCTATTTTCCTCAGTGCTGGAAGCTAGCGCGATGACAATACAAACCTTGCCCTCAAGAAGCCTAGATTCCAGTGGAAAGACAGACATTTAAAGCAAAAACTATTTCATGTTAATTCAGTGATCTGGTACCTGAAAAAACCCACAAAAACCAGAATTTCCTACATCCTGTTTGCTGTTTCTACACTCTTACTTTTGGAGTCACAGAAGGAAAGATTTCATGCTACAAGTGGAATCTGATCCTGGTTGGGCTTAAGCAGCCATTAGTCAATCGGCAGAGCTACAGAGCCTTAGAAGTGTATGCTCTTTTTAGTTTCCACCTATTTACCTGACCTTCTGCTCCATCCCTAATACTGACTCTCAATATCCCCTGTATGCCTGTCACTCCTTCATCTATTATCTCCAGTCATATATTATCTTTGGAATAGCCCCACTGCCTCTTAAAGGAATAAAAAACTCAGAGTAAATAAATCCAAGTTCTTGGTAACCCCTCAAACGTGCCCAGTCTTCTGCTCTTCCCATTTTCCTATTTCACAGGTGATTAAAGCTGAGCACTAGGAGAGTAACTAACGTGTTCAATTAGATAAGTTGCCTAACTTGTCTCAGAACTAGTAGGGGGACAGGCAAAGTATGAACCAAGGCAGTAGGGTTCCAGAGGCTGAGTTCTTAACCACAATGATCTACTACCTTCTTTTCAATTTAAAGTGATTTACATTTTATCTTCTAAAATGTAAAGTGTTTGTCAGAATATTCCTAATTTCAGAAAGATTAAGTGACTCGCTCAGTGACACAGGCTAATAATTTGTAGACCTAGGATTCAATCTTGGGATTGTCTGCCTTTGTCTTGCCTGCATGAAGGTTATTTATGTGTTATTTCCTCTCTCTCACTGATTCTAGTTCCTTGATTCAAGTTCCTTGAATATTTCATTAATTATTACTTCATTATTTGTACTTCATTTGACTTCTATCTCCTAAAATAATTTTTATGCACAGTAAATATTCATGGTGTATGATCCTTTTAATGTATCACTGAATTCAGTTTGCTAATATTTTGTTGGGAATTTTTACATGTATATTCATCAGGTTTATTGTTCTGTAATTTAGTTTACTTGTGGTGTCCTTATATGGCTTTGGTATCAGGGTCAAGTGGGATTTATTCCTGGGATGCAAGCATGGTTCAACATATGCAAATCAACAAATGTGATACACTACATTAATAGAATAAAATATACAAATCATATGATCATCTTAATAGATGCAGAAAAAGCATCTGACAAACTAAAACATCCTTTCGTGATAAAAATGCTTAACAAATTGAGTATAGAAGGAACATACCTCAACACAATAAAGGCCAGATATGATAAACCCACAGCCAATGGTGAAAGCTTGAAAGCTTTTCCTCAAAGATCAGGAACAAGACAAGGGTGCCCATTTTCACCACTTCATTTCAACATAGTACCGAAAATCCTAGCTAGGGCAATCAGGCAAGAAAAAAGAAATAAAAGACATCCAAAATGGAAAGGAAGAAGTAAAACTGTTCTTGTTTGCAGTTGATATATATAGAAAATTCTCATGACTCTACCAAAAAAAAAAAAAACAAAACTCTGTTAAAACTAATCAAATTTAGTAAAGTTGTAGGATACAACAACAACATACAGAAATCAGTTGTGTTTCTATACATTAACAAAACATCTGAAAAATAAAGAAAGAAAACAATTCCATTCACAATAGCAACAAGATAATAACATACTTAGGAATAAATTTAACTAAGGAAGTGAAAACTCTGTACACTAAAAACTACAAGACTTTGTTGAAAGAAAATGAAGAAGACACCAACAAATGGAAAGATATTCTGTGTTCGTGGATTAGAAGATTATTGTTAAAATGTCCATAATACCGCAAACCATCTATAGAATCAATGTGATCCGTAGAAAATTCCAATTGCATTTTTTAAAAAACAGAAAAAACTCCTCAAATTTGTGTTAAGCCACAAAAGACCCTGAATAGCTAAAGCAATCCTGAGAAAGAATCACAAACCTGGAGGCATCACATTTCCTGATTTCCAACCATACTACAAAGTTACAGTAGCCAAAATAGTATGGTTCTGGCATAAAAAACAGACACATAGACCAATGGAACAGAATCCAGTGCCTAAAAATAAACCCTCACATATATGGTCAATTACTTTTTGAAAAGGGAGCCAAGAATACTCAATGAAGAAAAGATAGTCCCTTCAGTAAATGGTGCTGGGAAAACTGGATAACCACATGCAGAAGAATGATTGGACCCCTATCTTACATCACTCGCAAAAAATAAATTGGAATGAATTACAGACTTAAACATAAAACCTGAAACCATATAACTCCTAGAAGAAAACAGAGAAAAATATCCTTGACGTCGATCTTGGCAACAGTTTTTCTGGATATGACATCAGAGGCACAAGCAACAAAAGCAAAAATAAATAAGTGGGACTACATAATAGATGTTCAGTAAATATTTACTGAAAATATTATTTTAAAACCTGAGGAATGGCCAAATCCAGAACAATTGAGCAACAAAACGCAGAAAGTAGTTTTGGATAATATCCCAAGTTCCATAAATATTCCATAATATCCATGAGTCCATACTGCTAAAAAGACATGATTTAATAAATAAATAAATGGAGCAGTATAAAAAAAAATCTCTCATGCAAAATTTAAAATAATTTATGCAAATACTTAACCCTCAGGGAGAGGAGCATAGCCCCCCATTCCTCAAATATGGGCTGCATATAGCGACTTGTTTCTAAAGCAAGCAGTACGGGAAGAGTGAAAAGGAGTAATTTTACAGTAGAAAACCTGACAATCACTACCTCAACCAGGTAATCAAGGTCAAAATCAATAGTGATAAGTCACGTTGACAGTATTATCCTTGATATGATATGATGAAAATGTCAATTTACCCCAGTGGTCTTATCCTCCAAACTAATAACTCCATGAGAAGAACACTAGGCAAATCCCAACTGATGGACATCCTACAAATTACAAATGGTCAAGGTCATCAAAAACAAAGAAAAATATGAGAAACTGTGCCAGCCAAGAGGAGCCTAAGGAGACAGGACTACTAAATGTAATGTGATAACCTAGATAGGATACTGAATGGACAAAATACATTAGGGAAAAACTGAGAAAATGTTAATAAACCTTAATAATTATATATATTTAATATTAATAAACTTACATTGATTTAATATAATTTATATTAATATTTATTTAATAATAATGTATCAACATTGGTTTGTGTGACAAAAATGCCATACTGATGTAAGATGTTAATAATAGGGGAAACTGGGTGTGGAGTATAAGGGAACTCACTATATTATTTTAGCAATTTTTCTGTAGACCTACAACTATTAAAAAATAAGAAGTTGGGCTTCCCTGGTGGCACAGTGGTTGAGGGTCTGCCTGCCGATGCAGGGGATGCGGGTTCGTGCCCCGGTCCGGGAGGATCCCACGTGCCGCGGGGCGGCTGGGCCCGTGGGCCATGGCCACTGAGCCTGCGCGTCCGGAGCCTGTGTTTATCTAAAGAAGTTTATCTAAAGAAATTATATGACAAAGTCATGCCTCTAAATTGATTTGTTTTCATGATTCCTTTCCAAATATCAGATGTCTATCTCCCCAAGGCCAGAAGCTCCTGGTCACCTACTCTTCCGTTTTTACTCCAAATGTCCAAAGGTATCTGGGTGCAGGCAATACACGGAAGAGTGGCAATGAAAGAAAAATGGTAAATAGCTGGTTTCTATGAAACTGAGCACATTCAGAAGACTTCAGGATTTCCAGGATCATTTCAAAGGTTACCACATCTTTCCAACTCCATGTCTAAATAAATATATTTTCAATGCCAATTATATTTTATTCCAGGACTTGGAAAGAAGAACTGTAGGATGTAATCCAAAGAAAGGTGAAGTTGAAGAGGAGAGAGTTTAACCAGGGGTTACAAGAAAAGCCATGTTATACCTTAAAAGAGAATAAAGATTTTACTAGGGCACTCTTCCTATTGGCAGTGCCCGGGGAAAGTCAAAGAGCAGGTGTACAGAGGGAATGGACATTCAGGAGCCTTATATAATATCCTGCTTGGCCAACAGAGGGCCACCATGTGTTCAACTCTAGAATCACCTTCATGTGTTTATTGACCATATCGGGCTGAAATAGAGAATGCTTGGAAATACGATGAGCTGCACACAGCCAGTGAGGGTGTGGACAATGGCGTCCACCTCATCCACTCAGTATGAGTCCACTCTGTTCTATGTGAGTGCCATATATATGCATGACAACTGGGCTATGAAACTGCAGCCACTGTCCTGTCCCAGCTTTAGGCAAACATATATTTATTCACATCCCCTCTTACATAACAGCTCAATTAAAGGCCTGTGGTCACTTACTAGCTGCATGTCTTATTTAAAGGGGAACGTAAATTCACACCCTACCCTTCCACCCTTGCTTAAAGGAATCACAGGCAACATTGTACTTCAGCAATCTGACTTCCGTCTTCTGTATTATACAAGGGACGACTAGAGCTTCATGGACCGAGCCACCAGCCATCCACATGATTTTGAAACCATCAGTAAGACTGGGGATATAATAAAGACATTGACCTACCCAGGGAAAACATTGACTGTAGGTAACCTTAAGTATCTCAGTGGTATGAAGAAAGATATCTCTGTATATTTCGTTTACAAATTAATGACACTAATCGCCTCTGTTTCATTTACATATTGCAGTTGCATTTCTTCATAATCCTATTATATCAATAGTATACCTGACTTAAATTAGTTCTTGTCAGATTGGATTGTGGTTATTTCTGAGACCCCATCATGGCTCATCATGGATTCCCTTGGAATTTGCTAGGGAAGCACAGGTATCCGTGAACGGGAGAGCTTGTGTTTATCTTATACTCTAGCACAGCAGTCGCCAATCTTTTTGGCACCAGGGACCAGTTTCGTGGAAGACAAGTTTTATACGGACTGGCAGCGGGGTGCGGGGAATGGTTCAGGCGGTAATGCGAGCGATGGGGAGCGGCAGATGAAGCTCTGCTCTCTGGCTGCTCACTGCCTGCTGTGCAGCCCGGTTCCTAACAGGCCGGGTACCGGTACTGGTCCGTGGCCCAGGGGGTTGGGCACCCCTGCTCTAGCACGTGGAAAGATTTAGCATTGATTTGTGATGCTGGATACACACTGTGTTGATTGATGCAAAAAATGCCTGATTTTATTTTCTCAGAAACATATCTCAAATATGTCATTTTCTTTGTCTATAATTAGAGCGTAATCGTACGCCATTTTGCCCACCTCACAGAGCTATAATAAGACTCAAATGAGATAATGTATATTAAAAAAAACCCTGGAAATAATAAAGTGTCAAACTACGAGGGAAGACAGGAGAGAAGTAACCTCTATAGAATGCCTACTGTTTTTCAATGCTTTACAAACATAATCCCATAAATCTCATTTACCTTTTACAATATCCCTTTTAGAAAGGGAGATCCAGATGAGTTGAATAGCAGCTCAGGCAGACAGTTCATATTAGCTGAATAATTCCACAAATAGTGGGAGAACCAGAATTTTAATCCTATGCTGTTTAAAATCCAAGATCTTGTTCTGTTTGTTTCTCATTTCTATAAAGATGAGATCCAGTGTCATTAAAAAAAAAAGCACCTCTTTTCAACACTTTATACCTTTTCCAGATGTATCCTGATAAAATGAGAAACGTAACAGACATAGCCAATTCTTCTACAATCTTTGAGTCAATATAACAAAGTATAATAGAAATAGTACTTAGCGGAACAGAGTTAACACATACACAATGAATCAGTGGTGCTTCTTAATGGCTACTTGTGTGACCTCAAGCAAGTCACTCAGATGACTTCTTTTCAGTAGCTTCTCTGTACAATCCATTGTAGTTGGAACTGAGAATAAAAAGACAATTAAGACACTGCCCCAAAGAGATAAACATGCAGCCAATTATTTAATAAAATATTATTAGACTACAGTAGACATACATCACAAGAAAAAAGTGATATGGACTTGCAGCCTTGAGTTGAGAATTTAGAGTATGTAGAAGGGGATCAAATGGAAGAACGAGAGCTGAAAGTTCCAGGTAGAGGTAGGACAAATAGTCGCTGGAAAGTGTGATGTATTTGGAGAGCGGGGACACTTTTCTCTGAACCTCATTTTCCTCATCTGTAAAATGAGGAGATTCCACACTATCGTCTCTAAATCCCTATTATACTTTACTCTTCCAAGATTCTGTTTTTGTGTCTTTGACTTCTGCTTCTCATATTCCCATATTTGGTGTAAAAGCAAGTCAACTGCATGAACTAGCCCACTATTCTGCAAAAGTAATACAATTAAACTTTAATATGAGAAATATACTGACAGATTTATCTACTCTCAGCTGTGAGCTTCCAAAAACATTAAAAACAGGCTACTTGAAGGCTAAGATTTCTCTTAACAAGGAGTGATTACATTCTTGAGCACATCTGATTCTCCCATAGGCATTAAAACAGCAGTGGCCTGAATTTTCACCGAGTTGTAAAAGCGTTAAGTGTCAGACATGACATGTTACCAGGGAATGTCATCTAAAATGGACGAGGCCACTGCCCTTAGAGCAAGGCTCGTCGTTGGCCATGAAAGAAATAGCCCTGACATTCAGTTACCTCACTGCACTTAAGGGAAAGGATCACTTTAGGCAAGCAGAAGACAAATTGTAAGTAATTATTTTAAGAAATTGCTCTCATAGGTCCTAACGGATACCTTCTGTAAATGTTGGTCAAGCAGTTAATCAATTCAGGAGCCAAAAATATTTCCCATTTTTATTTTAGATTTCAGAGGAAAGGAACATATAGGAGCTGGTGGTTATTAAGAAGGGAAACATCTTCCTGTTAATTCACACAGGCAGTTGGGGGTTGAACTTAACGAATTACAAGGTCCTCATTCCACTGGGCTTTCATACTTGGTTCCCTTAGATACTAGTATTAGAGGGCTTTGTTTAGTGGACTGTGTATACTGGGGGGTTTATTAAATTGTTTGGCAAAATAGGTTTTTTAAGTGAAATACTGTACATAATGTAACAGTTCCCCCACAAAATGTTTACAAGATACAAATTTTGGATTTGATTTTTGCAGTAGGTCTATTTTTTTCATATGCACTAAGGTGCAATTCTGATCACAAATAGGGTACGTGGCATACGGAGCAAAGTTAGCCATGTGATATACAGCTGTTTGGCCGCTGACTGAACGATCACTGGTTTCCTCTTGGGACTTAGGTCTTCTACTGATCAAAAGTGGAACTTCGGGGGACTTGATAGCAATGACAACAAAACTATATCAGAATGTGTTGGTATGCCTTGTAACCTTAAGTAAAGAACAGCATCAATGAGAGACATTCTTCCCTGGGATTTTCAGGCCATAAAAAAATAGAGAGGAGAAGGGTACTGTTTTGAGTCTGCAGATCACCAGCAGGAGATGGATCATCTTATCACCTTGAATAATCTTGGTGACCTCATTGGAGATGTGTGAGATTCTGACCACTAGATAGGATAGATCTAAGATGTTAGGAAACTTCACCTTCCTGGGAACTTGCTTTTAAGTCCCTCTCTACTCATTAAAAATGAGACTTCCCACTGCAGGGCAGCCAGCCCAGGCACGGAGACGGAGGCATCACGGGCCTGTGGTAGTCTCTCACGTTCCATCCTCTTTTGTTCTCCAGCTCTTCTCTGAACCTAAGCCCACATTGGTATTTGGCAGAGTACAGGCTAGGGTTATTCCTAAGCAACGTGCCCTGCAAGCTTGGTCATTCTGGGAGCATGCTTCCCCAAGGCTGGTCCTTGGAGCACCTACATAGGAATCAGCTGAGTCATTGTTAAAAACATTAGTTTTCAAGACCTCACCCAGAGCTACTGGGGACAATCCCAGGAATCTGTATAAATGCTTTATCTCGCCAAGTAATTTTCATATTCATTAATGTTTGGGAATCCCTAGCCAGACCAATGACAGAAGGGCCTAACAGATAAGAAAATTGTGGATTATAAAACCGATTGATATGAAATATCTCCTTTTTCCCCATGAAATTGATGGATAATCCTCTAAAATTGCCAAAAAACCCCAAAACACACACACACAAAAAACCCCTAAGTTGATGAAAAGGGGCCATTACTGCAGTAGTTAAAGGCTCACAACAAGGGCTGTAGTACTTTGTAAATTCTCAAATGAGAGTCCAAAGCGTACAGACTCATGGAGTCCGTCCGTACCTCTAAGGTACGGAAAGGGTGACACATTGTTGCACAAGAGGCTTGTCCATAATTTCAGCCTTCAAATTTTTAAAAAGCATGTTGACTTTACTGGTAAAAGGCAAAGTGAACCATATTTCTCAGTGGCCTCCATTTGTGAACATTTCACAGACACATTCATCAACATTATCTCCTTTATCCCAACCTGGGTACTAAACTTTGTGTTCACCTGTTACTGGTAAGGTATTCTCTATGTCCTGCAACGATTCTGACGAGATTACTTCTAGATGTGAGGATTGGAGCAATCACAAGCATTTCTCCCTGCTGGGTCACTGACTTGTTTCCCACTGCCTAGAATACAGGAAATGTTGTTTTACCTCCACAGGAAGCGGGGGCCTGAAAGCACTGTCAAGGCTCAGCACTTTGCTATGGGGCATTTACCATGTCCTCATATAACAATTTATTCCAGGTGATTTTCTTCCCGCATTCTCATTACTTCTGGCCCTTTAAATCTGATCATTTTTATTTTACCTCTTACACAGCCCAAGGTAATAAGCACCGGCAGGTACCATGAGTCATGCTGAGTGTTTCCCATGAAGGAACGGAGTATGATTGAGGTAAAAAAAAAAAAAAAAAAGGTGCTCTGTTTAATGCGGGGGATAAAAATCAGCCGCACTTCACAAAATATCCGATGTCTCTTGTCAAGGGGGAGGAAATCAGGAGCATGACTTGTGGCAGTATCTGTGCAGAAGTCTGTTAGGTAGCACAATGTTTAGTCTGTACCGAGTCTGGTAATGAAGTGCTGGAGACGAATTCAACTGTTGGAGTTACCTGATTATAAAATGATAAAAAAACCTCTCTATTATTTATTTGTTTAATCTTCGCCAGTCAGTACTCAAAGTTTTTTAGCAATAGAAAGGATATAGTTCAAAACGTTTGAATCAGTTATGTTCTGGGGAAAGTAAAACCTTGCAGAACCTAGTCACTCGGCAAATGATTCATGTTTATAAGCTGGTGGCTTAATTTATAAACTCTTGAGAGGCTAAAAGGCAAGAGCAAAAGCAAAAGCAACGCTCTTACCTCCACCGGGCTGAGCTTTCATACTCCACTCCGCACCATTGCTCCAAGCAAGAATGTCAGCAAACTTCTCAGGCATTCAATGGAGTGTTCTGATCACTGTATGCTAGTTCCTGGCATCGTCAGATCTCATACTCTCCCATCACCCCAATGCTTTCCCAGATGTCTTATTCTGGAGGCTCTCTATTTTGGAACTTCTCAGACCTACCATATTCTGCTTTCGGCATTAGTGAATATAAACCCAAGCAGAGAGACACCAAGAGCTATTACCTCCAAAGGCTAAAGCACGTGCTCTAGAATCAGACTTCATAGGTTTTGTAACAGAGAAGAACAAGCCTGACTCCATATTGGATCTATTCATTTAGCCCTAACCCTTGTACTCTCTTGCCTGTGCTGAGTCATGCTGGCTCTGCACTTTGTGTAAAAGAATGTTGCCTGTAGCCTGAAATATACAGGAGAGCCCATTCTCAAGACCCTGACCTTTAAATGTGTAACACTTTTCCATTCATACAGAGATTAAAAAGTTGCAGAACAGAGAATAACATTTATCTTGTTGGAGGTTTATAGAACATTGTGACCAGAGCCACATGGACAGCTGGAAAAACAAAGGATTCCAGTACCAGGATTCCAGCACCAAGAAGTTCGCAACAACCAGCCACACCCCTTCCCTTTTAGGATAAAAGAAGCCTGAATTCTAACTCAGGTGAGATGGTTCTTTGCCACACTAGTCCATTATCTTGGTCTGCTGGCTTTCCAAATAAAGTCACTATTCCCTGCCCCAACACCTTATCTCTCGATTTATTGGCCTGTCGTGTGGTGAGCAGTACAAACTTGGACTTAATAATGGTTTGAATCCTGGCTGTGCCACTTATTAGCTCTGTGATTTTGGCAGGTGATTTAACCTTCCTGTGCCTTGGTTTCTTTATTTGTAAATTGGGATAATATTAGCAACTCTCTTAGGCAGTGGTGAGGATTGAAGAATTGATAGATATAAAGTGCTTAGAATAGTGTCTGAAACATAGTAAGTGCTCAAAATTGTTACCTGCTATTATCTGGCATATGCCTAGTGTCTTCATCAGGGATAATTTGGTTTTAAAGGGACACAAAGGTATGGAAACTACTTTAAGCAAAACAAACACCTGAAAAGCTACATTTTTTTTTTCAAAGTTAAAGCAATATCTTAAGGAACCCAGAGACGGCAGTATAGCTGGTTTTCAGGGTATTCCTGAGCCAGACTTGGAAAGCCCTCAGGAGCTCCAAGGCATAGACTCTACCTCTTACTTTCTTGGGGGGTCCCATGATTCCTTGTGCCTGGTCCAATCAACTGTGGGTAAAGGACCTGAATCATGAGTCCCACTTGTCCACTTAGCAACCATTGTGGGAACATAGTATATGAGAAAGGGCCTGGGAAAGGCATATAAATTGATTGTTTAGTCTACTAACTTCACCATGAAGAATTCTGGGAAAATACCCATTGTGTCTTGGCAGGCTCCTGGTTAGGGCTCCACTCTCCATAGATAAAGTGCAAATCAAGGAAAATAAAGAGGCCAGTGGTAAGATACATCTTCAGGAAAATCCCAAAGCATAGATCCAGACATCCTATTTCATTTCAGCCTAATTGAGTAAATTTGGGGCAATTTTGTCACATAGGTGGTGAGAACTCCAAACTTTTCACATGTGATATTTATCTTGCAATTCCTTCCTAATTCCTTTTTAATTACCTTTTGTTTGTTTGTTTTTGCAGTACGCGGGCCTCTCACCGTTGTGGCTTCTCCCCTTGCGGAATACAGGCTCCGGATGCGCAGGCTCAGCGGCCACGGCTCACGGGCCCAGCCGCTCTGCCGCATGCGGGATCCTCCCGGACCGGGGCACGAACCCATGTCCCCTGCATCGGCAGGCGGACTCTCAACCACTGTGCCACCAGGGAAGCCCCCTAATTCCCTTTTTGAAGAGTACTGCTAGGAACATTTTCTTTTAATATAGGACTGGAAAAACAGGCTAAGAATTTTATCCTTAAATTATTGTACTGGGTAGGCCAAAAATGCCTTCAGTTTTTTAAATAAAAATAAAAGACACATTTTTCATTTTCACCAAGAAGTTTATTAAACAACGTATTCACCCTTTTGTTCCACTACCTTCTGCCATCTTTCAGGCAACTTCATAATTCCATCTTCCCAAAACTTTTTATCTTTTTGAGCAAAGAACTGTTCCAGGTGCCTTTTACAGTCTTCCATAGAACTGAAATTTTTTCCATTAAGAGAATTTTGTAAAGACTGAAATAAATGGGAATCCGAAGGTGCAATATCTGGTGAATATGGCGGATGAATCAGAACTTCCCAGCCAAGCTGTAATAGTTTTTGCCTGGTCATCAAAGAAACATGTGGTCTTGCATTATCCTGATGGAAGATTATGCATTTTCTGTTGACTAATTCTGGACGCTTTTCGTCAAGTGCCACTTTCAGTCGGTCTAACTCGGAGCAGTACTTGTTGGAATTAATCGTTTGGTTTTCCAGTAGGAGTTCATAATAGAGGACTCCCTTCCAATCCAACCATATACACAACATCATCTTTTTTAGATGAAGACCGGACTTTGGTGTGGTTGGTGGTGGTTCATTTCACTTGCCCGATGATCTCTTCTGTTCCACATTTTTGTACAGTATCCACTTTTCATCACCCGTCACAATTTGTTTTAAAAACAGAACGTTTTCATTACATTTCATTAGAGAATCGCATGCAGAAATATAGTCAAGAAAGTTTTCTCGCTTAACTTCTGTGGAACCCAAACAGCAAAGTGATTTACATAACCAAGCTGGTGCAAATGATTTTCAGTGCTTGATTTGGATATTTTGAGTATGTTGGCTATCTCCCACGTGGTATAACACTGACTGTTCTCAGTTATTGCTTAAATTTGATCGCTATCAACTTCAACTGGTCTACCAGACTAGGAGCATCATCCAGCAAGCAATCTCCAGCATGAAACTGCACAAACCAGTTTTGACACGTCCAATCAGTCACAGCACCTTCTCCATATACTGCACAAATCTTTTTTTGTGTTTCAGTTGCGTTTTTACCTTTCTTGAAATAATAAAGCATAATATGCCGAAAATGTTGATTTTTTCCTTCCATCTTCAATATTAAAATGGCTACATAAAAATTCACCAATTTTGATGTCTTTTTTTTAATGCACGCTGATATGACAGCTGTCACATACAATCTAACAAAATTGTTTCGAATGAAGTTAAAGACAACTAAGTGCTACTAGAGCCATGTTACGGAAAAAACCGAATGAACCTTTTGGCCCACCCAATAATTATAATTTTAATACAAAAGATTTCCAAGATTGGATAAGTGACTTTTAGATCCTACATAGTTTTACAGATTAAAGCAAAACAAAACAAATAAAGCAAACAGAAAAACCCAACTCAGGGGCTTCCCTGGTGGCGCAGTGGTTAAGAATCCACCTGCCAATGCAGGGTACACGGGTTTGAGCCCTGGTCCAGGAAGATCCTACATGCCGTAAAGCAACTAAGCCTGTGTGCCACATCTACTGAGCCTGCACTCTAGAGCCCACGAGCCACAGCTACTGAGCCCACGTGCCACAACTATTGAAGCCCGTGCACCTAGAGCCCGTGCTCTGCAACAAGACAAGCCAAAAGCAACTAAGCCTGTGTGCCACAACTACTGAGCCTGCACTCTAGAGCCCACGAGCCACAGCTACTGAGCCCACGTGCCACAACTATTGAAGCCCGTGCACCTAGAGCCCGTGCTCTGCAACAAGAAAAGCCACTGCAATGAGAAGCCCGCACACTGCAGCAAAGAGTAGTTCCTGCTCGCCGCAACTAGAGAAAGCCCACGCTCAGCAATGAAGACCCAACGTAACCAAAAATAAATAAATAAAATAAATAAATTTATTTAAAAAAAAAACCAACTCAGAAAATAATAAAACACCCAGAATTTGAAAATGTACACAGAGAATTAAATTCATGGGCACTAATGGTTTAAAGTTCATAAATCTCAAATAATTTTTGTTTAAACCATTTTGAAAGCAACCAATTTCCTTAAGCTAGTGTTTAAACTAAGACAAGAGCACCTGTACATTACTATAAACATTTTAATAGCATGTTAATACAAGAACACCTAGAATATTGAATTATTACTGGCTATTATGAGCACTTAAACTAGGGAAAAATGGAATTTAAATGCTACTTTTCTATTTCATGTGGATATTTCAACTATCCCCCATTAGGCCGTTCTTTCATCAGGAGACATTAGGAGAGTTGCATTTCCCTACCCCTTGAATTTCTGCAGGGCCATAGGACTTGCTTGTCCTATAAAATGTGAGCAAAAGCACTACATGTCACTTTCTTGTAAAGCATTTTGTTTTCAATGCTTGACTCTCTAGTTCACCCAGAGATCTGAATAGCATGTGCTGCTGTGGAGGTGTCATGAGATTAGAACAGCCTGGAATGCTGAGTTTTCATGTGGAAGAAAATTAACTTGGAATTCACTCAGACTCACAGTGGATGTTGTATGAATGGGTAACCTTTACCTTCACCTTTAATTGACAAGTAAAAATGGTATACAACCTGATGTTTTGATATACATGTATGTTGTCAAATAATTGCCACAAACTAACATATCCATTACCTCATTTAGTGACCTTTTTTCAACTTTTTTTCTTTTCTTTTGTGGTAAGAACACTTTAGATCTACTCTCTTACTAAATTTCAGGTATACAATACAGTATTGTTAACTGTATAGTCACATTGCTGTACTTTAGATCTGCAGAACTTATTTATCCTGCATAACTCAAACGTTGTGCCCCTTTGGATACAAATTGCAATTTTGGGGCTATTTGTTACTGCAGCATGACCTTAGGGTAGACACTGTCTGCTATACATTTCAGAACTAAACAGAATTCTGAATCCCTGGAAGTTGGGGAAAATCTAACACTTTGAGCTTTGGTGGGGAAAAGGAACAGTAAATAGGATAGATGAAGGGTTTCACAGCAAATTCTTACATCTTCTTTTATGACTTGAGGAAAATAGTGTAGTACAATTTCCTCACTTCACATGTAAATGACTTACAGACCAGAAAGAGGAACTGACTTTATTAAGTTTAAACATTTGTCAGTGGCAAAGTCTATTAATGTGTTACATGCTATTCCTCAGGGGAAGAATATGAGAAATAAAAGAAAAATAGCAGGCCAGAAAGAAAACCCCACAGCTGTTTGCAATTTTAATAAAATAATGTGTTGATCAAAAATTTAGTGGAAATGTGAGAATCCTGAATTCAAAATCAAAGGTTAACCTCACCATTCTACTTGAGAAAAGAAATGAAACTCCACGCAGTATTGCTAGCATAAGCTCCCAGGTTGAATTTACACTACCACCAGGAGACACAGAGAGAGGCAAACACTGCCTTTCTGTGTGACTTATATGTAAAATAATAATAAAAGAAAAAAAGCATGTAGTGATTAAAAATAAATCAAAGAAAGCTAGCTAATAGCACAGATGGGGCAAACATATGAGTCTTTTGATTGATAGTTAATTAGGGGCAGTACAGTTAAAAGACATGAGCTCTATTCCCAAGCTGAGGAAGTTTAGACAGGTTATTTAACTTCATTAAATTCATTTTCCTTACTGTAAAAATTGGTTGAAATCTAAATTTCTTCCTCATTTTCCTTTATAACCTTTTTTCTCTACCAACCCTCAATGATTTAGTTTTCAATATAAAAGTATTATCTATGAGTAGTGATGTGAAATGAATTTAGCAAAGAAGAGCTGAATAGAGCTAAGATATCTAGTTCTTATACAACACTTCCTTCATGCCAATTATCAATACTTACTATTGTAGGAGCAAATCCTTTCCTTCCTGTCCACTCCCCCTTTTTTTTCGGGTTAGACTTCCTGCCTTCGGAGCTCTCCACATTTTCCATCTCTCCTCCTAGCTCCTTTTAGTTGTGCTATAGGGAAACCTTGTGGTACTTTAAGCAATGAAATTTCCCTATGATTGAAACTTTTCCATTAGTGCTCTTTCTATCTCTTAACTTTCTTTGAAAATTGGCTTTCTCCAATGGTTTACTGTTCCTGCATTCCTTACCAAAGTCTCCTGTGTTCCCTCACCTTGACAATTTTTTTAAAATTTATTTATTTTACTTATTATTTTTGGCTGCATTGGGTCTTTGTTGCTGTGCGTGGGCTTTCTCTAGTTGTGGCAAGCGGGGGCTACTCTTTGTTGCAGTGCACAGGCTCTATGCACGCAGGCTTCAGTAGTTGTGGTGCGTGGGCTTCAGTAGTTGTGGCTCACGGGCTCTACAGCGCAGGCTCAGTAGTTGTGACACATGGGCTTAGTTGCTCCATGGTATGTGGGATCTTCCCAGACCAGGGCTTGAACCCATGTCCCCTGCATTGGCAGGCGGATTCTTAACCACTGCACCACCAGGGAAGCCCTACACTGTCTTTATTACTAAAATTTTATAAGTCTACAAGACAGGTAGAGAGGATTTCCAAGTTTCTTCTTATTTTAAAAAGTTGTTTACTATGGTCATTTCTACTTTCTAAAGAATGTGTATAAGTGAACACTATTTTTTTTAACATAATTCTAAAAGAGTACAAGGAGGAAATAACTAACATGACATTCTCCAGAACAACTGAGAATCTGGAATTCTTTTCTTTTGTTCTGATTTGTTAGTTCAGAATACAAAAGTTTCCCTCATCCCAAAATGAGGATCCTACTTCTAAAGGCCAACAGTCTAAGTCTCTGAAGCCATGTTTCACAAGGTCTGGTCTGTAATATTACATCAGTTGATCCAAAACTTTTTATTTCTAATGATCATTCATTGTGCATATAGGATGTGACAATGTATATAAATCTCATATATTTATCATTTAAATAATATAATAATTTTTCTTAAATTTATAAAATTCTTCACAATTACAAAGTACTTTTTACAAATTGTTTCATTTGACCCTTACAACCATTTTTTAAAGAGGTTGTGTAAGCAGCATTAGTAGTATAATTATTGTAATATGTATATCACAAGACTGATAGTAAAATTGTGGTATACCTATGACATATGTGATATAGTACATTACATATACCTTCATAGGGTATAATCTATAGTCTTCAAAAATAATAACTTACAAAAGACATAAAAAATACTTGCACATATATTATGAATATGTGCATTAAATTATACATTTGTACAAATTGTTATAAAATTATAAATTAATACTAACTAGGATATAAGTAACTAATAGTTGAGACAGATAGTATATCATTTAGGAATTCAAAACAAGTAGTGATAATATTTAGTGTAACTAAATTAGCCATGAAACGATTCCTAGACTAAGAGAGACTTGGGTTTATTTTAAAGGAAAAATAGCATATTGAAAGTCAAGAAGGAGGAAGAGGACTTTTTAGGAACTACCAATAGTATGAACAAGGGCATGGGGGTAAAAATGCATAAGTTTGGGTCAAGATAATGACAAGAATATGCTCTCTGTAGGAAAGGAATTGATTAGAAAAACAATGATAGGGGATTCTGGAATTGTATGTTGAGGTGGGTTGGTAAGGATCCTGAACACTTTCTCATACCAAGACACAGCTTCCATTAACACATCTCTGCTGATGATCCTTGCATCCAAGTTTCCAGACCAGAACTCTTTCCTGAATTACAAACATATACTTAAGTGCCTGATAGGTTCAATGCCTGAGGAATCCCACAAATACCTCAAAATCAACATGTTCAAATCTGAACAGTACCCTTTTCACTCAAGCTTGCTTTTCCTCCTATATTCTCTATTTTATTGACGGCACTGTAAATGATGCAGACGCCCTAGTCAAAACCCAGGAAGTCCCTCTACTATACATTTTCATCTTTCTGTACAACTCAATTATGTGAATTTCAATTTCAAATGTCTCAAACTGTTTACTCTTCTTCATAACCAGTGCTGTTGACTTCACAAAAGGTTTTTGTCTTCTCTTTTTTGAACCCTTGAGATGACCTTCTAATTAGTTTCCTTGACTCTAATCTTACCGACACTTGCCCATCAGAATAAGCGATTACATAATTTTCTTTACCAAATCCTTCTTCAGGAGCTTTCTATCAGTGATAACAATCTTTTATCATGGTCTGTGCCCAACCTTAATTTTTTAATAGTTTCAATTGTTGCAATCCCTGCCCTTCCCCCATGTACCCTGCACTACCGCCATCCCAACTCAGTGCGTTTTCTTGGCTGTACCATTGACTCTGATGCCATTGTGCATTTGTTCTTGCTGGTCTCTCTAGTGGGGTGTCTTACTTATCATTTATTGTACCAAACTCAAACTTTTTGTGTCTGTGATGCTTTTGCTGGTTTTCCCATGTAGAGTTGGGTATTATTTCTTCTATGTTCCAGTGCATTTGGTGCAGGCTTTAGTTTGTTTATATGAATGTGTCTTAGGAAGACTGAGCCTTTTAGGAAAAGGACAATATGCTATTTCATTTTTTTAATCCTCTTTCCCCAACACACACACACACACACACACACACACACACACACACACACACACGTGTGGCTGAAGTGAATACATAATGAAATCAAATACTTCACAGTACTAACTTAGAGATGGTGAATTAGAAAAGCACAGATGGTGGTAGTGGGTTATGCTGGGGGGCCTGACATCAGAGGAGCTCCTTCAGAGTAAGAGGTACGATGGGGAGCACCTGCTCTTCAAACCTTGAACTTAATCTGCATATCAAGTTTTACCTTACCCTACTATCAATCTAACACTTTTGAGTCATTTATACCCCATTTACCCAATCACCCACACCATTTTTTTCAGTCCATTAAGAATGTGAGGCAGAGAATTAGGTGGCTGAAAACTCTTAGGGCTAAAATTCCTATTAGAAAGATAAACCGGGACGGAACATTCAAGTGTTTCATTGTCAAATCGTAATTACGTAATTTTTGAAGACTTACCTATGTTTCAATAGTGAGAAACTATTTGGGAAACTGTATTGGAGGCCTTACTTGCCCCAAAAAGAAAGGTGATGGTGGAGATAAGAGACACAATAAACTGCTTGAGGAACTCTATTAGTATATTTTGGGAAAAGTAATCGACCATTGGCAGGACTGACATTTTAATCACATTTTCTCTTCCATTCACTTACATTCTTTAAACACAGTCTGCTGCTCATTGAATTGGAACACTGTACTGCCTAATCTTGCTACTTTTCTGAAATTCACCTGGTGGTTAAATATTTTCAATGCCTTTAACATTCTTTAAAAAGGGTAATTAAATGATGCTTAGCCTTTGACACAATTAACATTTTCTTCACTTTTAAGAATGGAGATAGCACAAGGTACTAAATATAGCTGCTGTCATAGAACAGAATAACAAAAGCAAGAAAAAAGGTTCAAAAGAGGTGATGTTAGGACATGTCAAGTGAAGTTTTTAGGCCAACTGCCTTTAGTTTTCCCTTTTGGTTTTTGTATAAACTACATTTTTACAGACTTGGCATTTTACACCAAAAAGCAACACAAAATTGTCTTCAGGGTGATTTTTTTTTGGGGGGGGTTGGGAGACAGCAAAGAAAGTCAACGTAAAAAACAGTAAAACACCAGTGGTAGCAGTTGGTGATGGCGGATGAGAAATAGATGTCAGAGAAGTAAAGCAACAGGGAACTCATGATTAGCACCACAGGGATATTGGAAATTCCAGCTGTGACAGAGAGCTTTCTTCATTCCTGGGTTCTCTGCCCACTATAAAATGTGTTTTTACAACTAACCAATCCATCAATTATAAATCTACTCATTGTGTTGGATGTTACAGAAAACCATAAATCAAGCATCAGATAGTACTTACCTACTAGGAGCTTATGGCTTTTCTAGGAAGGAAAGACATGCTGGCATTTTTTCCAAAAGGGAGCAAAAATCCCCAGCTGCTTTTTTTTTTGTTGCTCATGGAGTATTCTGGAAAAGCAGGGAAGAAGAGTTAACTGAAAATTAGTAGGAACTTGGGTTCAGAATTTGGAAGTTATAAGATTAAACTTGGTCTTAGTTGGATGCCTGAGATAAAAAAAGCTTCAGAGAAACACTTGGCACTCAAGGTAATCATATAAGACGGAAATAGTGGCCCGTTCTGTTTTCCCCTTGGAGTTCCTCTATGAAACTGTCACCTACTGTTGGTTTTACTATCATTAGTAACAGTAATCTAATTGTTATGATCTAATTTGCTGGTTAATATCAAATGAGGTTGCTTTTTTAAATTTAATTTTATTTTTTACTGAAGTATAGTTGATTTACAATGTTGTGTTGTGTACACCAAAGTGATTCAGTTATACATATATATATACATACATACCTATACATTTAAAAAAATATATTCTTTTCCATTATGGTTTATCATAGGATACCAAATATAGTTCTCTGTGCTATACAGTACGACCTTGTCATTTAGAGGTTACATATATTTTAAAGTTTCAAATGAAAAGTGACTTCAATGCCTACTTGACAGTTGGGCAGAATTGTCTGTGAAATGATGGAGGCCTAGTCTGCTCATCATGCGTCATAACAAATGCATAATGAGTCCCCTAGAGGGCTGCTTCTGCTGCTGCTTCTCATAGCCTTGCCAATCGATAAAGTACTGGGCCAAGCAGTTTACAGCTATCTCCTTCACTGATATGCTGCTGTTCTTTCTGTTCCAAACACTTACAGAAGCCTCACTGGCTTTTCAGTGGTGGGTCCACTCACCCAGTGTTGTTTTTCAGTTTGTCTCCTCGTTCAAAACTCATCCAATGAATGTGACTGGCCTTCTTCAGCCTACATAAACCTTTTGATCACAGTCTTTTCCCCTGGGTCCGTGGGTACCTACCTATGAGTCTCACATTTATATTATAATGGGATTCCACTCAACTGATTCTTCCATGATCAAAATATAGCCCAAGGTAACTTGTGGTCTTCAACTAGAGAAATTTCAACATCAACTTGACTTAAAATTAGGAATATAATATATATGTACTGGGCTCCCTAGCTACAATTTATCGAATGCCCACTATATATTAACTTTGATCTGGACAATAATATTTCATTTAACATGTGATCCCAGTGTACAGACATAAGACATGTAACTGCTAAAACAACATTCCAAATAGGACTGTCATTTCTTTCTTTTTTTTTGCTTTTAAATAGGAATCCTGATTCTTTTTCTTTTTTATAAATTTATTTTTAAAATCTTTGGCTGCATTGGGTCTTCGGTGCTGCGCGCGGGCTTTCTCTAGTTGCGGTGAACGGGGGCTATTCTTCGTTGTGGTGCACGGGCTTCTCATTGTGGTGGCTTCTCTTGTTGTGGAGCACGGGCTCTAGGCGTGTGGTCTTCAGTAGTTGCGGCACATGGGCTCAGTAGTTGTGGCTCGTGGGCTCTAGAGCGCAGGCTCAGTAGTTGTGGCACACGAGCTTAGTTGTTCTGCAGCATGTGGGATCTTCCCAAACCAGGGCTCGAACCCGTGTCCCCTGCATTGGCAGGCGGATTCTTAACCACTGAGCCGCCAGCGGAGCCCAGGACTGTAATTTCTAATGACAATTTCTCTGATTTCAAACAGTGTTGTCTTCCATGTCAGAATTATTCGTGCTGACAGTACACTAGAAACAGTTGAAATATCTGCCCTAAGATACAGATCAGTGAAAAGACTATTTCCAAATCTGAATATTTACAGGGTGTGAGCTGTTAAATACTCCCTAAAAGACAGTATATTTCTTTTTTAATTCTAGAAGGAAGAGTATTCTGGATATAGGTAGATAATTGGGGCTGGAAAGGGTTCAAGGACTAACATGATACACATTCAACACACATATATGTAAAAAATCAGCAATATACACAAATACAGTAAGGTTCTAAAATATTTATTGATTTAGTAAATATTGCTTAAATGTCCACTGTGTGCCAGACACTGAAATAGGTGCCAGAGATACAAATACGTTTTGTTCTCCATAAACAGTACAGTGGCAAAACTGAGTCTTTGAGTCACCTTGGCAACAGAGAAGATATTTTGAGATAACCAGATAATCAGCTAGCTTGGTAGACAGTTCCTATACACAACATAGCTCATTATAATTACTAGAGTATTAGAAAAGTAACACCCTCCTATAAAATGTTTCATAGCTTCTCCTCTCTCTTAAATTCTCTCAGTGCATAATTTATTTCCTAATTATCTTAGAAAATAGAAATAATCAGAATAAAGCTTCCACAATGTCCAGCTACCTCATTTACTATCCTGGGCACTCTCAGGATTAGAATTTATTCCATCTCCTCAAGGACATAACTATAGTAAGTCACCTTCACCCAACATCATTAGTAATTCTTTCTATTTTATTTTATTTTTTACAGACTTATTTTAGAGCAGTTTAGGTTCACAGCAAAACTGAGAGGAAGGTAGAGAGACTTCCCGTCTATCCCTTGGTCCCAAACATGTATAGCCTCTCTCATTATTAACATCATTTTAATACAATTATAACAGCTTTTTTAAAACACTTGTGTGCTAAACCCAATAACTATGTCACCTCAGAGTCACTTTTTGTTTTTAACATCTTTATTGGAGTATAGTTGCTTTACAATGGTGTGTTAGTTTCTGCTGTATAACAAGTGAATCAGCTATACATATACATATATCTCCATATCCCCTCTCTCTTGCATCTCCCTCCCACCCTCCTTATCCCACCCCTCTAGGTGGTCACAAAGCACCCAGCTGATCTCCCTGTGCTATGCAGCTGCTTCTCACTAGCTATCTATTTTACATTTGGTAGTGTATATATGTCCATGACATTCTCTCACTTCGTCCCAGCTTACCCTTCCCCCTCCCCGTGTCCTCAAGTCCACTCTCTGTGTCTGTGTCATTATTCCTCTCCTGCCCCTAAGTTTTTCAGAAACTTTTTTTTGTTTTTCGGATTCCATACATATGTGTTAGCATATGGTATTTGTTTTTCTCTTTCTGACTTACTTCACTCTGTATGACAGACTCTAGGTCCATTCACCTCACTACAAATAACTCAATTTCGTTTCGTTTTATGGCTGAGTAATACTCCATTGTATATATGTGCCACATCTTCTTTATCCATTCATCTGTCGATGGACACTTAGGTTGCTTCCATGTCCTGGCTATTGTAAACAGAGCTGCAATGAACATTGTGGTACATGACTCTTTTTGAATTATGGTTTTCTCAGGGTATATGCCCAGTAGTGGGATTGCTGAGTTGTATGGTAGTTTTATTTTTAGCTTTTTAAGGAACCTCCAAACTGTTCTCCATAGTGGCTGTATTAATTTACATTCCCACCAACAGTGCAGGAGGGTTCCCTTTTCTCCACACTCTCTCCAGCATTTATTGTTTCTAGATTTTTTGATGATGGCCATTCTGACCAGTGTGAGGTGATACCTCATTGTGGTTTTGATTTGCATTTCTCTAATGATTAGTGATGTTGAACATCCTTTCATGTGTTTGTTGGCAATCTGTATATCTTCTTTGGGGAAATGTCTATTTAGGTATTCCACCCATTTTTGGTTTTGGTTGTTTGTGTTTTTGATATTGAGCTGCATGAGTCGCTTGTATATTTTGAAAACTAATCCATCGTCAGTTGATACACTTGCAAATATTTTCTCCCATTCTGAGGGTTGTTTTTTCATCTAGCTTAACTTTCTCAAGATTGCTTTGGCTATTTGGGGTCTTTTGTGCTTCCATTCAAATTGTGAAATTTTTTGTTCTAGTTCTGTGAAAAATGCCACTAGTAGTTTCATAGGAATTGCATTGAATCTGTAGATTGCTTTGGGTAGTAGAATCATTTTCACAATGTTGATTCTTCCAACCCAAGAACATGGTATATCTCTCCATCTGTTTGTATCATCTTTAATTTCTTTCATCAGTGTCCTATAGTTTTCTGCATACAGGTCTTTTGTCTCCTTAGGTAGGTTTATTCCTGGTATTTTATTCTTTCTGTTGCAATGGTAAATGGGAGTGTTTCTTTAATTTCTCTTTCAGATTTTTCAGCATTAGTGTATAGGAATGCAAGAGATTTCTGTGCATTAATTTTGTATCCTGCAACTTTACCAAATTCATTGATTAGTTCTAGTAGTTTTCTGCTGGCATCTTTAGGATTCTCTATGTATAGTATCATGTCATCTTCAAACAGTGACAGTTTTACTTCTTTTTTTCCAATTTGGATTCCTTTTTCTTCTCTGACTGCTGTGGCTAAAACTTCCAAAACTGTTGAATAATAGTGGTGAGAGTGGGCAACCTTGTCTTGTGCCTGATCTTAGTGGAAATGGTTTCAGTTTTTCACCATTGAGAATGATGTTGGCTGTGGGTTTGTCAATACTTAATTTTGTTGATGATACACTGTAGAGACTCTGAATTCAGTTATCTTCCTCTGAAAAGTAGTCATTTTTATTCTAGTAGCAGTGAAATTACTGGTTGATTACCTGCTTTTGACAGATGGGTTATACTTTGTGTGTGGGATCTAATGCTTTGCCATTCTTTTTAGGTATATCCTTAGCCCTGGGATGTAGTGTTTACTCTTAAGATATGAACCTAGTGGGCTTCTACATAACTATGAGGTCTTTTCTAAGCTCCTTCTGGCACAATTCAAACTCCAAACACTGCCTGATGCAAAGGGCATCAGCTGAAATCTCTTCTCAGACTTCTTTCAAGGGTTAACTCTTCTCAAGTTCACCTGTTTTGGGTCATTCCCCAGTGTGATCCAATAAATGTATGTATATGAATGTGCACATGTGTATGAGTGTATATACTCATGTATATATAGTTACATATCATTTTACAATTGTTACAAACTACTCTACTATTCCTGAAACTGCAACTAGGTGAAGGTTTTTCTTGAAGTTTACCTCCATCTATGTTATACATCCTATCATTAAGTTTTTCTTCACCTTTTCAGAAAACATTTCAACCTTGCCATCATAAGTAATCACCTGCAGCCATCTTTCACCCATCTTTGAAACTGGACCTTTCTTTGTATTAGTGATAAAGAATTGCTTAGGATAATAACTTGAGTGAATATGAATCACAAGTGTGATTGAATATGACTTTGTATCTTATTGCTCTTAAACACTGAGCACAACTATAAAATAGACAGCTTTATAAAGTACAGATAATTGTATCCTCTCTAATTTTTTGGAATAATCAGTGTTCTTTGCATCTATTAATAAAATATTATTAAAAAATCAAAACACGGTCATAAGATTATCTTCTCTCTTATGTGCATTTTTTGATATTTTCTTCCATCCTTTGAATTAATTTATTGAACAAATTAATGTTCTACTGAACATATATATTTAGGTACTGGAGATTAAACAATTTGTTAAAAAATTCTACCAGAGGTCATAAAGTAGTAGAGTAGAAAAATCTGTCTTTCTCTACTTGTATTTTACCTCCTGACATGTATTTAATTGTTGCTTTGTCTAATGCAGTGTTTCAAAATGGTTTTGGGGCCAGCTGGAGCAATTTACAAAGAGCCTATTTAATTCTTTTAAAGCCCAAGTACATGATTCAGCCCAATTAAGTACTCTCAACTCCAGACACTGAAAACATAAATGAAAGGAAAGAAAGAGCCACCTTATTGGGAACATTAGAATAAAGGAACAGTTGAAATTAGTGTGAATCACTCCCTAATTTCCCACCCTGTATCAGGGGTAGAATTATCTCAGGGTAAGGGCATTCTGCACTAGTGAAGTATGTATCTTACAGCAGATGTGATGCTTGTTAAAAGCTCCTTCTGAAACTCATGTGGTTTGGCTCTGTGCAGAGTTAGATCTTTAGGGTAGCTTCTGAACAGGATGGAAATAATGATAATCCCACAAGCTCCAGTGTATAAGTATGGCTTTGCTGCTGTGTACATCCCTTAGCAGCCATCACATACACATACACACAAAAAGCTCCCTTTTGTGAAAACAATTTGCTTCTTCTTCCATGCTAAGACACCTCAGAAACAAGAACTTACCTTCTCATTAGCTTATGTCCTCTTAAGTGGAGTCATATTTTCAATGGGGAATAAATAAGTTTAAAAAAATCTAATTATTTTTCTGCATAAGTTTGGTTAGCCAGAAGAAATCTACCATTAAGCAATCAGCATGCCATTTTGACCATTTCTTCTAGTTCAATAGGGAAATCCATGTTAGATATTGGAAAACTGTTATTATAAATTGCCCTGGCTTTATCTTTTGCATCTCAATTCTCAAGGTTGAACATATCAAGTAGTACTTGGTATTTCTTAGTATTACATCATTGTGTACTCTCTCCCAGGGAGATACACCTCCTCCTTCTTTGAGACAAATTTGAGGAAGAAACTTACATAGTTTTGAGACAAGAATAAACCAATCAAATTGAGGCAGGAGGGAAGAGGCTATAATTATAATTTAGTATGCATCCTAGACTTAACATTTTGAGGAAGAAAAAGGCATTTAAGTAGAGACAGGGCCATTGTTCCATGAGAGGGGCCCAGATTCCCAGGCCTAACTGGATCTTTGAAAATTGACTCCATTCATTCATGAAACTTCACTTCAGAAGTGAAAACAAACAGTTCTCATGTCTTTTTTGTTTTTGCGGTACGTGGGCCTCTCACTGTTGTGGCCTCTCCCGTTACGGAGCACAGGCTCCAGACGCGCAGGCTCAGTGGCCGTGGCTCACGGGCCCAGCCGCTCCGCGGCATGTGGGATCCTCCCGGACCGGGGCACAAACCCGTGTCCCCTGCGTCAGCAGGGACTCTCAACCACTGCGCCACCAGGGAAGCCCTCATGTCCCTTCTTGATTCTAGTTCCTCAAATCAGGACTTCGCATTCCTTGGGCTCTGTCTCAAGACAAGGATTTCAGTGGTCCGCTTTGCCAACAGAATTCAACAATTCTCATCAGCATTTCACTTAATCTAGTTCATTAAGCATTCAAGGCAATCAGAAAGTTAAATTACACAGAACAAATACCAGTGACTGGTGTTCATGTAATAGGAGGAGGAGGTGTCCCCGGAGGGCAGAGAGTGGCAGGGCTGGTAATTTTGTGAATTGTATCATTAATAAAATATACTTTATTCTATTTGATGCTGACTTTAGGAAGGTTCCTGTGTGATGATTACATTTTTAAGCAGGCAATTTTTTTTATGGCTTTACCCAAGGCTAAAGGGAAATCTAATACAAAATTTAAAAAGACTTAGCTGAAATGCCCATTAAATTTTTAGTTGTGTCCTTTTAGCAGTTTTTAAGAGCTATAAATTCAAAGCTACCCAAGACAGAAAAAATGTTACTTTATTAACTGCATAATACATAATGGGGTATCTACCAAAGAAAAGTATGATGGTTCTATATTTTTAATTCAAAAATATTTTAGAAGCTTTTATTTTCCTGATTAAAAATATTTAAAGAAAGTTTGTGTTTAAAAAGAGATAACCAACTTTTTTTTTTTTTTTTTTGGTTGTGCTGTCCCCCACCAGGGATTGAACCTGTGCCCCCTACAGTGGAAGTGTGCAGTCCTAACCACTGGACCACCAGGGAATTCCCAAGACAACCATTTTATTGGCATGTTTAAAAGTTAATCGAAAGACAATTTATTTATATCATCCTTTTATATCTCACAAACCTAGAAGAGTGCATTGCTATTAATTAATTAGTTATGAAGGTCTTAAACTGCACAATTATAGTTTTATTGATCAAATGTTAGTGTGGTGGCTAAGAGTATGGGCTCTAGAATCAGAATGCCTGGGCTCAGATACTAACTGACATTGTCAACATGTTGTTTGACTTTGGGGAATTTATTTCTTCTCTCTTGCTTTAGTGTCCTCACCTGAAAAATTGGGGAAGACCAGTTTTACCCAAATGGATTGTTGTGAAGATTAAATGAGAGAGAGAGGACATGTAAAACTCCTAATCTAGAGGCTGGCATATTCTAAAGCCTCAACAAACAATGGCCATTTTACTATTTACATTTCAGATCCATTTTCCATTGCATACAGAAAGTAATACTTTGCCATAATATATATTAATTTTAAATGTGTAAATAGAACAAGCAAAAATCTATCCACAAATAGAGCTGAGTGAGGGGGAAACAAAAAATGGAAAGATAGATAGATAGAATGATAAATAGACAAATGTAGCATGGTGAGAGGTGATAAACTCTTAAAAGAAAAATAAGGAAGGGAAGGGAGTTAGAGAAGTTGGAAGATTCCAATTATAAGATGATCATGGGAGACCTCACTGGTAATATATTTAAGTAAAGATCTGATGGAGGAAAGGGAACAAGGCACACAACTATCTGAGGAAGGCATTTCAGGAAATAAAAACATTGCATGCAAAAGTCCTAAATGTGTATAAAATGTGGAAAAATAAAAAGCAAGCAGGTGAGTGTGGTTCGAACAGAATAAGTGAGCAGAGGTAGCAGGAGATGACATTTGAGAGACAATGGGTGAGACTGATTGTGCTGGACCTTCCAGGCTCTTGAAAGCTTTTTGACCTTTACTTTGAGTTGGGAGAAAAGCCATTAGAAGGTTTGGTGCAGAGAAGTAATAGGATCTGACCTACTTGTTTGCATGTTGTGAGTAGATTCAGGTTTGGCAAAGATAGAAAAAGTTATGAGACTATGGCAATAATTCACAGAAGAGAAAATGGCTGCTTGGGCAAGAAGGTTATAGTAGGGATTTTGATAACAGAGGATTCTGAATATATATTTAGTGGAAGTAAGAAGCTTTCTTAACCAATTTCCCGACAGATTTCCCTAAGCAACCAGATGCATGCACTTGCCATTAACTGAGATGGAGAAGACTGGATGGAATACGTTTAGAGCGGAAAATCACAGATTCAGTTTGGTTTAGGTTAAGTTTGAAATGTCTATTTCCTGAAGGATGTGCTGAGTATAACAGAGCTGGGGAGTTGTAAATACATAGGAATTCATGAGAAAGGACCAGTCTTGACGTATAAATGTGAGAGACATCAGCATAGAGCTGCTATTTAAAGCTAGGTTCTTTGATGAGATCACTAAATAATAAGAGTAAATACAAAAGGGTGGAAGTCTAAAGACTGAGTCCTAGATTACCTAGCAGACAAGGAGATGAGGAAAAACCAGACGAGGAAATGAACAAGCAGCAACCAGAGAAGGAGAAGAAAGAAGAGAGTGTGATACCCTGAGACTCAAGTAAAGGAAATAGTTCCAAGGGGAAGGAGTAAATAATTATGTTAAGCGTTACTGTTACATTAAGTAAGATAACTAATAATTGACCAGTAGGTTTACCAACATGGAGTGCTTATGTGAATTGGATAAGAGCAATTTCAGTAAAGTGTTACAGGCAAAAACTCTATTGGAGTGGACACAAGGGAAAAGAAAGGAACCTAATTTGAAGGCAATGCATATGTTACTTTAAACACGTTTTCTTGTAAATGGGAGCAGAGAAATGATAGCTGAAATGGATTTTGGGTTAACAGGATGACAGCATGCGTGTATGTGAGCAGGGATGATGCATTAAGAAAATTATGAGTCATGGTTTCTGGTTCCACATATAAGGAGCTTGAAAGTTGCCACTCCTTTCTAACAGCAAGTAAAAAGCTGAACAGACTACAAAACTCAACAGCTCTTCTAGGCTCCGTAAGTGAAATGAGAACACAGGGCAAACCACTGGCCCCACACTGGAGACAAACAGGAAAATACAGAGAATAACACCTTACTGGAAAAGGGACTCACAAGCAGAAACCGCTGCTGGCACCAGCAGCACACTCCCTAACTTCAAACTATACCTCAAAGCTATAATAATCAAAAAGTACAGTGCTGGCACAAAAACAAACACATAGATCAATGAAACATAAAAGAGAACCCAGAAAGAAACCCACACACTTCTGGTCAATTAATCTACAACAAAGGAGGCAAGAATAAACAATGGAGAAAATACAGTCTCTTCAACAAGTGGTGTTGGGAAAACTGGACAGCTACATGTAAAAGAATAAAACTAGATCGTTTTCTCAAAAACTGTATAAAAATAAAGTCAAAATGGATTAAAGACTTAAATGTAAGACTTGAAACAATAAAATTCCTAGAAAAAAGCATAGTATGCTCTTTAACATCAGTCTTAGCATCCTATATCTATAGGATCTGTTTCATCAGCAACAACAACAAAGCAAAAATAAACAAATGGGACCGCATCAAACTAAAACGTTTTTGAACAGCAAAGGAAACCATCAACAAAACTAAAAGGCAAACCACTGATTGGGAGAGATATTTGCAAATGATATATCTGATAAGGGGTTAATATCCAAAATATATAAAGAACTCATATAATTCAATATCAAAACAAATAATTTGATTAAAAAATGGGCAGAAGACCTGAATAGGCATTTTTTCAAAGAGAGGAGAGACATAAATTATCAATATTGTATCAGCAATGAAAAATGGTATATCAGAATAGATGTACAGATATTAAATGGTATTAAGGGAATGTTATGAACAATTTTATGCCACCAAATTTGACAACTTGGACAAAATGGATAAATTCCCTTGAGATTTAAAACCTACGCAAAGTGATAAAGATAAAATCTGAGAGTCATATACTCATGAAAATACTTTAGTTATTGATCAAAAATCCTCCCATGAAGAAAATTTCAGGACCATATTGCTTCAGTGATGAATTTTACCAAACATTTAAGAAGGTAATAGTATTAATCCTACACAGATATTTTGAGAAAGGAGGGAAGGAAACACATACCAAGTCGTTTTATTAGGAGAGCAAAATACTGATTTCAAAGCCTGACAAAGATATTCTGGCAATAAATATGTTACACACAGATATGTCTCATGAACACAGATGCCAAACTTTAAAAATAAAATAAAATCCAGCAACATATAAAACGATAATATTTTACGAGCAAGTGGGGCTTACTCCAGAAAAGCAAAATTGGGAATACTATTCAGCCATAAAAAAGAATGAAATAAAGCCATTTGCAGCAACATGGATGGACCTAGAGATTGTCATACTAAGTGAAGTAAGTCAGACAGAGACAAATATTGTAAGATGCCACTTACATGTGGAATCTAAAAAATAGTACAAACGAACTTATTTACAAAACAAAAACAGATTCATGGATATAGACAACAAACCTATGGTTAGAAAAGGGGAAAGGGGGAGGGATAAATTGGGAGTATGGGATTAATAGATGCACACTACCGTATATAAAATAGATAAACAACACGGATTTACTATAAAGCACAGGAAACTATATTGAGTATCTTGTAATAAACTACAATGAAAAAGAATTTGAAAAAGAAAAAAAATATATATGTATAACTGCATCACTTTGCTGTACACCTGAAACTAGCACAACATTGTAAATCAACTATACATCAAGAAATAAAAAAAAAAACCAAAACAATGAATGTAATTTGACATATTAACAGAATAAAGAAAACTCACATTGCCATCTCATTAGATGCAGAGAAGTCTTTGGCACAAGCCATCACTCATTCCAGTAAAAACCTCTGGCAAACTGGAAATAGAAGAAAGCTTCCTCATTCTGACAAAGGGCATCTATAAAAAGCCCACAACTAACATCATACTTAAGGATAAATCATTGAGTAAATCCCATAAGGGCAGAGGTCATGCCTGTTTTTTTTTTTTTTCATGTAGAAATCTTTACGACTTTTTATAACAGAGAACAAAAATATAAAAAAATGTTTTGATAATATATACATAAATTAAATACATTTAACTAGAAAAATTAGATTGCATCAAAAACTAAAATCAAATTTCACACTGAATTAAACAGGTTTCTAAACTTTAAATCAACATTTTTCAGAAAAGCCAAGATAAAATCGTGGGAGGAAACAAAGCAAGTCAGAGAAAATAAAAGGAAAGTGGAAATGAGATTATGAATGGAAAAGAGGCTAAATTGGGGGGCAAAATCATTAATCATGAAGGAGAGGGGGTACTTTTAAAGAGGTCATGCCTGTTTTATTCACTTTTATATTAGCCAGTATTGGGCTCAGAAACTACACGGTGGACGCTTAGCTCATTTCTTCATTCCTTCATCCATTTATTTCTTGAATATTTAATGAGTGCTAACCATATGTCACATGGTGTCTTAGGTACCGGGATATGGCAGTGAGCAAAACAAAAACCCAGCTTTCATACACCTTAAACACCTGTCAAATGAAAGAATGAGTGAAAGAGAAAAACACCTCCTAATAATGATGCCAATAAACATTCATATTTTTACATATTCCATGCATATCATTTCATCAGGGTCCGTAACACTGACGCAGTGTAAGCAGAGTAAAGTAATATTCCTATTTTGTAGATAAAGGAAACTGAAGATCAGAAAGACAGTGGGTTGCTCAAAGTCCCACAATGATGAATCAAGGACAGGCATCTAGGTCTCCAGAGAGGAAATCTCACCTCTGTTCTTCTTCCTTTAAAATGAACCAGAAAAAGGATGAAAACAGACAAGCCCCACAATCTAGGATTTATGAAGGCTGCCACCTTTTTTTTCCAAACATAGGAAAAATGGGTGCTTGAAGCACTTGGTTATTGTTCCACAGCAGCAGCTGTGGCTGCTTCAGTGAGGATGCCTTGTTAAAAGGAGAAAGAAGCATGGCTGCTTTGACAGAAGTTTTCTCTTATGGCCTACAGAGGATCAGACATTCATCACGCGCTGTTATTTATTTATCATATCTTAGACACTGCCCTCAATAACACAAATGTGAAAAAGCAGATTCCTTTTCCCTGGGGAAGGCCAAGGCTCATGAGTCAATAATTAAAAACTGCCTCAACAGCTGACACTTATGCCTCTCTGAGAAGCTGCAAAAGGGCAGGGGAAACGAAGAAAAGGTTCTTCTTTTTTTTTTTTCTTTTCAAAAATTTCTTGTGAATAATTTTTTATTAGGGTAGGAAAGTCCTATGGCCAAGGGACTTTCTTTGTTATTATTATCTTTTTAAACTGAAGTATAGTTGATTTACAATGTTGTGTTAATTTCTGCTATACAGCAAAGTGATTCAGTTATATATATAATATATTCAGTCATATATATTATATGTATATTCTTTTTAATATTCTTTTCCCTTATGGTTTATCACAGGATATTGAATATAGTTCCCTGTGCTATACAGTAGGACCTTGTTGTTTATCCATTCTATATATAATAGCTTGCATTTGCTAACCCCTAACTCCCACTTCATCCCTCCCCAACTCTCTCTCCCCCTTGGCAACCACAAGTCTGGTCTCTATGTCTGTGAGTCTGTTTCTGTTTCATAGACAAGTTCATTTGCATCATATTTTAGATTCCACATATATGAGGTATCATATGGTATTTGTCTTTGTCTTTCTGACTTACGTCACTCAGCATGACAATCTCTAGGTCCATCCATGTTGCTGCGAATGGCATTATTTCGTTCTTTTTTATGGCCGAGTGGTATTCCATTGTGTATATGTACCACATCTTTCTCCATTCATATGTTGATGGACATTTAGGTTGCTTCCATGTCTTGCAATAGACAAGTTCATTTGCATCATTTTTTAGATTCCACATGTAAGTGATATATGGTATTTGTCTTTCTCTTTCTGACTTACGTCACTCAGCATGATAATCTCTAGGTCCATCCATGTTGCTGCGAATGGCATTATTTCGTTCTTTTTTATGGCCGAGTGGTATTCCATTGTGTATATGTACCACATCTTTCTCCATTCATATGTTGATGGACATTTAGGTTGCTTCCATGTCTTGCCTATTGTAAATAGTGCTGCAATGAACACTGGGGTGCATGTGTCTTTTTGAATTATAATTTTGTCAGGATATATGCCCAGGAGTGGGATTGCTGAATCATATGGCAACTCTATTTTTATTTTTTTAAATTATTATTATTATTTTTTGCGGTACACGGGCCTCTCACTGTTGTGGCCTCTCCTGTTGCGGAGCACAGGCTCTGGATGCGCAGGCTTGGTGGCCATGGCTTACGGGCCTAGCCGCTCCGTGTCATGTGGGATCTTCCCGGACCAGGGCACGAACCCGTGTCCCCTGCATCGGCAGGCGGACTCTCAACAACTGCGCCACCAGGGGAGCCCTATTTTTAGTTTTTTGATGGACCTCCATACTGTTTTCCATAGAGGCTGCACCAATTTACATTTCCACCAACACTGTAGGAGAGGGTTCCCTAGAAAGGTTTCTTCTTATGAGGTCAAACCAAAAATCATCAAAACAGGAAGAGTTATGTGTAAATGAAAGGGAGAAAGACTGAGGCGGCATGGTAGACTGTTAGCCTAATGTGAACCAGAAATGCAAAGGGTCCATTAAACAGTAAGCCTGATGTGAGCGAGGGTGTATAACCACAGACGTTCTGGGAGATCACCCTGTCACAGTATTTGCTGCTGGGAGAGGACAGAAAGTTTTAAACTGTGCAGCTTGAGTTAGAGATAAAATTCTAAGGGAAGTTTCTGATGAGCCACCTACAAAAATGACAAAGCAGATAAAGGAAAATACAGTATTTAATGGGAAAATCCACAATGAACAACACTGAAACCCAGAAAAGGATGATAAACTTTCATTTCCACTGTACACAAGAGAAAGAAGGGAGGCTATACTGAGCAGAGGAACGTTAAGATAGTCCAAAAAAATAGCTAAAGATTTAACTGATAGTGTGTGAAACAGCAGCAGACTACCTGGGATTGAAGTAGCATCTTTCTCCAAAAAAGGATCTGACTATTGCCAGTGAGGGCTTTATCAATTATTATTGAACTGGGGGTGGGGGGAGCAGTGGATGGTGGGGTCTTGGAAATCTCTTCTAAAGCCCTACGGTCTATCTATCTTCATTCTTTTGGCTCCCAAGGATGCTACATTTCTCTTTTAGCTGATGGTCACTGGTAAGGGTCATCCATGCTGATTTCATTCCACAGACCTCCAGATACTCCTGAGTGGTGCTGAGTTAATTTAAAAATATCCCCATATGGCATTTTGTTCTCCTTCTCTAGTCACTACAAAAAATTCCCAGAAGAATATAGGTAAGCTTTTAAAAGCATGTTTTCTCTGGTTGTGTTTTTCTCACTGCTTTTTCTAAGGCTTCATAAATGTCTTGTCTGAAATTTTAAGTATCTTCAGCATTATTTTAGATGAAGAGAAGAAAAATTGCCAAAGTTCATAAAAGGTTTAAATAAAGTAACATAAATGAAAAAAATAATTATTTGAACTTATTACTTTCCTCATAACAGTGGCCTTAAACGTCTTTCATCTATAGTGGTTTGCAGGGGAGATGGCCATGAGGGAGAGAAAAAAGCAAACTAAATGTGAAAGCGTCTTTAAACCTACCCAGGTTAGGCAAGAGGAACTTCTCGGAGAAATGCCAGCCTTAACGGCCCCAGAATTATAATGCAGAGGATGGAAGTGTAAACCAGGGGCACTCAAGAGCCAGCCTTAGAGGGAGGCATGACCAGCCCCCCGACACGTGTCCTGATTTCAGGGTACTTGAAAATCTCTTTACATTGACAAATGCTTCTCCAATCTCTTCCATTGTCTTAAATTCCACCATTAGAACTTTTGCTCTTTTGCTTGAGGGTTTTTGCCATTGTGATGAAGTTTCTGCAGAACTGTGATGTCTCCTAGGGGTCATAGCATAAGGAAGGCTTTATACAAGAACATGAATTAGTTGATAAGATCCATTCATAATAGCTTATTTGGCTAAGGGGTGAAAGTGTGTAGGGCATAACATCAGACTTCAGTGAGACAAATAAAAGCAAAGTAGAACTAGGAGTCAATATTAGAAACGATTTTTAACACCATAGTACGATATCCAGCTGGGTCTGCGTGAAATGCTTATGCTGCTGCAATTTTTATCTAGTTCATACTTTGAGTTTGAAACCACGGCAAAGAGAAGAGATGCCAAAAGCCTGGAGGTGATCAGGTGATGCCTCTGGTTTCAGGAAAAGAAGAGGAATTTCAGCAAACAGACAACCGAACAGTGAAAATAATAAGCTCATTCAGTTTTTACAGCTTTATTGAAATATAATTCACAAACCACATAATTAACCCATTTAAACTGTACAATTTAATGACTTGATGTCTTTATAAAGTTGTGCCTCCATTGCCACAATGTATTTTATAACATTTTTCTTATCCCCAGAGGAAACTCCACACCATATCACTTAGCCTCACATCTGATCTCCTCAGCCCCAGAGCCCCAGGCAACCACTGATCTATTCTCTGTCTCTATACATTTGCCTATTCTGGACTTTAAATGGAATTTAAACTGATTCTTAATGATCAGTATTTCATTTTTTAAGAATAAATCTTGCCCAAACATACTGAATTCTTTGTTGATTAAATTACTCTAATCTCCCTTAAAAATGTTAAGCACGGGCTTCCCTGGTGGCGCAGTGGTTGAGAGTCCCCCTGCCGATGCAGGGGACACGGGTTCGTGCCCCGGTCCGGGAAGGTCCCACGTGCCGCGGAGCGGCTGGGCCCGTGAGCCCGGACCACTGAGCCTGCGCATCCGGAGCCTGTGCACCGCAACGGGAGAGGCCACAACAGTGAGAGGCCCGTGTACCGCAAAGCAAAAAAAAAAAAGTTAAGCACAAGATACATGTAAATATCAACAAGGATATCACTTTTCTGGAAGAAAGAACATTTGAAACATTCCAGTCCACCAAAAAGAAACTAGTCAAGATAAGAAACTCAAAAATGGACAAGTCATGGTATAAAATATCTCAACAATCATTTACACATAGAGTTAACAGTCATTAAAATGTTTATAGAATATAGCAAATGTCTAAACTAATTCGTTAAAGAATATATATGATGAAAAATACATTATAATTCATAAAATCTGAATCAGTTCAAAACAGCAACAAATTTGATAAAGACGGGGCAACAGAGAAGGAAGGAAAAATTACTTTCTCATCTTAACAAAAAGAAGAGTTAGGAAGAGTTAAGGCACCATAATTAGAGGGGAAAAAATAGGTTCAACATGTTTTATAAAAACTTAAAGTCTTCTGGAATTAAAAAGTAAGGATACAGTCTATTCAGAGAGAGGAAAAAAGTCAAAGAAAGATGTTACCTTTAGAAGTGACAGAAAAATGGAGATGATGAGAAAGTATAACTAAACGATCCCCATCTCCTGATCCCAGGCCCACTTCACATTGCTATGCTTCATTTTAAACTTCACTTCCTTCCACAGTGATGCCTAAACTAGACCTAGAGTTTATCTCAAGATTGAGATAAATTCCCTTAAACTACACTCCTTTATCTCTCTGAACTTCAACATTATTAAAATTAATCACACATATAATTATTTAACTGCCCTCCTAGGGAGGGCAGAGAATACTTTCATCCTGCCCACAGATGTATTACACACCATAGACAGCTTATAAACATGTTGAATGGTTGAATAAATGGATGTGTGCTTGATAATAAATACAGAATGAGCCAGCAAGATTTCAGAAGGAAACATATATTAATTCAACCATTACATGAAATATATACGAATCTATTAAAAGTCATAGCTTTTGGGGAACGTTTGTTGGCATGGATAATGCTCATGATGAAATATTAAATGAAAATACAATCTGACAGTCCAAGTTTCCAGAAAATACACCTGGAGAGAGAAGGAATGGATGGGAGAAAGAGAAGGAGAGAGAGAGGGTCGGGAGGGAGAGATTGTAAAGGATTTTAGTTAACATTGACTATTTCTGGGAAGTTAAAATAAGTGTGTTTTTTTCCACACAAATTTCTTTGCTTTTTTTAAAAAAATGGGGTTTATTTTGTTTTGTTTGTCCTAGAAAATGTCTTTTTATATTTTCCTTTGATAAGCACCCTAATCCCCCTTTTTTCTTACTTTCCCTTTAATTAGTTGGTTTGTCAGTTTTAAATGATTATCTTTTTTTCCCACTTGAACAATAAATGAACTTATTTTACTTTCCCATTTTTAATCCCCTTTTTTTCTCCATTTTAAAAGTTGAATTCTTTGTACTTTGTGAGATCATACTTACACACTACTCTTTCAACCTTTTCTTCATCTTTGTTTTAGTCTTACATCTATAATTAAACATACTGAATGCTCACCATCAGTCCTTTCACCAAAAATTTCACATTATCTCTTAGTTGGATGAAGACCATTCCCTGGCAGCTTCCTCCAGAAAGACTCATGAGAACAGCCTGAGTCTTTTCAGGTGTAAACTTATTATCTGTGGTCTTGACAGCTGAAGAGTAGCTTAGTTGAATATACTATCCTTGGATCATACCTTCTTTTCTTGAGTTTCTTAAAACTGCTGCTGCATTCTTGCCTTGCTTTGTATGCTGACTTTGAAAGGTCTGATACCAATATTTTTTTCTTACTTTGATCTTTTAGTATCTGCGTTCTGAGAATTTTTGTCTTTATCTTTAACTTGGAATAGCTTTAGAAGTGTATGTTGTAGAGTCAGAATTTCAAGTCGATTATTCCAGAGGGACCCAGTGGATCTTTTTATTAGGTAGATGCAGTTCTCCTTTTATTTCGAGTTTTCTTTGATTACAATTTTTTTTTCCTGATTCAGTTTTACTAATATGTAATTAACATACATTGAGTCAACCATTTTAAATGTAGAGCTTGATGACTTTGGTTAAATGTATGCTTATATAACCCATGTAGCCACCATGACAATCAAGATACAGGACTTCTTCATAACTCAAGGAAGTTCCCTTGAGACCCCTTTCATTCAATGCCTTTCCTCCAGTACACTTGCACTACCTCCCAAATCCATTTCTTGGCTCTAAGCAAGCACAGATTTGATTCCTATCACTACAGATTAGGCTTTTCTAGAATTCACACAAATGCAATCACACATTATGAACTATAATATGTCTGGCTTCGGTTTTGTCTTGCTTCTCTTTCTCAGCATCATTTTGGGATTTACCCATACTATTGCATGTGCCACTAGTTTATTCCTTTTTATCGATGACTAGTATACTGCTGTATGTATATATCCCTATTTGTTTATGAGTTTACCCATTGACACACATTTGTGTTGATTCACTTTTGAGCTATTAAGAATAAGTCGTATATGAACATTTGTGTACAAGTCTTTGTGTGAACATACATTTTTGCTTCTCTTGTGTAAATAGGAGTGAAATTGCCACATCACATAAGTGTACATGTATATTTAATTTTATAAGAAACTACCCTACTGTTTTGCAAAGTTTCTGAACCATTTAACATCTCCACCAACAGTGTGTAGGTGTTCTGGGTGCTCTACCTGCTTGTCAATACTTTGTAGTTTCACTTATTTGTTGTTTGTTTTTTATTTTAGCCATTCTAGTGGGCATGTAGTGGTATTTAATCGTTGCTCTAATTTGCATTTCCCTGATGACTAATGATATTGAACACCTATTTTTGTGATTACTGGATACTCATATAGCTTCTTTTGTAAAGTTTCTGTTCAAATCTTTTGCCGGGTTTTTGGAAGCTGTTTGTCTTCATGTTATTGAATTGTAAACGTTTTTAATGTTTTCTCCATACAACTCCTTTATCAGATGTGTGTATCGTGAATATTTTCTCCCCGTGTGTGGCAGCCTATTAGTTTTCCCTAGAAGTATCTTTTGAAAGGCATTTTAAAATTTGATGAAGTTCACTTTACCTACTTTTTATTTTGTTTTATGCTTCTAGTTTTCTAGGTCTTGTCTAAAGAATCTGAATCCTGCCTAGCCCAAGATCACAAAGATTGTCTTCCATGCTATCTTCTAGAATTTTTATAGTTTTAATCTTTATAATAGGTCTATGCATCTATTATGCATTATTTTGAATTAATGTTGTGTATGATAGGAGGTAAAGCTTGAGATCTACTATTTTACTGATGCATATCAAGTGGTCCAAGCACTATTGGCTGAAAAGTTAATTCTTTCCCTCTTGGAAATACCTGTGTGCCTTTGTCAAAAATCAATTGTTCTTTTAAAATTTTTTAAATTAATTAATTTATTTATTTTGGCTGCAAAAAATAAATAAAAATTTTTAAAAATCAATTGCTCATAAATCTATGGGTTTACTTCTGGACCCCTTTTTCTTTTCCATTGACGTAAATATCTTTTTTTTTAATTTTATTTTTATTTTTTAAACATCTTTATTGGGGTATAATTGCTTTACAATGGTGTGTTAGTTTCTGCTTTATAACAAAGTGAATCAGCTATACATATACATATGTTCCCATATGTCTTCCCTCTTGCGTCTCCCTCCCTCCCACTCTCCCCATCCCACCCCTCCAGGCTGTCACAAAGCACCGAGCTAATATCCCTGTGCCTTGCGGCTGCTTCCCCCTAGCTATCTACCTTACTACGTTTGTTAGTGTGTATATGTCCATGACTCTCTCTCGCCCTGTCAAAACTCACCCTTCCCCCTCCCCATATCCTCAAGTCCATTGACGTAAATATCTTTTAAGTTAAAACTTCACTCTTTTATTGCTTTCGCATATCTCAAGATCAAGTGCACCAATCAACTGTTACTCTCCATCTACTGGGTTTTAACTTTGCTATTGTAACTTTCAGTTACATAATATGCATTTTGTTGAAGTTTTTGTTTCTCTATTTATATTCCTTATTTGTTCACTCACTTTTATAATTTTTCCTCTCTTTGAACATTTTTCTTTTAATTCATTGAACATATTTATAATAGGTGATTTGAAGTCTTTGTCGGCTACATCCAACAGCTGCTCCTGCATAGAATATGCTTGAATTGACTCCCTTTTCCTGTGTATGGGGTCACACTTTCCCTTTTTCTTTCCTAGTCTTTTTTTTTTTTTTTTAGTTTGATTTTTTCGCATGTGTTGTAGCTTTTTCTTGTTAAGCACACATTATAAATAATATGTTACAGTGACTATGGATTCCGTTGTGTCTTTCTGAAGAGTGTTGGTTAACCTGCTTGGACTCAAACTGAAAAAATGACTTCCTGACATGAAAAAGTGGGTATCTCAGTGTTGCTCCTAAAACTCCCATCTGCTGCTTTTAAGCTAGGTTCCTTTGGTGATCTTGGGCGCGTCTCCAAAATTTGTGGTCAGCCAAGAAATTAGGCAAGTGTTAAAATCTCTGCCACCTCAGCTCAGCTGAGGCCATAGCACTCTTCTAGAAACATCCCAACACGTCTAATCATAAAAGGCTCACTGCATTTGCTTTTCTTCTCTCATGGATCGCAGTCCTTCACTGCATAATCTTCAATGTTGAAAAATAGTTTACATATATTTTTCTCCAGTTTTCTCGTTATTGAGACAGGAATATAAGCCTGGACCTTGTTTACTTCATGTGGCCAAAAGTAGAAGTCTCTGGATTATAGTTTTATATACAAGGTCCATTACATTGTTTGATAATCGTCTTCAGGGGTTTTATTTACTTTTATGTTAGATCTTCTTTGCCTATATTCCATTTTAATCACTTTCTTTCTCTCTTTTTTTCTTTTTCTTGTTGTTTTGTTTGTTAATCTGTCCCTATTCAATTCCCCTTGTTACATTTTCATCCATTCTCACTTAATTATCTTTTCCCTTAATCTTCCTTTATGACCTTTTCTTTAATTTCTTTCCTGATTTCAATCAACTCTTACTTCCTTTCTTGCTGTCCTATCTATTTTTGTTCTTAAATTTTGCATTTGTTATATAAATGTTATCTTCAAACACTTGTTTTAGGATATTTTATTCAGTTGATTGTTGTCTTATAGTTTTTTCCGCTTCATGGTTGGTTCTTTTAGGGGAATTTTTATCACATATACCATTTATCATTTTCTGTCTTTATCTTACAGGAGCTTTATACGGAAATAGGCTAATTATTCAATCCATTTCATAAACAAAGTTTCTATTTCAAAAGTACATTTTTTGTTAGTTTAATGAAGTTACTTCTTTTAATGTATATCTTTAATGTTGGTGATGATAGTGGGAGAAAATAATTCTTATGTCTTGTTGTTTATTTTTATTTTTTCAAGAGCTCGATGTTTTCTCTTAATTGCTTCTCTGCCTCCACAACTACAAGTTAAAAGAATGTCTCTCCCTTTCTAATTATCTTCTTCTCCCCCAGAAATAATGTCTGTGCAAGACCGCCACCTATATATTTTTGAATCCTTTACTCGCACCTAGTACTTTCAACTATTAGGTTTCAGACCTGTGTTCAGTGTTGGATTTTTCTTTGGTGATTTTATGTTGGCTTTGTCTGTGTCTCCTTTCCTGTTTTCCCATTTTCCATGTGTTCTCCTCAGACTTAGCCCTACTCTGCACACACAATGTCTTGAAGTGACAGTGAGAAGTCTAATAGTAGCTATGTTGGCCTGTAAGGTTGATTTCTCTAGGTACAGGTGATTCAAAGCTTGTAGGATTATCTGTTTTTTAATAATACTAAAGATGTGTGTTCTCTGTGTTTTCATCTTCACTTCTCTGTTTATATATATGTTTTTTGCAAGCTATGTGCACCAATTCTGATTTTGACAGTCACCCTCACACCAGGGTCAACTGAACTCTCTAAATTTTCTGTGTGAATTTGAAATTTTCTACAATAAATAGTTACGCATTTTATAACAAAAGCTTAATCAAAATTGTTTTTCAAATTTCAGCAAGACACATTAAATTTTCTCAAGTCATTGTAACTTTGGGAATAATATAAACATTATGAATCCTAGCTGACAATATAGTAAGGTAAATTTAAAGCCTTTTAAATAATCACACATAAAAAATATAGATCTTTAGAATTATGTCAATTATGAGAGGGTGCTAAAGTTAAAGATCACAGAGTTCTATGACTGGTCCTGTTCTATCTGATGTTTTAATCAATAACTTAAATAAAGGATAAAGGCATTTGTTTCACGGTTTTTAAATGATGAATCTTGGAAAAGTTACCAATGGTTTTGATTGCAGAAAAAAGTCAAAAAGAATCCTAAGAGGATGGCAATGGATTAAAACCCACCAAACTAATTTAGCACAGTGCATATAGATTACTTTAGATAAAAGGAAAAAATCAATTGCCGGAATTTAAAATGTGATGAACCTGATTTGTCAGGAATTCATATGAAAAAGACCTGATGCTTCCAGTTAACTGTCAATATGACATAAATCAACAACATGGCGCATCTGTACAGAACAGACCAATACAGTGTCGAGTTTTACCATTAGGTTGCTGTGCGGAAAAGCGCATATGAATACATTTTAGTATGGATTTTGCCGGAATATCCAAAGATTTTGAAGCCATGCCATTTAAAACATAATTGTGGTAATTTGCTAAGTTTAGTTTGGGGAGGAGATCGCTTATGATATCTGAGAGAGGACAGATAAAGTCAGTGGTGGCTCCAGGGGACGGGTCTAGGACTAATGGTTAGAGATGATTAAGATAACTGATTTATGATTGTATAAGCAGACATTTCTAAATATTAAAGAAACCCTATCATGATAAGCATTGACCGTGAATTCCATCAGCTCCCATCACTGTAGGTTACTAAGCAACGTCTGCTTACACTTGTGTATCTGCTTTGTGTGGGAGGTTGCATAGAGATGACTTCTAAGACCTTTTTGATCTTTAAAATTATTTAAGTCTATAATACTATGCTCACATAAAATGAAATAAAGTAAAATAATTTGAAGTCTATATATGACCATAGAGATGTAATTGGTAAGGAATCACTACCGTCCTCCTTCCTCTCCAACTGCCTAGGCAGCTGTGGTGAAGTTGATGGGAGACATTGAGAAAATCAGTCATAAAATCAATGGGAGAGTATGTTTTAGTTCAGATTCAACTGGGAAGCTGCTGCATATGCAGAGGCCATTGTGGGGTAAAATGCCAACCCTTCCCTCCAGAAGAACGCATTTCAGAATTCTCAAGAGAGACAATGTAGGCCAGTGGAGACCTGGTAAAAAGAGTGATGCTGTGTGTGGAAGTGTTTTCAGTGTTGCTTTGAAGATGAAAAAACCTCCTGAAATCTTATGTTACCAACAGAGATAATTAGAACTGCACAAAGTTTTCGAGGACTTGTTGCTTAGTCTGAACTTTTAGTAAATAGAGAGAAATCGAAAACGTTATGCAATGAACTATCAAAACTGTAAAGCCTCTGGGATTTTACTTTACCTTCAAGCTAGTAAATTACCCCACCAAAGATTATGGAAGAGGATGCTGACAGAAGATACACAACCTCTAGATTAGACACAAAGGACAAATAATTACTTACAGTAGCCAGAGAATCAGTCTTTTCTTACACTGAAGTCCCAAGCCCCAATTCCCCAAGGTGATGTGAAGAGGGACAGGTGATGCCTGTACATGTGATCGGCTGTATTACAGGAGAGAACCCTTGGGCTTAGAAAACCTGAATCTTTATACTGACCATTAAGCCAACACTCCTGTTGCTCTGGAGGAAGACACCATCTCTATCTTCCAAGGCTGTTTGCATGCACACAGCCATGAAAATATAGCTCAGAACAAAGGCAGTCAGTGCCTCTGCTTAGAAGACAGGCAGAAATATGAGAAACAAATGGAGAATTGTCTCCCAACTTTGAAATGTCATAGCTGCTGTAATGAAGCCACCATTGCACTGAAAATCAGAGATAAAGAAGAGTGACCCAGGACGACAAAGAAAGAAAAGAAAGAAGATGACCAAGCAAAGATATATTTTAGACTCATTTGGTTAGGATTCTTAGTAATTTCTAGAAAGAAAGGATTAGGTCTTACAAGCAGAACCATGTTAAATATCACTCTAATTATTGTCTATTTCAACGTCTTCACTTCTATCTCTTTCTTATATCCATACCCATATACTCTAAACTTATTCCATCGTGGACATGAAGGCATTTTCAATTAATCCTTTTGTTTCTTTTCAATTCCCAAGTTCAAAAGGTCCACAGGTTTAAAAAAAAAAAAAAAGGTCCACATGTGTTCTTATGAACAGCTACCTCAACTAGCTGGACCCCAGCTCGTAATTGCAATCAAGATTCTCATGCCAAGAATAAGCATAATTGGTATGAACACTGTGATTCTTAAATTCTGTTGACTGAAAATATCTATACCTGTATCTATATAAAAGATTCTGGGCACCATCACAGAGAATTCTGTTTGAATAGTTGTAGTGCAGGTTCCATAAACCTGCTTTTAAAATAAGCCTCCTAGATGATTTTCATGCAGCTCTATTTGAACAAGTATTTGAGAACTAGTGCTGCAGACATTACCTTACTGAGTCTTAGTGGGCTGTAAATTACTAAAGCATATTGAAATGTAAGGCACTAGGTGAATGAAAGGGCACTGTGTATTATTATTGGAAAATACTTCTTCAACATTACCAGGCTATGTCTGTGTGCACTAGTGTGTGTGTATTTCACTGAGGACACCATGGAAGTGGAATAACAGAGAAGCAAAAATGGGAAGGGGTTCCAGAAGGCTTCCAATTTAGAAGAGATAATCGAGTCCTTGTTTGATGATAATAGGGAGTGTCTATGGTCAAGTTCACCATAATTATTACAGTTATTAACAGAGTTTAAGTCATTCTGACATAGGCAATGTTTTTATTTCATATCTGAAATTGCCATTGCAAAGTTAGAAGAAATTTTACTATTTATTTTCCCAAAACCTTAGTTTGCAAAATCACTGCCTGGTTGGTACAAGTTGTTATTAAACTTCTGGTAGAAGTCAGACCTTCATTTTCCTATCAGGGATAAGACTAAAGGGTTGATAGGTATCACTCCTCTTCTACCTGAAGAACTCTGAGCCCTTCACCTAGAGAATTCTACTGATGCAAACGATGCTTTGTTATCAAAGCTTCAGTATAATGTGCCATGGCTCCTAGATCTAGAGTTCTAACAGCAATAGCAATAGTAACAATACATTTTAGGCAGGGAGATAAAAGCTTCATGAACCTTCTTTTAAAATTCTCCCTTTCATGCCTGGTTGAAGGGAATAATCACGTGGATTTCCTCACAAGCAATGCTTTAGTTTTTATTATAGTTTGCTTCTGCTCTACATTAAGAAATGGAATTGAAAGAGGTACATGAAAAATTTATTATAGCTTTTCTCTGTAGAGATTTTCTATTTAAATGTAAATTAATTAGAAAAGTGTGTTTTCATTTTTACCAAAAAGGGGTCAATTATGCTGAATGTATTGAGAGATAACTTCTAAAAATTTTTATTTATGTTTTCTTTTTTCCCAACATTTTATTATAAAAAGTTTCAAACATAGAAAAACATAGAAGTGTACAATGAATACCCATATATCTACCACATGGCTTACATGATTAACTTTACTATGCTTTCTTTCTCACACAACTATCTCTTTCTCATTGTTTATCCACAAATCCACTTAAGTTTTTGATGCATTTTAAAGTAGGTTGTAGACTATAAACAAATACTAAACTCTATTTCATAATATGCATGCTGAATTAAGTACCTCTAAACACTTGAGCATACATACTATTAAATAGTATTCAGCATTTGTTTATTGTAAGTTAAAATTTTTATTAAGTATATGCAAAAATTTTTAGTGTACCATTTGATAGGTTTGGCATCTGCATATATCTGTGAAAATCAAATCCCTCTTAAGATACAGAACATTTCTAATACCCTGGAAAGTTTCTTCATGCTTTTTCCTCATCGATACCTGCCCCTAGATTCACCACCATTCTGATTTTTTCCACTATAGATTAGTTTTGCCTGTTCTGGAATTTTATATAAATTGAATTATACCTTATACAGTAAGTCCCCTACATACAAACCTTCAAGTTGCAAACTTTCAAACACACGAACGTGCATTAGCACATCCAATCATATCACGTGTCTGGCGTACACTGTCACGTGTGTGCATCCTCTACAAGTGGTTGTGCTTTTGTGTACTTTACTGTATAGAGTACAATAGTACAGTATCTTTATTTCAAGCCTAGAATGTCTGGAAGCAGCAGCAGTATATAGCCAATTGTGTTAGTTGGGTTCCTAGGCTAACTTTGTTGGATTTACGAACAAATTGGACTTCTGAATGCGCTCTCGGAATGGAACTTGTTTGTATGGAGGGGACGTACTGTATGTTGTTTTATGTAACTCTTTCTTCATTCAGATTAATGCTTTCGAGATTAATCTATGTTGGAGTGTATCAGGAAATTATTCCTTTTTATACATGAGTAGTATTTTACTTTATAAGTATATGACTATTTATCCATTCTCTTACTGATGGACTTGTCTATTCTGAATAAAACTGCTATGAGGGCTTCCCTGGTGGCCCAGTGGTTAAGAATCCACCTGCCAATGCAGGGGCATGGGTTTGAGCCCTGGTCCGGGAAGATCCCACATGCCGCGGAGCAACTAAGCCCGTGCGCCGCAACTACTGAGCCTGCATGCTAGAGTCCATGAGCCACAACTACTGGGCCCGCATGCCGCAACTACTGAAGCCTGCATGCCTAGAGCCCATGCTCCAAAACAAGAGAAGCCACTGCAATGAGAAGGCTGTGCACCGCAATGAAGAGTAGCCCCCACTTGCTGCAACTAGAGAAAGACTGCATGCAGCAATGAAGACCCAACGCAGCCAAAGTACATAAATAAATAAATTAAATAACTTTATTAATAAAAACTGCTATGAATTTTTGTACAAGACATTTTTTGGATGTGTGTTTAATTCGTCTTGGGCAAATACCTATTATGATGGTTAATTTTATGTATCAACATGGAGGAGTATTCTAGGATGAATTTAACATTTAAATTGGTTAACTTTGAATAAGCAGATTGCCCTTCAAAATGTGGGTGGACCTCATCTAATCAGTTGAAGACCTGAATAGAACAAAAGACTGGCCTCTCCAAGCAATAAGAAATTCTCCAACAGATAGCCTTTGGATTTCACCTGCATCATCAGTTCCTCTGGAGTTGCAGCCTGCTGGGCTACATTGCAGGTTTAGACTTGCCAGCTTCTATAATCATGTGAGCCGATTCCTTATAGTAATTCTCTCACTCTCTCTCTACACACATACACACACACACTTTTTTTCCCTGTGTCTCTGGAGAATTCAAATTCATCTGTAAGTGTAATTAATGGATTTTATTTACTTTTAATAGGCTATACATGCATACGATTTTAAAAAAATCAACAGGAACAACGTACATTCACTGGAAAATAAGTCCTATATAATGCTGATCCTCGCTGGTGCTCTAGGGTCCCTTTTATAGACAACTACTTTTACACATAGTTTTGTGTCTTTTAGAGAAATACTCTATTCATACTTTAAAAACTTCACAAAAATTGTAAAATGCACATTGTCCTCTACTACCTTGACCTTCTCACTTATGGGGATTTAGTTTTTAAATATGTACTTTCTCATTTTTTCCACTTAGAATAGGAAATAAATATAAAGTTAAAAAATTTTAAATGTATACTAATTCATTATAGAGTATTTATAATATGTGCCCATCACTGCTTGTTGTACTCATGAAAAGTATTTACTGAGATCCTCTTGAATATCAGGTGTTTTACATGTTACTAATTTAATTCATACAATCAACTCTGAATTGACAACTCATTCAAGAAATATTTAATGACTGTTTACTATTTGCTAGATGTTTTTTGAAGCACTGGGGATAGAGCAATGAAAGAGAGAGACAAAAATTCTTGTTTTCTTTTTTAATGGGAGGAATGATAACAATAAGCATAGTAAATAAGTAAAATATGTACTATGGTAGAGGTGATAATTATATACTCTGGGAGAAAGTACTATGAAGGAAAATTAAGCAAAGTGAGAAGGACAAAGAGTGCTTACTGGAAATGGGTGGGTTATTATTTTGAAAAGATGACATTTGAGTTAATATTTGAAGGTGAAGGAGTGAGCTCTATAGATATCTCGGAGAAGAGAGTTCCAGTGAAAAGGAAAATCCAGTGCAAAGGCCCTGAGGTGGGAATATGCCTGGCATTTTTGAGGAAGAGTGAAGGGGCAAATGCAGCTGAAGTTTATTTGTTATTTTAGTAGGCTAGATTATTATTCGTCTCAGGGAGTGAGGGGGAAAGCAGTAAAAGATGACGTTAAAAAAAGGGAGGTGCAGAGAAAGAGCTTGTAGTTTGTTGTAATCCTTTTGGTTTTCATTCTGACTTAAATAGGGATCATTGGAGGGTTTGGGGTAGGAAAGTGACATGATCCGACCTGTATTTTCAAAATTCACTCTTAATGCCATGATGACAATGTACTGGGGCAAAAGTGGAATGAAGATGATTGGTGAAAAAATTCTTACAGTAACCCAGGCAACGGATGATGATAATTTAGTTGCAATAATTAAAGTGGTTAGAATCCCTTTTCTCATACAAAGTAAATGCTTTAAGGTTCCTGGGAAGGGGCGGTGAATCCTATTTTTCTGAGGAATGAATAGGAGAAAAATTCCTCTATTTCTGAAGGAAGAACAGTAACGAGTTTTAGGTTCACGAACCTATACTGGAGGTTTCCTACTACTGAGACAGAAGCAAGAAACTCTTTTGCATAAGATCCATCACAGACATAGGGCAAATTTGGCTGTCACATGGAGGAGAAACAGAAATCCTAAGAAAGCTCTATATCTGAGGCCCATTATTAGAAGACCTGCCTACAACAGGACAACAGAGCATCTTCCCTGTCCCTGCCCTATGTATAGGAAGCATAGAGTGACAGTCAGAAAGCACCTGCCCCACTAAGGTGGGGGAAGAGTGTGGAGAGAGTCCCCCTGTTATCCAGTCATGAAAGGAAGGCCAAATATTTGGGCTAATTGGGAACACGGAGAAAAAGTCTTCAGTACCCTAGGCCAGACTCTCAGCAGAATTCAGTGACAGTCCTTAATTAGAGGGATTTGAGCTAATGGTACACTTAGGGTAACCATAGCAACAACGAAACCCAGACAGATCAATTCCTGACTAGATTGACTCACCCTTTTCTCTAATGGCCTAATAGAGGAACAAACAATCCTATTTTCAGGCATAAATATTATTTATCCCTGTATCTACTGCTCTACATAAAATGCCTAAGATTCAATAAAAAATTATGACACACACACAAAAAAAAGCAAAACAAAACAAGACACAATGCACTGTCAAGATAAAAAGCAATCAACAGAACCAGACTCAGAGTTGTTTCAGAGTTTGGAACTATAAGACAGCAATTTGGGCTTCCCTGGTGGCGCAGTGGTTGAGAGTCCGCCTGCCGATGCATGGGATGCAGGTTTGTGCCCTGGTCCGGGAAGATCCCACATGCCGTGGAGCGGCTAGCCCGTGAGCCATGGCCACTGAGCCTGCGTGTCCGGAGCCTGTGCTCCGCAACAGGAGAGGCCACAATAGTGAGAGGCTCACGTACCGCAAAAAAAAAAAATAAAATAAAAATAAAAATAAATAAATAAATTAAAAAACAACCAAAATGCACACATATGTAATTAGATATACCCATTTTCCAATTTCTGAAAAGCAAAGCTATAGAAAAATTCATAAAGATACAAATGAACAAAGATAAACATTACAGTAGACTTCAGATCAAAATCTTTTTAAGCAAGACAGTGGAGTGACATATTTAAAAAGACTGAAAAAATGTCAGCATATAATTTTATACCAGGGATAAAGTATTTGTAAAGTGATAGTAAAAGACTATTAGAATAAAATAGTAGGAGATATATCTGCACTATAAGAAATATTAAAGGAAGTTCTTCAGGTAGTAGATATGATATTAGACAGGAACATGGATCTAGAAAACCTATAAATAACAAAAATAAAGGTAACTTTAAAGAGTTAAAACCTATAAATAACAAAAATAAAGGTAACTTTAAAGAGTCATTTTCTTCCTTATCTTTAATTACTTGAAAATACAACTGACTAAAACAGAAACAGTAATGACATATCTTGGGGTTTACAACATATGTAAAAGCAAAATGTATGACAACAATAGCAAAATGTATGACAACAATAGCAAAAACCAAGAGAAAGAGGAATTATAATTACACTGATTTAAGACTCTTACACTCTATATGAAGTGGTATAATATTATATGAAGGTAAACTGTGATAAACTAAAGCTGTATGTTATAACTGTAAGGGTAACCAACTACAATATTTTTAGAAAGATGTATAACTAATATGCTAATAGTGGAGTTAAGATAGAATCATAAAAACAATTAATTCAAAAGCAAATAGAAAAAGAAGAAAAAGGAACAAAGGAAATCAATGGAACAAATAGGAAAGCAACTGCAACCATATAATTGATTATAATCAATGAAACAATGATCAATAATGGTAAAGGGCAATAAAATTTAGAATCTTCTATAAAAGAGTGGAGGAACATTAATTAGCAATATTAGAAATAAAAGGAGAAGCATCACTAGAGGTTCAACAGACATTAAAGGGCTAAAAAGGGAAAATTACAAATATTTTATGCCAATATATTTAACAATTTAGATGAATAAATCAGGAAAGATACAAATTGCCCAACTCACCTAAGAAGTAATATAGAAAAGAATAGTCATATATCTATTTAGATAATTGAAACAATTTAAACTCCAGATCCTGATGGTTTCATTCATAAATTCCAGTAAACTTTTAGGAAGTAAATAATATCAATTTTATATAATTTCTTCCACATAATGGAAGAAAATGGAACACATCAGAACTCATTTCATGAGGCCACCATTTCCCTAATGTCAAAACTAGACAAAAACATTAAAAGAAAAGAAAACTACAACTCAATTTCCCTCAAAAACATAAACACAAAAATTCTCAACAAAATATTAGCCATGGAATCCAGCAATATATAGAAAGGATAATATATTATGACCAATTGGGGTTTACCCCAGGATGGCAAAGATGATTCAACATTTGAAAATCAATGGATATAATTCACTTTATTGACAGGCTAGAGAAGAAAACTAATATGATCATGTCAGTGAATGCAAGGGGAAAAAAGCATTTAACAAAACAACATTCATTCAAGGTAACAGATCTTGGGACTTCCCTGGTGGTCCAGTGGCTAAGACTCCACACCCTCAATGCAGGGGGCCCAGGTTCCATCCCTGGTCAGGAAACTGGATCTCACATACCACAACTAAGAGTTCACATGTCGCAACTAACGATTCCACATGCCACAACTAAAGCTCCCGCACGCTGCAACTAAAGATTCTGCATGCTGCAACTGAAGATCCTGCAAGCAGCAATGAAGATCCTGCGTGCGCAACTAAGACCCAGTGCAGCCAAATAAATAAACAAACTAACAAATTAAAAAGATAACAGGTCTCAGAAAACTAGGAAGTAAAGATAACTCCCCCATGAAAAATCTATAGGTAAATTTTTTTTTTTTTTTTTTTTTTGGGCCGCACTGCGCGGCAGGCATATGGGATCTTAGTTTCCAAACCAGGGATCGAACCCGCACCCCCTTCAGTGGAAGTGCGGGGTCTTAAACACTGGACCACTAGGGAAGTCCCTATAGGTGAATTCTTGTGGGTTTTTTTTTTTTTTTTTTTGTGGTACGCTGGCCTCTCGCTGTTGTGGCCTCTCCCGTTGCGGGGCACGGGCTCCGGACGCGCAGGCTCAGCGGCCATGGCTCACGGGCCCAGCCGCTCCGCGGCATGTGGGATCTTCCTGGACCGGGGCACGAACCCGTGTTCCCTGCATTGGCAGGCGGACTCTCAACCACTGCGCCACCAGGGAAGCCCCTAGGTGAATTCTTAATAGTGTAAGATTCAATGTTTTTCCCTTAACACTGGGTACAACAAGGATGCCCTCAGCAGTCCTATTCTACATTACATTGGAGGTCATATCCAGCACAGTATTGGTAAGAAAGAGAAATAAAGGCCATACAGATTATAAATTAAAAAAAAAAAAAACTATCCCCAATAATGCACCAAAACCTACTAGTCAGTAAATGTTTCAAAGTTGCAGGATTGTAGACTAATGTATAAAAATCACTTGCATTTTTATGCATTAAGCAATAAAAACTGGAAATTAAAAAATTATTATTACAATAGCACTAAAAAACATTAAATGCTAAGAGATGAATCTAGTAAATTATGTGCAAGGTTTGTAGTTGAAAACTACAAAGCATTGCTGAGAGGACTTAAATGAGATCTAAATAAACGGAGAGGTATACTATCCTAATGGATTGGAAGGCTCAGTATTGTTATAATGTCAACTATCCCCAAATTCACCTATAAATTGACACAATCTCAGCACGTTTCTTTTGCAGAAAGTGACAAATTGATTCTAATATTTTCTTATATGGAAAAGCAAAGGAGCTAGAATATCAGGAAATAATTTTTTTAAAAAGAAGAAAAAAATGGAGGACTCATATACTACTTGATATCAAGGCTTTTCAGAAAGCTACAATCAGCATGGTATTGGTGAAAATATAGACATATAGATTAATAAAACACAATTATTCAGAAGTTGATCCAAACTTATATAATCACTGAGTTTTGGCAAGGGTACTGTGGTAGGCAGAATTCTAAGAGGACCTCCAATCACCTACACCCTTGTATAATCCCCACACTTCTAGTGTAGGCAAGACCTATAAATACAATGGGATATTACTCCCAAGAATATGTTGTGTTATATGACAACATTGGTGCTGGAATAATTGGACATCCATATGCGAAGGAATCACCCAAATCTCACAATATAAACAAAAATGAATTTTAAATGTATCATAGATGTAAATATAAAACTTAACATGTTAAAATTTCTAGAAGGAAACACAGAAGAACATTGTTATCTTGGTTTAGGGAAAAAAATCTCAAATAAAATAGGAATATCATGAATCATAAAAGAAAAATATTAATAAATTGGACTTGATCAAAATGAAAACTTCTGCTTTTCAAAAGACATTAAGAAAACGAAAACACAAGTCTGGGAGAAAATATCTGCAAAATACCTCTCTGCTAAAGGGCTATTGTCCCAAGTATACAAAGAACTCTCACAACTCATTAATAATAAACCCAATAAAAATAGCCAAAAAGTTTTAATAGACACTTCACCAAAGAAAATATTCAAAAGGCAAATAAACACATGAAAAGGTGTTCAACATCATTAATCAAGGAAATACATATTTAAACTACAAAGTGGGACCGCTTGTCTTGGTCAGTTCAGGTTGCTATGAGAAAAATACCACAGACTGGGTGGCCTGAAAAACAGATGTTTATTTCTCACAGTTATGGAGGCTGGAAAGTCCAAGATCAAAACGCTGGCAGATTTGATGTCTGGTGCAAGCCCACTTTCTATCTCAATGACAACTATCTTCTTGCTTTGTCTTCACATGGCACAAGGGAGAGGGAAATTTGGGGGGTCTCCTATATAAGGACACTAATCCAGTTCATGAGGGCTCTACCTTCAAGACCTAATTACCCCTCCAAAGGCCCCATCTCCTAACACTATCAGATTGGGGGTTAGGATTTCAACATGAATTTTGGAAGTACACAAACATTCAGTGTATAGCATTCTGCCCCTGATCCCCCAAATTCATGTCCTTCTCACACGCAAAATACACTAAAAGTCATAACTCATTCCAGTCTTAGTTCAAAGTCTCAGCTAGATATCGAAATCAGATAAGCATGAGACCCAAGGAATGATTCATTCTGAGGCAAATAATTCTCCAACACTGAACCTGGAAACCAAACATGTTACGTGCTCCTTAAATACAATGGTGAGACAAGCATAGGAAAGACATTCCCATTTCCAAAAAGAGAAATACCAAAGAAGAAAGGAAAGGCAGGTCCCGGATAAGTCCAGAACCTAAGTGGGAGAATAATACCTTAAACCTTAAGGCTCAAGATTAATCCTCTTTGGCTCAATGCTCTGCCTTCCAGGCCTACAAAGGTGGCAACATCACCCCTATACAGAGTGGCACTGTGGTGGGAAGAGAGTGGCCCATGATGGGAGGTGGCACTGGGCAGCCTATATTCAGGTCCACAATTGCCAGCTGTCCCTCTTTGAAATGGCTCTAGGCCTTGCACTCTGGACCTGTGATGGGCCTACTGATCTCTGAATTGCCTTCTAGGGATTCTTCTGTTGTCTTGGAGAATAGCTGCTGGCTTCCTGCAGCTAATATCCAACTTCCTCGCTCGCACAAAATAGTAGAACATGAACACAATTCAGCAAAATTATTTACTACTTCATCATAAGGATCATCTTTCCTCCAGTGTCCAATAGCATGTTCATCATTTTTGACTGGTACCTCATCAGAAAGACCTTTATCATCCATGTTTTCACTGACATTCTGTTTAGGATTACTTAAGTATTCTCTAAGAAGATGGAGGCTTTCTCTGTAGCTCTCCTCTTTTCTTTCTGAGCTCATTCGGGTTGCTGTAACAAAAATACCAGTAGACTGGGTGGCCTAAAAAACAAACATTTATTCTCACAGTTTTATTTTTTAATTTTAAAATTAATTTATTATTTATTTTAGATCTTCCCGGACCAGGGCTCGAACCCTTGTCCCCTGCATTGGCAGGCAAATTCCTAACCACTGTGCCACCAGGGAAGTCCCTATTCTCACAGTTTTAGAGGCTGTAAGGTCCAAGATGAAGGTGCCAGCAGATTAGATATCTGGTGAGAGTCCACTTCCTGGTTCATGGATGGTCATCTCCTTGCTGTGTCTCCCCATGGTGGAAGGACAAGGAAGCTCTCTGGGGTCTCTTTTATAAGGAAATTAATTCCATTCCTGAGAGCTCCACTTTTATGATCTTACTACTTCTCAAAGTCCCCATCTTCTGATACCATCATGGGAAGTTTGAATTTCAATATAGGAAATTGGGGCAGGGGGTGGGGGGGCACAGACATTCAGCCTATTGCACTAGTCCTTTCCTCTTAGAATGCTTTTTTAAAAAATGGACAATATCAAGTGCTGGTGAAGAAATAGAGAAACTGGGACTCATACACTGTTGTTAGGTAAGCAAAATGGAAAAGGGATTGCAGAAAACTTCTAAAGTTAATCAAATACTTACTATACTACTCATCAACCCCATTCCTAATCCCAAGAAAAAATGAGAATTTATGTTCACACACAATCTTCTACATGAAAGATTATAGCAGCTTTAGTTATAATTACCTCAAGCTAGAAATAACCCAAATATTTATCACTTTGTGTATGGTAAACAATCTGTGGTACACACATTCAATAGAATATCACACTATATCAGTACTCCGCAATCCCATTTGCATTAAGTGACAAAAGTCAGATTCAAAAGGTTACCTACTGCTTGTTTCTAGTTATATTACAACCTGAAAAAATCAAAAAGGACAGAAGAAAAGATCAGTGATTTTCTGGGACTAAGAGTCTGTGAGGGAATTGAATGAAAATGGGCTGAAGGGAACATTTGGGATGGTGAAAATGATTTATGTTTTGAATATGATAGTCATTACTCAGCTATGCATTTGCTCAAATTCACAGAATTGTGTACCTAAAAGTGGGAAAATTTTTATGTTAATGAATTATACATCAATGAACCTGACTTTTAAAAAGAAGAGAATGGAAACAACAATTGCATTGGCAGAATCTGTCTGATGTAACTATATTGGAACTCTACTGAAGGCTTACAACTTGCAGGGTAAGGCTTAGACAGTAAACTGCAGTTAATTTTGGTCAATTTTAGTGTTTAGCTCATTACTTGCTGCCCTGTGACAGGCAGCTGTGCACTTATTCCTGGAGAAGCTTGCACAAAGCTTGAGGGAGCCAGGGTGGGCAATAAGGACCCTGTCCTCCAGTATTGGGGATCCATGTTCTGATGGCTTCTTCTGATCACAGAGGTGCAGACAATGAGGTGAGCAGATATTTTTGTTCTCCCAACCTTGTTGCAAGCCCCTCCTTTTCCAGCTAAAGTGACTTCCAGTGGATTTAAAGGGCTGGTGTGCGTTTTTTATCTCTTCATCATTTACTCTTTTTCTCCTTTTGGGAACCAGATATTAAAAGCTAGTACATTCAAAAGCAACCATATATATAGGGTAAGTTAGGAAGTCACCATACATGCTCAGGGGAAGGCACAGACTCAGAAGAGACCTGAGAAGGCCTTAAGTTTACACCTCAGGCTGACCCTCAGCATGTAGACAGCCTAAAATTAAAACAAAACAAAACAAAACCAAAAAACAGCAAACCCCAGAAAATGGGGAGCATATTATTTCCAGAGTTATCATATCATTATATATGAATGTCAACTTTTCTACAAAAAAATCACAAGCCATACCAAAAACAAAAACAAAATCAGGAAAGTATGGCCCATTCAAAAGAAAAAAATAAGCCAACAGAAACTGTCCCAGAGTAAGACCAGATGGCAATTTTCTTAAAGATGCTCAAAGAACTGAAGAAAGTTGTGTAGAAAGTCATGAAAACAATATATGAACAAATGCAAATATCAATGATGAATCAGAAAACCTAGAAAGAAACCAAAAAGAAATTCTGGGGTTGAAAATTATAACTGAAATAAAAAATTTACTAAAAGGATATAAAGACAGATTTGAGCAGGCAGAAGAAAGAATCAGTGAACTTGAAAATAGTACAATTTAAATTATTGAGTCCGAGGAACAGAAAAAAAAGAAGAAAAAAAAGTGAACACAGCCTAAGGACCTGTGGGACACCATCGAGGAAACTAACATATGCATTGTGGAAGTCCCCGAAGAAGAAGGGAGAAAAGGAGTAAAGAGATTATTTGAAGAATAGTCATAAACTTCCCAAGTTTGATGAAATACCTAAATATACATCCACAAATTTGATGCATGAATATACATTGAAGAAGCTCAATGAATTCCAAGTAGGATGAACTTAAAGAGACCATTGCCAAGACACATTATAATCAAACTTTCAAGTGGAAAAGACTTCATATATTATTAAAAGGTTTAGTACAGCAAGATGATATAACAATTATAAATATTTGTGCAGCTAATAGCAGACCACCAAAATATATGAAGCTGGCACATGGATGAACGAGGACAATATTCTAAGTGAAATAAGCCAGTCACAATTAGAGTAGCCAACATCATAAAGACAGCATGTAGAATGGGAGCTGCCGCGGGCCAGGGGGAGTGGTAAACAGGGGAGTTATTACTTACTGGGTATAGAGTTTCAATTTTGAAAGATGAAAAGAGATCTAGAGATGGATGGTGATGATGGCTGCACAGCAATATGTATGTACTTAATGCCACTGACGTGTACAAATAAAGATGATTAAGTTGATACATTTTATGTTGTATATACCACAGAAGAATTAAAAATAAAAAGACTGAGAGGAGAAAAACTGGTAATAACAAATATAGACACCTTTTAAAAGGAATGTTGCTATAACAAAGAGCAGAAACAAGGGCCTGACAGCTGGGATGGAAAGAGGATAAAGAGTTACATTTTTATGTGGGAGAAATTATGTTTGAATACTGATTGGAATGATCCAGTAGAGAGGATGGTATAGGACAAAGAGGGAGGAATTCTGGGAATGAACACTTGAGTAGGTGAGAGAGTTTATTGCAAAGTGGAAATGCTGGCCTTAGGTAGCAATAAAAACATTTACTATTTAGAGCCATATAATAGTAGTAATATCTAGAGCAATATAATAATAACTGACAGATTTAGCACTTACTGGGTGTCAGGTGTTATTCAAAGCATTTCATACATAAATACATGTCAACAATAATATGAGGATATGAGATAGTTGCAATTCCTATGCCCCTTTTACAAACAAGGAAATTAAGGCACAGAGAGGTTATGTAGCTTGCTCAGTTATGCAGTTAGACACTATGATTCCAGACTCTGTTCACTAACAAGATAGATGCACTTATCATTTTGATCAGGAAATTGAGGTTCAGATAGGTCCATGAACTTGCCCAGGGTCACAGAGTTATCAAATGTGGAGCTGGATATATCAGACCAAAGACAAAGTCCCTTCCAGGACCCCAAGTTGCTTTACCTCTGCAAATAATCCTAGCACACGTCAAACCTTAACTTACCACACTTCTCTAGACTGTAGTTTTATTGGTGTAAAACTGACACCAGAGAGCCTGAATATGCGCCCTATCTCTGCCGCTTCCCTGCCGTGTGTGCTTAAACTGAGTTCCTTGATCTCTACGTGTTTCCTGTTTTTTATCTGAAAAGTGAAAATAATAATAATACTTAACTCCAACGGTTGTCGTGAGGATTAAATAATTTATAATAATGTTCTTCATACAATAAGAAATTTATGCGTTAGCATTTAAAATTTTTATGCCATGCATTTTCAATAATCATAATTATCTCATTCATGCAATGCATTGTTAACAAAAGCTTACTGAATTCTTCATAGTTATAGTGTCGTGTGCTAGGACACGTGGGATATAAACATGAATTAAACTGTACTATATATAAACATAGAAATATAAATGTATACACACATATGTAAAGAGAGCCATATAATTTTTAATTTGGAAAACACAATTTGAATTATCAACTCCAAGCTCTTCGCTTCCCCCCATCTTAATGAACTCTCAATGCCTGACTGCACAAATGACTCAAAAGTGTCATAGTCAGGGTTGTACTTCCCACATTGCCTAGTACAAGCCCAGTCCACAGTAGGTATTTAATAAATGTTTGTTTAGTGAAGAGATCTGAAAGTAGCAGTCCTGAAAGGTAGAATGATCTGAGTGCCACAGGAAGAGCTGCCTGGGATGTGCTTCACGCCCCAGCTGAGCAGTACAGCATCCCTAAATTAATGCTGAGCGCTAAGCCTATCTGGACATTGGGGATGCTGATGCCAATAAGGAAATGTCAGGCAGAGGGGGAGGCACTCATCATTTCCGGAAAACTGCATGGATGCAGAGTGTGAAAGATGCATCACGAGCCACTAAAGCACCTTTTGTTACTGACCATTCACAGGCTTGTCATCTGGCTTCTGACAAGAGAATATAGTTTTCCAAAGTGGAATCATTTTCCTAGGTAAATGTATTTGCGATCTATTCCACTTTGATGGAACTGACGTAGTACTTGCTGTTGGATGCCTTCCACGTGAAGATTTATCATTTAATTATAACTAAGAACACTGACTAAATCCCAGCTGCTTGGGGAAATTACTTACCCAAAATGCAGGATTCTCAGTAAAAGGCCAGGAGCTTATTTCTGATCCACAGACTCAAGATTTTGATTGTCTAAAAGTGACAAACGTTTCAGGCTCCAAGAAGGAGAGAAGCCCTAATTATGAGGTACATAATATATTCCAAATTAGAGAAGCACAAACAGGACCCACTTTGAAAGGCATTTTAGTGGTTTGAAGAGATCAGATGTATTAATTCCTCCCTCCACGTGGCTAGCACAAACCTTTATCAGCTGTGACCTATAGCATCCTGGAAAATGTATCTCTCAGTGCCATGTGGGTAACCACACTGCTTAATTATTCTGTTCTGGTGAAAGGAAACACAGAATGTTGCTTCTGGGCTTTTCATCTTTTGCTCTCATAACTTCAAAACAGCATTAAAGGGATGGAGCTTTCAGGCAGCCTATTTCATTAAGGAAATTAATTCAACAGAGAGGTTTGGGGCTTTCACCATTTGTTGCTACGATAGATTCCTCAGATCTGGATGCAAGCACTGTAGGCAGTTTCCCACAAGGAAGCATTCGGTACTGTTTCACCACGTGGAATTTTGAGCAGTGGTTCTCAAATCTGGTTATACGTTAGAATTCTTGGGGATCTTTTAAAAAATACCAAAGCGGGACTTCCCTGGTGGCAGAGTGGTTAAGAATCCGCCTGCCAATGCAGGGTACATGTGTTCGAGCCCTGGTCCGGGAAGACCCCACATGCCGCGGAGCAACTGAGCCCGTGTGCCACAACTACTGAGCCTGCGCTCTAGAGCCCATGAGCCACAACTACTGAAGCCTGCGTGCCACAGCTACTGAACCCCGCGCACCTAGAGCCCGTGCTCCACAACAAGAGCAGCCACCGCAATGAGAAGCCCGTGTACCGCAACGAAGGGTAGCCCCCACTCGCCGCAACAAGAGAAAAGCCCACCTGCAGCAATGAAGACCAAACGCAGCCAAAACTAAATTAATTAATTAAATAAAAATAAATTAAAAAAATAAATAAAATAAAAAATACCAAAGCTTTGCTCCCCACCGCATAGATTCTGATTTAATCAGTTTGAGGTATAGTCTGGGCACTGGTGTATCTTAAAGGCTCCCCAGATGATTCGTATGGATGGACATTGTTGAGAATCACTGCACACTGTAAGATTTTCCAAGTCAATGTTGAGCCATGAGGGAGAATATTGAATGGGGAACATCTCTGATGGAAGCTGAACTTTCTCCTTGGCTCCAGCTTCAAATGGACATGTGACCTCACCTTCTGCAGGTGATCCTAAATTTTGGACTCTAGTAACATCTTTCCCCCACACAACATTGTTCTTTTGGCCAGAAGGAATTGGTGGCCTACAGGTGCTAATCCTGGGCTCCTTCATCTGCCCCTGTTGGTGTCTCATCTCAGCTCTGGTTTAATTACCTTTATTTTAAATACTTAGAGAGATTCCTTTTTACTGGATGGCCTCTGATGGCTATATCTCCCATCTTTAGAACATTCTGCCCCAAACACTACATCCTCTCAAGTTGCAATCACATTTCCTTATTCCCATTACAATTCATCAATATTTGTTTTTATTTCCTCTGCTCATATTTTGCCTTAATCTTTCCTGATCAATCTTTTATCTTCAATCCAACCAAGCTGCTCTTCTCATAGAATCAATTATGAAATGTAATAGATACTCTGCCACATGTTACTTGACTTCTCAGCAGTGCTGGACAAAAGTTGATTACTCTCTCTTTTTGAAAGGCTTTTATCACTTGGTTTATGGGGTCCCTCTTTTTCTATTGGTCTCTCCACCTTAGTTCCTTTTTCTGGATCCTCTTGAACTTCTAAACTCTAAGTAGAGTCAAAGTGCCAAAGGGATCAGTCCTTGATTCTACCAGTGATGCCACCTGAGACAGAGGGCCTGGGAAAAGCATCTTGGTTTTCATTCCTCTTGTCCTCCAACCTTCCACCCATTTTCTCTCATTGGCCAAACCCAGCAGGAAACACAGCCCATCAGGGCCAGACCCTGCAAATCCAGGGAGGTCGAAGCAGTAGATAGCATACGGGAAATGTTACTGTACATTTCTTTACTTCCAGGAATGACCAGTAAAAAAGGACAAATTGGTGATGCAGAAGAAAGAGAACAAGGAGCAAATATGGTTTATTAGCAACTAAAGGTGTCTACACCACTCCAGATCTACTCTTTTTCACCTTAGTAAAGGTACCAACATACATCTCATTGCCTGGTCCCCAAATACTTGAGTCTCTTTACCTCACACCCACATCCATCTGATGCATCAGCAAGTCCTATTAGCTTTATGTGATAATGTAGCTTAAACCCAATCACATCTCACTATCTCTTTGTTAGGCTTAACCTCGTCATCCATTGCCAGATTACTCCAATGGCTTCTTATAAGGTCTCTGCTTTCATTGTATTGCTTGCAATCCCTTGCCTACATAGAAGCCAGGGTCCTTAAAAATAAAATCTAAACAGTTCTTGTTATTCCCTTGTTTTAAATGTTTAGCCTCAGGCCCACGGCCCAAACTCACGCCTCTGTCATTAAGCAACGCAGAGGCCCTGCAAAGAACACAAGCAAACAAACTCATTCTCCAGAGCCCTATGAGGTTGATCTGACTGCCTCTTGCTTTCCTGTCCCCTTGATCACCACACTATAGTCACACTGGCCTTGTCTTCTTGGACATGTCCACCTTATTTAAATCGCAGAGAATCTGCAATTGTTGTTCCTTTAACCCAGGCTTCCTTCACCCACACCTGTCACGTCTTGTCCCCATAATTTATTCAGATTTCTTTTCAGAAGTTATCTCCTCTTAGAGGCCTTCCATGCCCATGTGTGTAAAAGACAGCCCTGAAGTTACTCTCCTTTTCATTTGGTTTACTTTCCTTGTTATCATATTCATCTACCTTGACATTACATTGTATATTTAGGGCATATCGTTTCTTTTTCCCTCTAAAATGTGAGCAAATTTTTCTTATCTTGATCTCTGTTATTGATCCCAGTAACATGAGCAGTAGCTAGCACACAGTACAGGCTTAATGCATTTCTGAATAAATAAAAGAAACAATCAATGAATGTATGGTGGGAATTTGCTCTTGCCAGAGCTGAAATTGCCCCTCGTGTAAATGCCTAAGACTCTGCCAGTGAAGTTATTTCCAATCACTCTATAAATCTCGCCATGTCAGAGTGTTGCTGAGTTCCATGCAGAAGGCAGAAGAGTGACTTTCTGCCAACCCCCATCTCACACATGGGCTCCTTAACTGTATTTATTTTGATCAGTGTTCTCAAAGTTTCCGAAAACGACTCCTCCAGACACTAGCCCTAACCCCACACTCAGACTCTCAGCCTTACGTGGAAATTGTTCCATCTACTTTCTGTCCTTTTGCAAATCATAAGAGATTAAACTCAGCCCGAGGGGCCAGGCAAAAAACAGTTACCATGCCATCACCAGGTCTCTTGTCTCTAATTGTACCTCCTGAGCTCCCAAATCAGACGCTCTTAGATTTCATCGTCAGTGGAGGAAAGCATTCTCGGCACAGAGAAGAGGGTGTGCTAAGAATGCAGCATCTAATCTCCAGCAGAGGCCCCCAACTTATTCTGTACCAGTTAAATACATCTCAAGAAATACAGGTTATACAAAGGCAAGGCACACTGGCCTATTTATGACAAAATGATATGATGTCTGAGATTTGCTTTAAAATAACACAGTGGAACTACAAGAGGCTGAGATGAAACAAGATTGGCAGATAATTGTTATTTTGCATCTCAGTGATGGGTACCTGAATGTACTCATACGCACGCCTTTCTTTACATTTATGTTTGAATCCTTCCACAATTAAAAGCCAAAAGAAAGAAAGAAACAGGCAAAAGAAAGGAAGTATAGGTTTAGCACCAGCAGAATACCAAACACCTTGCAGCTTTGTAATTCAGAGTTGTCTGGCATTCTATTTCTGATGAAATCGCCCAGCAAACACAGACTCCAAAGACTACATCTTCTCTCCTTTTTGACAAGTGATTCTCCCTTGAGAGACACAAGTTCTCAATTCTAAATGAAATGGCACTGAATGTACCCAAATCCATCTTTCTTGTTGTCCTCTTTGAGGCAGAGTTTGTAAATGTATCCAGACTCTTTCTGAGGAGCTGTTAGTGGTGATGAAACGGGGACTCTGAGTGAGAATGGCAGGCCAGGCACGCACAAGATCGACTTGTCGAAGTCCTCACACGGAGGGTGCCTTTTCTGCAACCAAATGATTCAATTAGAGGGTCATTGGCAGCAGCAGCTGCGTGCAGTGATGCTCACGGGGTCTTCCGTAAGCAGAATGAATAGGTCTACTCTCATCATTTGTGGTCCTAGATTTCACTGGCTGGAATTATACGAAACTTGGAGGAAAATGGTTTCTTATTTAGATGCAACACATCAGCCTTCCTGGTCCCTTCTCTTTGATATTCTTTTCTAAACAGCATGCACTCACCCAACTGGCCACCTGCCCAGGCATGGCCTTATTAAGCTTTCCCTTTGGGCTGTCCAGAATGATTCTTTTCTACTTTCACCCAGGGTCTAACCCAGTGTTCCTAATCAATTCATGGGTGAAAAATTCAGGCAGCCAAGCTAAGCCATTCTGGGGCTGCCTCTTATGAGAGAGCTTGTGCTCTTGTTAGAATTTCTTCTGGTCTTAACAATTAAAAAAAAAAAAATCCTTTCTTAAGTGCCCTTTCTTCCTGCTGATGTTTCTGACCCAAAACAGGGAAGAGCATTGCAATCAACACGGGAAGCTCTTTGTTCTTTGGGCTCCAGAGTGGACACTCCTGCAGTCACTGTGTTGATCAGCAGAAAACTTCTGTGTCATGGTGATTTTTCAGTAGGTCTGCCTGCTCATGGGCAGAAGGATGAAGTTCATAAACCACAGGGAAAACTTCTGGCAGAGGAACCAAGGGCTCAGACTTCAAGCAAGCTAATTACTCCACTCTGACACAGGCCAGACTGGCCTGAGGTGAAGTTGTGAGGTAGCTGGCATCTGTCTGCCTCGGTGCATCACTTAGATTTTTCCTTCCTTCTTGCTCCTTATTCTTGCTTTTTATTATCTATTTCCCTGCTAGGTGCCTAGAATTTCCATGCCGCTCCAATTTTTTCCACACTTAAAAATTAATTTATTCTACAGTACTACAGATTTTAATACTAGTATCTTACTTCTCACAGGAGAATTTGAAAGAGAAGGGCCCAAAAGGAATGGATGGTGGAATTTTAGTACTGAGGACGCTCTGGAAAGGGTAAACTTTTCCTTTTAGAGAATTTCACCAGACTCTTCACAGCTAGACAATGTAATGAAGGGGTCGTCTCGGAGACCTAACTTCTCATCTTTACTCTGGTGATAATTAGCTTAGTGACTGAGGAGAACTGACTTACCCATCTAGACCTCTTTCTTCACTTGCATGAAATGAAAGTCTGGAGCCATAATGTCCCAGAGCCCAGCATTACACCTGCACACAGTAGGTGTGCTTTCTAAGTGTGTGCTAAATGAATGAAGGGAAACTACTTCCAGCCTTATCATTCTATGACACCAATTCACATCTTAAAGCGATGATCTACTGATGTGTCTGCCTTGGCTTGGATCAGCCACTTGACCAATGTGCTTACAAATTCCATTTGCTTGGTTGGAATCTTACAGAAGATGGGGCCACATTCTTGGGCAGTTCAAATTCTTATAGAGAAATTTCAAAGGGAGCTTGCAACTGAAAGACAGTTGGTCCAAGATTTGTGCCAGGGATAGGACAGGTTTATAGTAAACAGTATAGGTGAGTTATAGAATATAAAGTATCCATATAAAGTATAAAATAATAAGGAATACACAATATAAAGTAATAAAGAAGGGTCATATCTACAGCTTAGCATACATAGAATATGTGCTTTAAAGCTTCAGACCCTTCATCGAGGTGGTCAGTGGGTGTTTCTACAAGGCATTTCTTATGAGAGTTTGCATTTTCTGGAATATTGCAGGAAATATATCAATGATGCTAACTTTCTGTGGATTTTTAGGCTATTGAGAATCACACCTGCTAAAGCACTTTCTTTTCTTTCACACTGTATTCATATTCATTCATTCATTTACTCAATAAGTTTTCATTTGAAGACATATTAAGTGCCAACTACACTATGAGTTACGGTAGCTATAAAGATGAAGAAAATACAGCCCTATTACTGTGAGTCTCACAGTATGGTCACAACGATGGATAAGTAAACATAATTACTTCAATATAGTATTGCAACAGTTACATTTAAATAATGTGATTCAATACTTTGAAATGATACAGAAGAACAGGAAAAAGTACCTAAGTCTTACTAGCTGGGGTGTTAGGAGTGACCAGCTGAAGTGCTTTGAGCACTTCTAAATATGGAGAAGTAGGGAAGAGCATGGAAATCCATACCCCGCCCCTTTTCCCCCAAATAAACCGAATTATTTCTCCTATTTGGGATGCAAGAACATCAGGGGATAAGACTGAAGCTGTTGGCAGAATTCACTTTGTGAAGGAATTGAAGAGCTGAGATTTTATATTTTAGTCATTAGGGAGTTTGGAGTCCCTTTGGAAAAAAAGATCAGTTAGCCTTTGCCATTCCTATAAATGTCACAATTGTAATTGGTTATACACTCCAGAAACTGGTACTAGTGATAGACATACTCTTGGGCCTGAAAATACATCTTGGGGCACATCACTTATGATTTTTTTTTTAATTAATGAAAAAAATTTAACTGCCACATACATTAAGCCTAGAATTATACTCAAAGTTGATTACCATATAAAGGAAGTTTACAAAGACATATCTGCTTACCTTGAGATCATTCAAGAAGCTAAGATAAGGATACAAAGAGAATAAGGAGGAAAGTCATAACATATAAATAAGGGCTACATTGTATGACACCTACTCTCACACTAAGCCCTTAGTGGGAGAGATCACTGGAATTTAGAATAGTAGTCACAGGATCGGTGGAAAAGGTAGGCCTCCAGCTTAACTTCGAAGAATGAATGAATTCAAATAAGCAAGGGAGGAGGCTATAGCATTCACCTTGGGAGATTACATGAATAAAGACTTAAAAGTGGAATTTACTATAACATTTGTTGATAAGATTAATCATTTGCTTGTTTTGTATTAATTAACCAAAGTCCATACATTATTCAAATTTCTTTAGTCTTATCTGAATGTCCTCTTTCGTTCCAGGATTCCAACCAGTATACCACATTCTATTTGGTTATCATGTCTTCCTGTCTTGTGAGAGTTTCTCAGACTTCCTTGTTTTTGACAATCTTGATAGCTTGGAGAAGGATTGATCAGGTATTTTGTAGAATGTACCTCAGCTGAGATTTGTCTGGAATTTGTCTCATTAGACTCGGGTATAGGTTCTTGAGAGGAAGACCACAGAACTAAAGTGCCATTTTCATCACATCACATCAAGGGTACACACAAGCAACATGACGTCACTGTTGATGTGAACCTTGATCACCTGGCTGAGGTAGTGTTCGTCAGCTTTCTTCACTGTAAAGTTAATGTCCTACTCCCACCCCCACTTTCTGTATGGTGTTCTTTAAAACGATGTCACCATATGCAACCTAAATTTAAGGAGAATTATACTCCAATTCCTTGAGGGCAGAGTACCTACATAAATTATTTGGAATTCTTTTGCCTCATTTACTTATTTGTTCAATTTATCATTTACCTAAATCTGTATGCACCCGTGGGTCTTTATTTTATACTTTTGGTTATAATCCAATGCTTCTCAATTATTTTGTTACTCAAATTGTTCCAGCTTTGGCCATTGGGAGCTCTATCAGTTGGCGACTACTTCCCTTTCCCATATCCCTTCATTGTGTTTTTGGTTTTTAGTTAGTTTGTTTGTTTTTAACAGTTCCTTATTTTTGGTCACTTCATGATACTCTGGGCTCATCTTGTTTATTTCCTAGCCTAGTTCTAGATTCAGTCATTCCTCAAAGTTGCCTTCATTCCTTTAATGGAGAATGGTATTAGAAACCAAGGTCAAGGCATTAGGAGTGCTTGCTGCTGCTGGTGTCTCCTTGCTTCCAGGTCCTCTTAACTGATAGAGCAAGGGAACATACATGTGTATGCTAACCCATGTCTAGACACATATCTAAAAATATTTCTATATGTAACAATCTGTATCTATATTAAGCTAAACATGAGTGCATACTGATATCTCCAATTCAAATCCATTTTCACATGAATCATTCCAGCCTCCTCGCATTCCTTACCTGTCATCACTTCTCAACCAATGAGAAACCTGGCTTCCATTATTCATTGCCCATTTACTTATTTGTTCAATTCTAGTATACAAGAAGAAGTATCAGAATTATTAGTCCATATCCTTGTGGGACAATTTTATCAACTAGAACACAATTCTTATGTAGAGTTTCTTTTGCCTTTAGCTTAACAGATTCCACTCATTTCCAAAGTCAGTTAAATCAGCAATTTTCCCCCATCCCCTATAATGAAGTTGTTTTATACATTTGTAATAGTGTTAGATTGTTTTGTCACTTTCTGCATTCCATCCTGGGATTCTCCTGACCTCCTAAATGTTGTTTATGTAAGTTGCATCCATTAAATCCTGTAAAGTTCTACGGGTTTTGACAGATGTATATTGCCATGTATTCACCATTACAGTATCACACAGGATAGTTTCTCCACCAGAAAAATTCCCATGTTTCACTTATTGAACTTTCTCTCCCCTGTTCCCAAATCTCTGGAACCACTGATCTTTTTATTGTTTTTGCATCCTTTTTTGGCTTGCCTTTTCCAGAATGTCAAATAATTGGAGTTATACAACATGTAGCTTTTCACACTAGCTTCTTTCACTTAATAGTATGTACTTAAGATTCATTCATGTCTTTTTGTGGCTTGATAGTTCATTTTTTATTATTGCTGAATAATATTCAATTGTATAGATATATACCACAGTTTGCTTATCTATACACATATGGAAGCACATTTTGGTTGCTTCCAGTTTTTGGTAATTACAAATAAAGCTGCTATAAACATTCAAGCACAGCTTTTAGTGTGGACATAAGTTCTGATCAGTTCGGTAAATATCTAGGAGCCTGATTGTGGGACTGTTTAGATTATGTTTAGCTTTGTAAGAAATTATCAAACTATCATCTAAAGTGATTGTACCATCTTGCATTTCCAGGAGTAGTGACTGAGAATTACCGTTGCTCCACATCCTTGCCAACACTTGGTACTGTCCTTTAAAAAATTTTTTTTAAAAATTTTATCCATTCTAGTAGGTGTTAGGGGTTATCTCATTTGCTGTTTTAATTTGCAATTCCCTAACGAAAATGATGATGAACATCTTTTCATATATTTATTTGCCAACTGTATATCTTCTTTGGTGATGTCTCTGCTCAGGACTTTTGCCCATTTTTTAATTGGGTTGTTTGTTTTCTTACTGTTGAGTTTTATGAGGTCTTTGTATATTTTGGATAACAGTCCTTTGTTACATACATATCTTGCAAATATTTTCTGCCATCAGTGGCTCATCTTTTTATTCTCTTAACAGTGTCTTTCACACAGCAAAAGTTTTCTTTTTATTTTAATAAAGTCCCACTTACTTTTTCTTCAATCTCACTTTTTGTGTTGTACCTAAAAACTCATTGCCAATTCTAAGGTCACTTAAATTTTCTCCTGTGTTTTCTTTTAGAGATTATATAATATTGCATTTTATATTTAAGCCTATGATCCATTTTGAGTTAATTTTTGTGAAAGGTGTAAGATATTTCTTTAGGCTATTTTTTTTTCTTTTATATTTGGGCATCCAGTTTTTCCAGCATAATTTGTTGAAAAAACTCTCCTTTCTCCATTGACTCTCCCATGCTCCCTTGTCAAACATTAGTTTAACTATATTCAACTGGATCTCTACCCTGTTCCATTGTTCTGTATGTCTGTTCTTTCACTAATATTATACTCTGTTGATTACTCTAGTTTTATGGTTAATTCTTAAAGACAGTGTGAGTTCGCCAACTATGTCTTCTTCTTCAATATTGTGTTGGCTATTCTAGGTCATTTGCTTTTCCACATAAATGTAAAATCAGTTTATGTTAATATTTGTAAAATATAGGGACTTTGTTTGGGATTGCATTAAATCTCTGGATCAAGTTGGGAAAAATCAAGATCCTAATAATATTGAGTCTTCCAATATGAACACAAAATATCTCTCCATTTATTATCAGATAGTCTTTGATTTTTTTTCCCACCACAGTTTTGTAGTTTTCTACATACAGATCCTCTACATATTTTGTTAGATTTGTACTTAACAATTTAATTTTTTGGGTGCTTTATAAATGGTATTTTTCTTTTATTTAAAAATCTAATTGTTAGGCTTTCCTGGTGGTGCAGTATTTTTCTTTTATTTTAAAATCTAATCGTTAGGCTTTCCTGGTGGTGCAGTGGTTAAGACTCTGCCTGCCAATGCAGGCGACACGGGTTCGAGCCCTGGTCTGGGAAGATCCCACATGCGGCAGAGCAACTAAGTCCGCGCACCACAACTACCGAGCCTGCGATCTAGAGCCCGCGAGCCACAACTACTGAGCCCGCGTGCCACAACTACTGAAGCCCATGCACCTAGAGCCCGTGTTCCGCAACAAGAGAAGCCATCACAATGAGAAGCCTGCGCAATGCAGCGAAGAGTAGCTCCTGCTCGCCGCAAGAAGAGAAAGCCGGTGTGCAGCAACGAAGACCCAGTGCAGCCAAAAAAAAAAAAAAAAAAAATCTAATCGTTTATTGGTGGTATATAGTAAAGCAATTGACTTAAGTATTAATCAACACTGCACCCTGCAACCTCGCTCTACTTGCTTATTAAGTGTCAGGAGTATTCTTGTTGACTCTGTAATTTTCTACATCAACAATCCTGTCATCTGGGAACAAAGATAGTTTTATTTCTTCCTTGTCAATCGGTGAATCCTTGATTTCTTTTTCTTATCTCACCATTAAGGATGAGGTTAGATGTAGGTTTTTTGTGGATGTTCTTTATCAACTTGAGGAAGTTTCCTTCTATCGCTAGTTTGCTGAGAGTTTTTATCATGATGGAGTGTGGTGGTAAGTAGCAAAGAGAAAGCATCTTACAATTTTATAATTTAATCTCAGTCTTTCAAGGACCTGGGTCTCTGGGCTGTGACCTCCTTAAGTATTCCTTCATTTTTTGTAGCTTTGTTCCCCTTAGATGAGACAGGAAAGCTAGAGGTCCTGGAGTGGCAACAGTCCCTTCCCTCATTTTGGATAAGGCTTTGCTGAAGTCTTTTTCGGCTTTGTTAGAGAACATTCTTAGGTATGTTTCACAATGACTACTCTGCCCCTGGCATGGCAAGAGTATCTTTCTTGCATCTTCACCTTGAGAAGCTAGTAGGCTCCTGGAGGTAAAACCCACAGAAGTCTGGGGTGGGGGTGGGGTCCCTTAAGAAGAGTGCAGCACCCAGGAGGTTCTGGCTTTAAATGTTTCGACAAGGTTTTGACTCCAGTGACCTCTGCTCTAGGTAAGCAGAGACCCTCTTGCCTTCCCCATCTCTCCAGATTTCACCCTGGAAATCTGTCCTGCAAACTCAGTTCTCTATGGGTCCAAGAAAATTCACTGATTTTTAGTTTGTTCAGTTTTTCTTGTAAAGAGGGGAGTGACAACTTCCAAGCTCTTTACATGTTGGAGTTGAAACCTGAGTCAATGTATCGCTTTTTATCTTTTAATTTGGGAGCCCAAAAGCTTTAGATTCTGGTTTGTATTCCATGTATCATCATGTATTCTATTTATCCTGTAAGCTTCTGTTGGTCATGAAAATAAAGAAGCATTTACCTCTGGAGCAAATGGGGTAATTTGAATTTAATTGAGAAAATGCGGGAATATGCTGAATGAAAGCAGGACAGAGAATGTAAATGAATTGTCTATCTTCTGCTATGCAAAACCCTTTTATGAAAAAAAAGTTCAAAGGTAACATTTTTCTGGATGGAAATGTTGAGAGCATGGATCATTTATTCCAGGTACTGATTAAGTACCTATCATATGCCAAGCTCTATGACAGGTGCTGGGGGTTAGAGGAGGGTAGGAAGGATGTATTCATTGTACATACTGAGCTTAAAGTTTGGGGACGGATACACAATTACAGTACATTTAATAGTATGATTGGAGGATAATCTTCCAGGCAAGAGAAAAAGCCTAAGTAAACCCTGGAGGTAAGAGAGAAGAAGAACTGAAAAGAAACAAAGAATTCCAGAATGGAGGGAGCATGGAATTTGTTCAAGTCAGAGTCACAGCAGAAAATAAATGGCACATTTAGAAGGTATAATTGAAGACAATTTAAGGAAGGAACTGTTTGCAAAGATGTTGACAAGGTTACTGGAAACTATCAGGAGATGATAAAGTAGTTATCACCCCACCTAAAGGGTTATGGGAAGGGAATGGTTACTGAAGCCACCAGAAAGACATAACTGTAGGAGAAGCCTGCTAAAGAGATATGACCCTCAGCTGAGGAATGGAGCTTCTACCAATCCTGGCTTGACAGGCAAAGGTCCAAGGGCATAAATCTTCTGCCTTATGAAGTCCCATAGTTGCCTATCCTTGGCTGAACGCAAACAGAGGCAAAAGGGTTCAGGCAGTCCATAGAGTTTAGCCTTCTTGAGCAAAAAAACAGGGTAGAGAAGATGAAGGGTGAAACTGGTGGGGATGAATGTGGTAGAAATTGAGAGTATGTGGGGTAGTCCATTCATTTTTTTCCCCTCAGAATCTATTCTTGTTTCTTTATATAGATAACAATGTGTGTCCCCCACAGAGGGGACAGAGTCCCATCGGCGATCCTATATCACAGAGTGGTGTAATTTCAGTCATATTTCCACACGAAGCCCCAAATATTAGCCCTCACTAATACGTTCTGTATTATGTAAAAAATGGGGAAAAGAGGAGTTATTGAAAAAGCAATTAATTAAAATACTATATAGATGCAACAATCTCTGCTCCATAGCTGTTCATAATGCCTAAATTGAAAATCAAAGTTTTCTTTTTCTGTCATTCATTTCATAATCCTCTTGCTCTCTGTTAACACTTCCTTTGGAGGAAGTTCTTTACTGGGTGGAATGAACCAAAGCATAATATGCACAGCAACTGAGTCCTTGGTGATCCTGATTTTATTAGTGCCTCACTGTCTACTGATTGACCTGCTTGATTAAGAGGTATCTAAATTAATTTGCTACATTTCAGTGAAGTCCCTGATTTATCAATTTCTCTTTTAGTAATCTGGATGAATCATCACAGCCTTTTATACCTTTTGGTTGAATGATTACCTTTTCTGCCTATTGGTTAAGCAACAGGAGAATCCCCAAATGGCCAGGGGCCGGCCTCAGCTTCAATTTACCGGAAAGATAACTGTATCCCCCAGTGGAACGCTTCTTTCTTGAGTACTAGACTCTCCAAAGCCACTGTCCACAAGCTAATGGGTAAGGGAAATAGAAATCTTTTCAGTGTGAGGTGTTATCGTGAGAGTGACCTCTTCCGTCTGCAGCCCTCAATTCCAGGACTAATTCACTTTGCCAGTGGGTAGACATATATATATATATATATTGCCCACATATGTAAGGCATATGCGGCGCCTTGTAAAACAACTCTCTAACCCTGGATCCTATTAGGAATAAATAACTGCCTATTCCATGATGGGAAAAGATCGAATGTAATCAATCAGCCACCAGGTAAGCCACCTGCTTTTCCTAGGTAATAATCGAATGTAATCAATCAGCCACCAGGTAGATGTCTGCTTTTCCTAGGTAATAATGCTGTACTGAGGCTTAGTGTTGGATTCTACCGTTAGCAGTTTGGGCACTCAAACTGGGGCACTCACTAAATGGCCATAATGTGATCAATGCTAGTAAAACAAGGTCTGTGTTGTTGAACTCAAGATTAGTCTCCATCTCTGTCGTCACGACCACTTTTAAAATAGATGCCTTGAGCAAAAAGGGGTCGTTAGGGAAAGAGGCTGACTGACATTTAGCAAATGGGCCATTTTGTCCATCTCCTCTGAAATAGATGCCTTCTGGTAGGCATTTTATAGTATCTTTACATACTCTTCCCATTCTAAGAAACCCAACTACATACGTCTCCTCAAGTCTCCCATACCATCCATCTTTCAGTTTTGTTCCAAGTCCCTGACCACTAAATTAGCCACTGTCCATCAATCAGTGTTTATCTACACCTCAGATCAAATCTTCTTCAATGAAAGTGGACAAGCAGATCGTTATGCTTGAAGTTCTTTATACTGGGAGGATTTCCTTTCAGCATTGTTTTTTTCAGAGCCAATGTTCAGTAAGGCTGTAATTCACCAACTATCCACTTCTATTGGTACCAGCATACTATTCATACCTGTTCATAAACCAGGACCATGTTTTTTTCCTCCTCTGTTAACTGATCATATGTGTGGGTTGAGGGAGAGGTGGCAACAGAGAATACTTAGGAAATCTGATCACTTGATAATGCAACTTTATCAGGTGGGAGCTTTGGGAGCTTCTTAGATTTGTAACTTTGGGAGCTTCTTAGATTTTCCATTTGAAAACAGCTTCACCATCCGATTTTATGATTCAGTGTATCAAATAATGCCCAGTTTGGCCTGCAAAGTTACTCGTTGTCCTCATGGTCAGGTGTTTAGTCTCTACCAGGGCTCAATAGTAACCTAAAATTTGCTTTACAAAAGAAGATATATCTGCAGGATCAAGCATTGCTTTACTCCAAAACCCTAGGAAGCTCTGCCAGAAGCTCTGTAAGTCACTGCTGTGTTCCACAGATAACTTCCAGCACCACTGGGTCTCCTGGATCATGAGAAGTGGCAGGGCAAACTGCACTGCAGCCTGCTCTTGGTACAGAGCCTCCGCTTCCTCCAGACTCCATTCAAACTAGGTAGACTTGTAAGTCACTCACAAAATGGACAGCACAACACATCCAAATGTGGCATATGTTACCTCCCAGAATCCAAAGAGACCCCCCCAAATTTTGTGCCTCTTTTTATTGTGTATTGGATGGGTAGTACATGGGTAGAGACTTGTCTCCCACTTTAAAAGGGGCCAACTGACCTGCCCCCTCTTAGTGGGCCATTGGAAACTTCGACAATGTGGCAGGTCCTGCATTTTTGGGGTTTAGTTTTTGCCTTCTGATGTGAATGTGTGTTACTTAAGCATTTACAGCAATGGCTAGAAATAACTAGGACAATTTAGGAAAATTACCCTTAATGTAATGAACCAGTACAGCCTCCTATGGGATATCAAGATTTTCAAGGTCCTCCAGACAATTGACTGAAGAGTTCATTATCTCTGAGCATAGCTATGAAGCTGAACTGCAGTCTCTGCCTTCTGAAGGCAAGCTGCTTTTGATATCTTTGTTGATGTGGACTGAAAAGAAAGCATTTGTTGAGTCAATACCTGCATTATCCAGTACCAGGAGCTGGGTTGACTTGAGCTAGTAGATCCCACCTCTGAAACTATAGGCCCCACAGATCACCACCTGATTAAATTCATAACAATCTATAGTCACTCTTTATGGTGCATCTGGGATTTGTACCTGGCAAACAGGTGAGTTAAATGAGGCGGAAACCACCTACTTCTAAACCTTTGAAGCCCTTGATGGTGGCACTAAGAGTCACTGCAATCTTCCCAGTGAAGGGATCATGCTTTGGAGTTACGATCCTGGAGGATGTGAATGCAGCAGTTCCTAGCTTTCCAGGCATCTGAGTTCTGGCTTTATTCATCCAAAAGTAGTGGATGCCCAGGACTGCATGTAATATGATTCACCAAGCTTGTTAGAGTCTATCTTAGTGTTAAGCTTGAACAGTGTTCGCCAGTGATCTTAGCCTACTTTGAAGTGAAAAGTTAAAAAAAAAAAAAAGATTAGGGAAAAGAAAAGATTTCTCTAAGGTCAAGGTCCAAAAGAATGATATACAACCATTGAAGTGCTGTTAGACAAATAGGTCAGATTGTTTGGAGAAACTCTTAAAGTTTCAGTTGAGAGGGGAAAAAATGAAGCATGAAACATAAATACAATCCATTTACCAGCCATGGAGGTTTCCAAGGGTGACTTTTTGCTTGTCTGGATTTTCAGTATAGCCAGAGATATTGTTTTTTTCCCAGATACTGCCTCTTTCTCAAAATTAGTAATGGAATAGATATGGTATTTTTCTTTGTACACAATAAAACGGCTCATCTCAAAGTCAGTAGGAAGAGTGAGAGTCTTAAGACAAGAAAGTCTTGTCTTAATGGGTCTTGTCTTAATGGGTATGTATGCTTGTTTCATAAAATACTAAAGAGGCAAGTATGCATCTGGAGGATAATTTGGAGGGGCACATTTTTTCGTCTGATGATGCTATGCTAGTGGCCTAAGACAAATCTGGGCAATTCTTCAAATATTGTTTCATCAGAACTTATTTATAGGTGGTGCTCTTCTTATAGGAAGTTTATAATAAATTCAATCTAGACTACTAATTTTATCTCTTTGTTTTAAAACTTTATTTGCTTTTATGAACATAAAGTGGTTTTTTTCCAAATAACATTGGGTTAAGTTATCTAGGGATATTAACATCCTTTATTTGTCTTATGATTTTGTCACTCTATCTCGTATGATCTGGGCTCTTGATAAACCAGTAAGTTACAGGGATTTCTAGTGAAATAAGGATGGGTTAAATAATAATTAAATAAAATAAAGAGTGTTAACATTCTCTCCAATTCCAATATTTTGTCTTGAAGATGATGAACGGTCACTAGTTCACTCTTGGTCCCCAACACAGAAAATGGGCATACTGACAAAACACAGATGGTGAACTTTGCCTGTTGACATGAAGAATATGTATCTATTCAAAAATATTTACTAAATGCCTAACATGCACGAATATGATGGCAAATATAAGAGTAGCGGTCTCTTCCCACAGAATTTTTAAATGTAAAAAGGGAAAGAGGTAAAACATCTCAGAAAAATGAACTAAATACAATTGTGACAAGTGTTTTACCAGAGAAGCCCTTCTGAGAATGTGTAACACAAGACTTGACCTACACAGGGTGTCAGAGAAGTCTTTTTCTAATAAAGTGAGCTTGAAACTGAAACCTGCCACATGAGTAAATTAGTAAAGTGAAAGATGTGTGTGCCATGCATGCACATGCCAGTGAGTGTGTATCAGGAGGAAAGTATTTCAGGGAGAGTGACATAATGTAAAAAAAAAAAAAAAGATGTGAAATGGAAAGTAACTTGATATATATTAGAGAAATCAAAAAAAAGGCTGGAGTAGTGAAAGCATAGAGAGCAAGGGGGAAAGTGTTTTAAATGAGAAGAGAAATTTCATATAGGACCATGAAAGGCAATGCAAGGATTCTGGATTGGATTGGATTGGACTGGATTCTAAAAGCAAGGGGAAGACATTTAAGCATGTTAAGCATGGAACTGGACGTAATCAGACTTGTTATTTGGAAAGATCATACTGGCCTCTGTGTGAGAATGCATGGTATTTTCTATGGAAATAATAGATCATTAATAGAGAAGCCAAAATGAGCCAACGGGAGGTTGTGGTCCACTCCAGAATGGAAGGGTTCCAGTGAATGCTTGTGGTTCCAATGTGAGGGAGGGGAGTGGGAAAGAGTGGGATAAAAACTAGATGGGTAGGAGAGGGGGTAGAAGTACAACTAGAAAAGTCTATAGAGATGGTGGAACAGGGCAAGAGAAACCCAAAAGGTCAAGTATCTTGGTATTTTACCTAGTTTTAAAACTGGATAAACATGAACCACTCTCTTCATTCTTTTAATTGGTAGTTATTGAGCATGTTTCATGTTCAAATACTGGTGGGGCCCGTGAGGAGACATGTATTTTAAGCATCATATAAAGACATAAGCCTCAATTTCTTCTGGTATCGGTTTGGATACGGTTAGGAAAATTGAGCTATTTCAAATATTCCTGGAATAAAAGGGTTCACTATAGGAGTTAGGGTTTACACATCTCGAACAATGACATTCTGGAAGGCTGCAGTTAGAAGATTGGGAAAAGAGTCATTGAAAACTAGAAACTAGAAACATGAGAGTGGGTGTTTTTCAAAAGCACTGTGATAAACCACTGCAAGTTTTTAGTCTTTGGGAAAGATATTTTTCCAGCTTACTGTAGTAAAGAGATAGCTCACAGAGAAATCAGAGAAACCACTACATTTGCTCACAGTGAGTCCCAAAGGATAATGATGACTCCTCCATTCTGCCTTCTGAATGTCATGCAAGTGAATTTTATAGGTAAACTCTATTCCAAAGCCACACAGGAAAGGAGTATCTTGGAATGTAGCTCCTGGCTTCCACTCCGCATTATAGAGGCAGTCTTAGAGTAGGGGTGTGTTAGTACAGGTCCTCCATGCAGTTGACTCCAGATGGAGTTAAATGTGCAGTTTTTATTAGGGGAAATGCCTAAGAGAAAAATGAATTGGGAGCTAGGGAAAGCCGGGAGAGATGTCAGACCATGATGCTATTATGATTAGTATATAAAGAGGGAAGGAAAGTTGAGTGGAAATGACATAGGCCACTGTGCCATCTAATGAAGGTTCGCCAAGGTGTCAGAGAGTCTCCAAGCCAAAGTAGGTCACTAGAGGAATCCCAGGTCTCCCAGAAAGACGTCTACCTTATATCCCTGCCACACTCAGTCACTGACTGACTGGAAGTAGCTCATGGCAAGTGTGGTCTCAGTGAAAACGTGGCGATGAATCTCAGAGCACACAGCAGGGGCCCTTCCTCAAGAAGCTCTCTGCAGCTGGAGGTTTGTGAAACCTGTTCTCATGGACATTGCATGGAGGGGCTAGTGAAAGGCTGCCATCTAACAGTCTAGCACAGTCCACTCTTTTGTCAACTTCGCATCCATAATACCCCTGTAACCCATGTTTAACTTCTGAAGGAAGACCAGAACAACATCTGGCTGACATGATGTAACTCTTCTGACTACAACCCAACACATCCTCATCTTCTCACAAAAATGGAGACATCGCATTGTGGTTGCTACTTTATTTACCCTGGGTGATATTTATCACTCTTCTAATAAGTCACAATCCTTTTGATATCCTTTAACTTAAACACTGAGATATACAGTTAACCAGTATTAACACATCTTAGATAGAAAGTGAATTGGAGAAGGAAAAAATAGTGTTATATATACACAAAACAATGAAAAATATGCATAAGTAATCCAGTTCTCATTTTTGAAACTGGCCATAGGCTATAACTTCAACGTGTAACTTTCTTCCTCCACTGCTCATTTCATTTTTCCTTTGCACTCAGCCAGTACCCCAGGTGTATGGTTCTTATCCTCACGGATCTGTGCTTTTAGTAGTTTTGCTTGTATTTTGTTATTCAGTTTCTCAGTAATGTTTACTATGGAATATGGGGATACCAAGAGGTTCCCCCAGAGAATCCCCTGGGTCCCAGGCATGCTCCTTTATGCCCCATTGAGTAACACTAGCTCTGTTTCCCCTTGAAAATCAGGATGTCACCCAGCCAACATATAAGCTCCTTTGTTTGTTTGAGGCACCCAAAGTGACCAGCTGTCAGTCTCAATTTTTAGGTCAATGAAACCCTTACTGTGTCACCTGGAAGCTTAACAGTTTTGGAAACTAAGACCTCTAATCAAAAGGAACCCAGTTTGGCGGATGAGAAGCAAAAAACTTTTACTGGGTCACTATACGTCATAGTGAGACAATCCAGTCTCATTTCCACCCTTGGGTTCCCAGACTCATACATCCTAGCTACATGTTGGCTCAAATCACACATCATACCCGAAGGACATTATCTAGTCCTATAAAAGTACTCTTCTACCAGACCACCTCTGAAAGTGACCTCCTGTACTCATTCTCTCAGTTCATGGTGACCAAGGATGCCCCACGTTTAAGACTATTGGTTAGAGGCTGCAGAAACTGTACATCTGAAGCACCACAGAGATGTATAAGATGTGGTTCCCTTCTCTTAAGAAATTTCCAGGGATAAAACAGTCACATCAATCATCATTTCATAATTAAGAAATTAAAGATGCTTTAATAGAGGCACAAAGAATATACTCTACTGGTTAAGAAGGAGGAAAAAAAAGTCACTTCCATTTTGGAGGTCAGATAAGCCTGCATGGAGAAGAAACGTGGATGTGAGGAGTTGTTCCAGGCAGTGGAAACAAGAGCAAAGGCAAAACAGGTAGCAATTTCAGGAACTCAGGAAGAGCAGGCTGACTTGGATGGAGATAAAACAAGTGTAAGAAACAGGTGGGAAAGGAAGTTTGAAAGGCAAATAGGTATGAGGTTGTTGTAGGAACAGGCATTAGTCCATCTAATGACTTCTTCCTGTCATGAGAGGCAGTAGGAGGGTTTTCTGTTTGTTTGTTTTCTTCCAGAAAAAAAAAATTGTGGCAGCATATTACAGCAGAAGAAAGGTCAGAGCTGAAACCCTGTTTCTACTGCTCAGCTGTATGGTACGTGCTCAGCTACACAGCACAAGTACGTAGCTCTCTGAGCTTCAGCTTCATTGTTGGTAAATGTGGATGATACTACATCCTTCACAAGGTTAAGAGGATGAAATGCCTTCTGTAGCATCTAGTCTTTTCTTAAAGAAATATGCCTGGAGCTGTGCACTGAACTAAGCAGTAGATCATGATGAAGATGAAGCCTGATGACTACGCGTGGGAGGCGTCAGGTACGGCCACAACCTGTGACTCACCTGCACCAGGTCCCACACGTGATTCTGTGACAGAGTTTGAGGTCAGGGCTCCCAGCACAGTGAGAGCAGTGGGCACGAGCAGGGAAGTGAGGGGACTCTTCTTTTCAAACCACAGTTTACTGGATCGTGACCTACGTCTTTTACTTCCTTTTCATCCCCTCATCCTCTAGGGTGAAAAATTACTTTAGGATAGTTTGTTGCAGTCACAGGTAAAAAATAATATACAAGTATGTAATTTCATAACTTCAAATATCAGGTAAAAGTGCCCATTGTTTAAACCATTTTGGAATTTTATACCAGAATTCCCCCTCTCAACTTCCCCTTCCCCGGCACATCTTCTGCCTCATGGAAAGACAGCTTAATCACAAAGCATCATTATAATAGTATCAATCCTCAAGATCAGTCAATCAAAACAATCAATCATTTTAGTGATAGCTTGCTCTTGTGAGCTACAGGCACTGTTCTAAGTACTGCACATATATGATATTATTTAAATGCACAAAACAACCGTATGAGGTATGTGTTATTTTTATCCCAACCTTACAGATGAAAAAAACTATGACGGAAGAGAATCAAGTAATTTGCCAAAGCCTTACAGGCCATATGCTTTCCTGGCTCCCTTGAGCCCACCCTGCAGGGCATCCAGTGTCAGTGGTCCTGGTGTCCCCTGTGGTCCTCCACACACAGTTCCACTAGTATTCCCCACTGCATGCTTTACGTTTCCATTAAAATGAGATCATCTGACTAGCACTCTCCTTAGTTCAGGCCTGTTGCCCTTGTTTTGCCTTTGATAAGTTAAAATACTGTTTCTCTATCCGACCTACGCCCTGCTTCAAATGATATTTCTATATCTCCGCGTTTGAAATTTTAAAAACTTGGCATAAAACCTAGATTTCTTAGCGGTGTAATCCCTCTGCTTCAGTTTCCTGCTCCTTCCCTCTCACTGCATCCAGCACAGGACGGGGCCTGCATGATTTGTGTACGGGTCCTCGGAGAGGCCCCTTGGCGTGGAGTGTAAGTTTGCTTAAATGCAGCATTTTTTTTTACCTCCTCAGTAGAGTACAAATTTGGAGTCAGGTTGACTTGTTGGAGCCATTAGAGCAGTCTTCAAAGTCTGCATGGGGAAAAAGAAGAAACTTGCAGCAGTAGAGGAATTTAAGGAAAGATCAGAGATATTTTATTAAATTTTGATATATGTGAAAACCTTTCTCTTTGCCTGCCCATGAAAGCTTTACCTACCTATCTGTCTATCTATTTATCCATTTATCCATCCTCTCCCTCTCCCCCAACACCACACTAATATATTGGGGTTGGAAATTTTCAGGGGGGGCATGCAAAGTTTGGGTTCAAGTTGGGCTAAGTCAAGAGCCAAGGCTACCCAGGTCACCAGCCACATCTGGGTTACGCTGTCAACATCTTAGTATGAGCTAACATTTATCTAGCACTGATTATGAGTCAGCCACTATCTAAATATTTTAGATATATTAACTTACTTAACCTTCACAATAACTCTGTAAGCCAGATTATTACCAGCTTTCTTTTACAGATGGAGAAACTGAGGCACACAGAAGTTACGTGCTTGTTCCAGGTCACAGTTAGGGTGCAGCAGAGCAAGAATTTGAACCTCACTTGTTTTGGAGACCATGCTGTTTACCACTATGCTGTACTCCCATGTTCTGAAGTCCTATTACTGCTGTATTACACTTGTTTTTTCTCCATCTCAGAAACATAATCCCAGACACCTACTGGCATGACTGCTTAGGCTTTATTCATTGAGAACTGCCCATCCTCCCCGCAAGATATGTGCCCCTCACAGCATCTTCCTACCATGGGATTCTGACCGCTTGGACACATTTGCTTTCACCAGGGACTGGAACCTGACCTAAGAAAGGCCAACAAGATTCTCAGAGCTGGGAACTGACAGCGAACAGTGGGAACAGCACAAATTCAGGGAAGGTTCGTGAACTCCTGCTGTTAAGATTCCCAGGCTGCTCTGGTTCCCATCTTCCTGAGTCCTGATTATTAATAATGTCCTTGGATTTTGTGTGGCACCTGAGACTCTTTCTAATAGAATTCCTTTATGAATAAGCCAGTTTGGGGGCTCCCCTGGCAGTCCAGTGGTTAAGACTCCGTGCTTCCAAGGCAGGGGGCATGGGTTTGATCCCTGGCTGGGGAACTAAGATCCCATGTGCAACGCGGCACAGCCAAAAAAAAAAAAATCCAGTTTGAGGTGGGCTCTGTGACTTGTAAGCAAGGATCTTATGTAGGACATCATGCCTCCCACTGGCATTGTGCACACAGCCTACCTGTCAAAGACTTCTCCAGGGATAAATATTATTTTGCTAAGCCACTCACATGCTATTATTCTTCCCTCAGTAAAGGGAAGGCGTGCTCCAATACACACCACAAAAGGAGCTTTAGCCATATTTCACTTTTTTTTCCTATCAATTGTTTTCTTATTTTATAGCTAGACATTTCCTTTAGGTATTTCAACACATATTTACTTTTATGAAATATAAATATACTATGGAATCTAAATCTTATAACTAAATCCAGAAGGCATCATTGCTCAATCAAACTGAAATAACGCTTATTGCCTTGAGATATTACTGAGGCAAACCCTTCTAAACCATGGTGCACCCATTCCATAGCGAAGGGCACAGACAATGACAGTTGTGAGTAGAGGCCCTTAGCAAGAGTAGCAGTAGTTCTAAAGCAAAGCTGAGCAGCGAAGATCATAATTCCACTCTTATACCATTTTGTACTTTAACAGAAGAAAAACACACATCTCATAAAGTGAAATTTTGAAATGCATGTTTCATTTGATTTAAAATTCAAACCAATCAGCTTATCAATTAACACCTATGTTTCAGAAATTAATTAGGTGCCTGGTGCAATGCTAGGCTATTTTAGTATTTCTATTCTTTTTTGGCTCTTTTAACTTTCCAATTCATCTTTGCCCGTTGCTCACACTGAAATCAGCCAAGATCAGTACTGTGAGTGCCTTTACTTTTCTTTTTAATTGAAGTATAGTTGATTTACAATGTTGTGTTAATTTCTGCTGTACAGCAAACTGACTCAGTTATACACATATATACATTCTTTTTTAATATTCTTTTCCATTATGGTTTATCGCAGGAATTTGAATACAGTTCCCTGTGCTATACAGTAGGACCTTGTTTATCCATTCTATATGTAATAGCTTGCATCTGCTAACCCCAAACTCCCAATCCATCCTTCCCCCACCCCCTCCTTGGCAACCACAAGTCTGTTCTCTATGTCTATGAGTCTGTTTCTGTTTCATAGATAGGTTCATTTGTGTCATATTTTAGATTCCACATATAAGTGATATCATACGGTATCTGTCTTTCTGACTTACTTGACTTAGTATGAGAATCTCTAGTTGCGCCTTTACTTTTGATTATACCAAGGTTGCTCAAGAGGAAGTTCATGATGAGGAGGGACTGACAATCACTAGTGCCCGTACATCTCTCTCCATCTCATGGTTCATTCTTTACATGCCACATTTGGGGCTGTATCTACAGTTTTCTTTTGTATCTAAACTTTCAAGTTCAAAATGTTGCTGCCACCTTTGCTTTTGCCTCTCTGAGCCTCCTAACTAGCGTGGCCAAGGAGGGACAAGCAAACCTTAGCTTCCCTTTAGTGAAGTGGTTTTCAACCAAGGGCCACTTTGTCCTTCAGAAAACATTCAGCTATGTCTGGAGAAGTTTTGGTTGTGTCACATGGGTGGAGGGCGAGCGCTACTGGTAACCAGTGGGTAGAGGCCAAGGATTCTGCTACACATCCTCCAATGCACAGGACAGCACCTCCACCCACAAAGGTCAACAGTGAGGGGGCTGTGAGACTCTCTGTAGTACTACAGTGAAGGCAGTGCAGTGAGATGGTTAAGAGCATGAATTTTAGAGCCAGACAGAGTCTGGCTCTTCCATTTACCGGCTCTGATGTTATTGGCAAGATAGTTTTCCTACCTGTGTCTCAATTTTCCTATCTATGTCTCAATTTTCTTATCTATTAAATAGAGTAATAATTAGCATTACTGTGAGTTTCCCAAAGAAACTTTTCTAGGAAATGCAGGCAAAAATAAAACAAACAAAAACTGAACGCTAAAGCACACAAGTAGACACACATACTGAGTCACAATTCCTTATCCTAAGACCATGAAGCCCAATCAAAAGGCCTGCTAGACCCAGCTTACTGTTTTCCTTGTCTCAGTTTGTGTAGAGCACAGGTGTGGCAAATTCAAGTGATTACAGGGGCCAGACAGGTAAAATATATGGCACAGGTGGCCTAATGTTGGCATTTTAACATATAGGACTGTCTTCACTTCTACAAAGAGATAAACTCTCTCCCATTTTTCTTGAATCATGTGGCTCTTTTGTTTCCCTGGTGTTGACAGAGACATGGATACAGAGAAATATTTCTCTCCCATAATCCATCCAACATTACAATAAAAATCATAAATGGCAAGTAACACTTGGCTACAATGCTGGGGAGATAGTTGTAGGGTATGTGTGCCAACTGAAGAAGGCGGCCTTGAAAGGGCAGCCGCTATTCAAGTTTGGACAATTGTTGAAATACGGGAATACAGGTCCAGTGGATGCCAAATCGTTTCATTTTTTGGCAAGGGCCACAATTCTGGATTCTTATGTGAACTCTCTTGATATTTAAATATTGGCTTATATTGTTGAAAATTTGTTCTGTGGGTAAAACAAAACATGGCTGAGGACTAAATGCTACTGTCTCTAATAAAACAAGGACTTTTTTCTACCTTTCAATCTCATTATCATTACTCAAAATTCTCAGCACTGTCGATTGCATTTATTCATTCAACAATTATTACTGAATGTCTGCTGTGGATCCAGTGCTATTTTATGTGCTAGGGATACAGCAACGAAGAATGCAAAATGCCTGCATTATAAAGCTTGCATTCTTGTGCAAAGAGACAATATATAGAGTGCCTTGTGTGGGAGGCCTCAAAAGAGAAAGCCATTTGAACAGAGACACAAAGAAGAGACGAAAGGAAACTTACTGATGTTTCAGGTACTAGAATTCCAGGCGATTGGTACAGAAGGTGCAAAGGCCCTGAGGCAGATGGATCACTTAGCAGAACTGGAGAACAGCTAGGAGGCCAGAGCACAGTGAGAGGGGACCAGTGTGGAAGAGCCTGTGGGCTATGGCAAAGGTTTGGATTTTGTTTCCAGCAGCAGATGGGAAGTCATTGGAAGAGTTTGAGCGGAAAAGTCACATGTTTCCATTTATATGTCATTAGGATTACTCTGGCTTTATTGAGAAACAACCTATTTATTGATAGATTGCTCTGAGAATAGTTGAGGCTGAATCTTGGTAGCAGTCAATTGTGAAAACAGCTGAAACTGGCTCTTCAACTTAATGCCACTTTTCCCTAATCCTCTCCATTAAAGTAAGTGTTCCCTGTGGAAGAGGCCATTTCTCTCACTTAAAGGCACACTTTAAAGATTCCCAGGCATTGTATTCTTTTTCCTCTCTAGAATCTTCCAGATCTCATAGCTTTGCACCTGCCCTTCTACCCCTTTGAAAGGCTCTTTATGGATGTGACTCACGGATAAAATGGACTCTTCTCTCCCTAAGCTCATTTTTACCCCAGGAAGCTATCTTGTTTTACTCTCCATTCCTTTTCTTATCCTTGGATTTTGGAATCATGTCTTAGCACCTGCGCTCCGCAGCCCCAGGCTCCACTTGGTCTGGAAGAGACCTGAGGGAGACTCTTGCGTGCTGAATGATATTTATTCCTGGCCGTCTCTTCTTCAGTCATCAAAAGGTGGGTAACTGTGCGTCTTACTCTCTTGATCACTACACCACCTCCGGATAGCGTTCCTGTTTTCCTTTTAACACGTGTTTTCCTTTCCTCATTTCATTAAGAACATGGGCTCTGAAGACTATCAAGGTTCAAATGCTGGCTTTTTCCTGTTCATGGGTCCCTAGGCAAGAAACTCAACCTCTCTGAGTTTCCTTCTGTGTTAAATGGGGACACCAGGACTCACAGGACTGTTGTGAATATTAATTGAGTTAATACATGTAAAGTACTTAGAACAGTATCTGACACAGAGTTTTCTTTTAATAAATGTCAGTTATTGTTATTTTTATTGTTCCTTTTCCCTTTCATTATTTAGATGCTTTGAAAAGTATTGCACCTTTCAATGCATATTTAATGTGTGTACCTACTGCTCAGTAACTCAGTATTTAAAACTAAAAAGAATAGTGTCAGTAGCTTACAGAGGTTTAAATATTCACTGAATGATATGATCACTATTAGCAAAATGTCACTTGAATTGAGTGACTTTTTTTTTAACAGGAGGAAAAGAGAAGGATTTTAATTTAAATGAATCGAAGCTATTCTATTTCATAAGACCCTGCCAGGATACATATAGTAGCTTCAGAATTTTAAGTGGAAAGAGGCCACCTCCCATGAATCTACCTTTAGTATATTTATATCTGGCCCATGTTGGACAATTAGGTCCCTCATGGGGTATGGACAAAAAGGAGGTGGGGGATGGAATGGGAAGGAGGATGGATGCAGCTTTTTCTTTTGTCTTCAGAAAAAATAATGGCCCCAAGAGATCAGACTTAGTCTCCTTTTAAGGAGAAAGGTGTGGAGAGACAGACCAAACGGATGAAGGAAAGCTAGAAGGAAAAGGAATAGCCTGAATCACTTAAAAACTTCATAATGAGTTTTATAATTGGTATTTATTTATGATTTCCGTTCTCTAGGGAATTCAATGGGTAGAAATCTGGCATACAAAACAAATAAATACAAGGCAATCTTTGCTTTTTATAGGATTCAACACAGGGCTGCCTTTTAGGCAAAAGTTCCTTAGGTGTATTTAAAAGAGAACTCAAATTGCAGGAAAATCAGTTTGCAAACAGCTTTCCAGATCTCTCCTTTATTTATTAATTTATTTCATTGTCATCTTATCAAATGATAACTAAATCCTCTGGAAACCCTGTTACATCCTGAATCCTTATCTTCAAATTTCTGAATGAGCAATGATGAAGAGATTCAGGGAAACAGGTGATACCAGCATTTGAAAAGATTTTGAAAATGAGCAGGAAACTCACCAAGAGCTTGTTCATCCCTGATGGAGGGTTCATCCTGTATGATTTACAGTGTAGACCCAACTAGACAATCATTTTAGGGGTTTTTACTTGTGGTGAAGTGAGACACAGCCCTTCTAAAGATCACTTTTCTCTGAGCCCTATTACCTGGACTTATAAATTTTCTCCCTTAATGTTATGTATATTTAAATAAAATGTTTATACATGTTTAAATGAAAATATACAGTTAAACGAAAACACATGATGAAATGGAAATACATGTGAAAATAATTGAGGCTGACAGATGGATTAACACCATCCAGACTCAATGCTTTTTAGGAGGTGGTTCAATTTTTCTATCGGTTCGTTTATAAATCTGCTGCTTCCAGTTGCAAAATGTAGTAATTTGGTTTAACCACTGGCCTGGTGTGCTCTACGTCTTCCTCTGAGTTGAGCACTTTCCATCTCTGCATGTCTTCCTATTAAATATTTATTATCAAACAATGTTGGAAATTAGATGAGATTTTGCATCCAACTAAGACACAAATGTCCCATGCAGAGCTCCTCCCCTAATTAAACCTCCAGATACTGTCCTTGTAATGAACACTTGACTGAAGAACACGAAAGAACTACGAAAGTTTCCTGATTAGGCCAGAATGTATTTCCAATGCCATTACATTTTTTTTTTCTAAGTTGGTGAGAAACACTATTATGAACCTTTTTCTTTCCTCCTTTAATTCTTAGGTGATACATCAGTTGCCTTTGCTTCAATACAGGGTATAAAGGTGATATACTTATTAGAACAAACTTATTTTCTTTATTAATTTTGACTTTTATTTTTGGAGTGCTGAGATTAGGAGTAGAAGACAAAAGTATATTTGACATATGAGAGAATTTGATCAAATAGTCTTTTATTTGAGTTATAAAGGAAAAAAATTATTCCCTCTAACATTGGCTTTCCTGCCATGTGTTCACAGTGTGAGCCCAGATTCTCACCAAGAAGACATGGTGAGAGTGCCTTTTGAAGGGTAAGGTTAAGTTCATTCTAAAGTAGACATAACTCATTGGTCTGTTTTCTTCTCTGGCATTCTGGTAACAGCTCAACTGGCACCAAATCTACATCTGTAACTCTCCTTCCTCAAAAGAATCCCAGTTAGGGCCAGGAAGGTCAATGTATGGAGACCAGAGTCTTTGAAACACAATGACCCTCATGTCCAAAACATTGTAACTTTCTCTATATTTTACATGATCGCATCTTACTCTTGAGAAAAATAATCTTGTTAAGTCATAGTAACTAAGGCTCCCATTAGGCAACTCGGCATGTAAATTCTCTACCAACTCCACATCCCTTCCCATTATGGAGACCAAGTGCAGGGGAAACCGTGGGGAGAATGGCCTTTGGTCTTCTCTCGCACACGTGGTCCTCCCTACCTCTCTGGAGGCATCCGTCACCTTGTTGGGTCTCTGCATCCCTCGGTGTTCTTTGCTGACGTCTTCTGAGACGTGGTGGTTCCCCGGGTTTCCTTTGGGTTTCTTATTAGCACTTGCTGCTTATTCCAGGCTCAAACATCCACGACACATTTTCTGCTGTCAAAATATCTCACAATGTAATGACTTCTAATCTTCATTCCAAGCCTTTATAATGGGGTCCAATAGCAGGATGGGTTTCATTAAAGACACTGAAGAAGATTTTAAGAAATTATTTTTGTTTACCGATCTTAGCTGTATGTAAATCTTGAGCTGCTTCACATGGTTACCACTTTCTATGCATTGTCTTCTGCTTTAAATGAAGGCGTCATTAATATTTTGACATTAGGTACAGAACAGATGCCAGGCATAACTTTTCTGCCAATAGAGCCGATATTTGGGTGAATAAGAAATTGGCACAAAGTGATAAACAAGAAGTGTCAGCCACTTTTCCTTCCTGCAAATGAAAAACATGAGTCCAGGGAAGGGGGATGGTACTTGAAGCAACTTTGCAGCCAACTGATTGCCCTGGAAATTAATGTCTTAGTGAAGCAAGTTTGGGTCAGCATTTCTTTAAGAAGGTCCAGGCTATTTTTCTATAATACTTGTATATATTTTTGCACATAGCAGATATTCAGTTTAAGCCTTTATTGTAATTAGCACTCTCAGTGCCTAGTACAGTGTCTGGCACATAAAAGGAACTCAATAATATTTGTCAAACAAGAGACAAATGAATGAATGGACAGTCATCATGCTGTTTCTACCTGGAGGTGAAGATGCTAGAATGAAGCCTTTGAGTTCAGCTTTTTCAGAAGTCAGGAAAATGGATGGACCTAGACATTATCACACTAAGTGAAGTTAAGTCAGAGAAAGGCAAATATCATATGATATCACTTATATGTGGAATCTAAAAATAGCACAAATGAACTTATTTACAAGACAGAAACAGACTGACAGACATAGAAAACAAACTTATAGTTACCAAAGGGCAAGAAGGTGAAGGGAAAATTGGGAGTATAGGATTAACAGATACATACTACTATATATAAAATAGATAAAAAACAAGGATTTACTGTATAGCACAGGGAACTGTGTTCAATATCTTGTAATAAACTATAATGGAAAAATATAAAAAATATATATTATTTTAAACTAAATCACTTTGCCGTACACCTGAAACTAACACAATATTGTAAATCAACTATACTTCAATAAAAAATAAAAATAAAAAGTCAAGAAAATTTTAGAAAATGAAGGAAGAGAGGGAAAAGGGCATGAAAATCAGAGCAGAGAAGAAACATGACTCCATAACACAGGAGCTAAAGGAGAAATTTTTCAGATTTTTCTATGACATTCACGGTTTACTTATTATTCTTAGAAAGCTTTGGCTCTCGCTATAAAAATGTCTTATGACTCTTCCTCTATTACCTATGTCTTGCTCTCTTTATTTTGTTGTCCTTGTTAAATTTTCCCTTTCATGCCTAGTTGCTTTTATCTTTCAACAGCTCAAGAGCAAGGAAAATCAAGGAAGCATATTAAGGACATTCAGAATTGCAGGAAGAAGAGAGCAGAGAGGAAAGGGTTGTCCTTGCCCACTCCTTTCAGAGATGTTCCAACGTCAAATATCCTGCTTTATCAACACACAAGGATGCTTCTTTTAAACTCAAAGAGGCATCCAAATTCATGTTAATCCTTGATTATAAAGTGCTCTCCTTCAAGGGTCAGCAGAAAGCAAAAATCCAAAACAAAAACACCACCCTTTTTTTATACTGAGATCTGGAAAAGCACTCCCCCCGACTCCCCATCCCCCCACCCAAAGGTGAAAATTCTCTAATGACCCCTTCTACTGGTCTTGGTATTTACAGACTACTACGGCCCCCGAGGCTGGGGCAGGCCCTTGTAGGCAGAAAGGTGATTTTGGAGGCTCACAGTTCTCTGCAACCCTTCCTCACCAGTTCACTGCTCAGACAGCACCTGCACTAAATATTTTTATGCCAAGGCCATGAAAATCCGGGGAGTGCAGCCGTCCTCAAAATTTCTCATTTCTTTCCTGCCATGGCAAGGTCACTAGGTGGCCACACAAATGGCTGTGGGATAGACTGCATATGGCAGGACAGGCAGAAAACAGGAAAGGGATTATATCGAAATGGCATCGAGGCCCTTATAGAGACTTCCTTCTTACTAAGGCAATTCACAGAGGTCCTTCAGCACAGGTCAAGCAAATGGGCTTCTTTGCAAAATTCTGAAAAGTTTTCCCTTAACCACCCTTGGTTCTGCCTACTGTTTTAGGAGTGTGTAAACATGTGGTTTTACCTCTTGGCCTCAGAACAGTGCTCTTTCCTCGGAGTGTAATGCTATCTACTCCACGCTTGTCAGCTCTGTGAACCTCCAATCTCTCAGGAACCTGTTTCTTCTTGAAGGTGCAGATGATCTCTGCTCACCTCATGAAGTTGGTATAAATGTCAAAAGGAAATAATAAATGGGGGGGGGTGCTTTCCAAATTTACACAAAAGGCAAATGTATGTGATGAGTATTGATTCTATGTATCACATTTTTTTTCCCTAGAATTTTCAAACGCCAAACTGGGTGCTGCTGGTATCAACCTGGGGCTCGATCCTAATTTACACAAAAGAGACCCAGGCCCTACCATGAAAGCTACTTGACTGAAAAGTTCTCTCTATGTAGAGTTCCTGAGTGGAACTACTACTTCAAAGGACAAATTTCACTGGAGGAAGAGGAAAGCCACAATACCCCTAAGAAATAAGTTACAGCAAATTCTTGCTCCTAGTCAACTGATGGAGGATTTTCTCAAGCTTTTAAAATTGCCTGTTTCTCTAATATTCAAGCCCTCTTTTCCATTTTCCTTTAAAAACATTTTCCTCCTAATGCTTCTTTTTCAGTTTCACATTTTTCAACTTTACATTTTAAGTTCCTCATTCTATTCTCCATCCTTAATCCATTTTTCTTTTACATATTTAACTTTTTATCTCTTGGACTTTAGCGTTTTATCTTAATTTTTTTATTTTCTTGACGTTCATGTGTTTCTTTTATCTCATTGGCTTCTTGCTCTTTATCTTTTATTTTACATCTCATCTATTTTATCTTATTATTTTTAACTTTTAACCTTATAATTTTATTGGAATTTGAATTTTTTTTATTTTTAACTTTGACTTGATTCTTTTTATACTCTCAGTATTTCAGTTTTAACTTCCATTGGACCATTTACCATACAGTCATTATTCTTAAAGAGTAAAAAAGTAAGTCTTTCTCCTTTAAGATTTATTCTTATTTTTAAATTTGTTTTTATAATGACTGGCCAGGAGGATGGCTGAAGGTGAGGTGGCATAAATGAGAATCTGAACCTGTGATTTCCTCTGAACTGTTTCTCAGGGCACCCTTAGAGGTGTTTCACTTGTTAGGCTGAGTTAGTCACACAGCTTACACAGAAAATCAAGAGAGCTGGAGGCTGAGCCTTCTCTTTTCACATCAGTACATATGATGTACCCAAGGGATGTTGCTTCCCACCACTGATCCCTCCAGTGCCTACATGAGTTTTGGTGTGCTCATAATCCCTGAGAATAAAACTTTTTTTGGCTGACTTACCTGGAAGACCCAAACCCAGCCCACAACCCTATAATCTTCCCCATTTCCAGTATTAAACCCACTTTGGGTCAGTTGAACAGAGATAGAGATGGAGCAATGTACTCTGCTGGGAATAGCTGGTTTCAAAGACCTAAGATGCAGAGCAAGCCCAAGAGCTCTATTTTCTAAAATTTAGGAGACTCCCTAGAGCATTTATTGTCTCTCTCAGATGATGACTGGTTGAGAGATGAAAGATAAAGATCTATAGGTGTCATTTTCTCAATAAATCTGATATTATTTGTGTCCAAGAGGTGAGATTTTAGAACAGTTAATATTCTGCTCTCCTGACTTTAGAATTTATTATCTCATTGGCTATCAAGGAAAAAAAACTATGACATCTCTGTCATCCTTAAGGATCCTACCATTGAATGGCCCATGTCATATGACCTGAATCTGTTCATCCCTTCCTTAACTGGTTTCCTACAAATGAAGAGGTGATTTTTTCATAACAGTTATATTCTTCTTTTAAGGATCTCTGTGCTGGTGAAACATATGATTTTTGATAATCTTTTACTACTTAGCCAACATAATCCATGGTAGAGTTAATAATTTCTGCTTTGGAAGCCACTGGGGATTGATGAGGAGAAGTGGTAAATTTCCTAAAAGCCATTATTTGAGAGTTACAGAGATGCTTTCAATATAAAATCTCTCATCAAAGTCAGTCATGAACTTCAGTATCATAAGTCATTAGGGAAATACAAATTAAACCACGATGAGATATCACTCATCAGAAAAGTTAAAATTAAGAAATGATAACACCAAATGCCGGCAAAGATGCAGAGAAACTGGATCATTCATACATTGCTGGTGGGAATGTAAAATGGTGCAGCCACTCTCAGAAGTAAGGCAGACAGAGAAGGACAAGTATCGTACAATATTGCTTATATGTGGAATCTAAAAAAAAAAAAAAACAGATGCCGATGAACTTGTATACAGAACAGAGATAGACCCTCAGACGTAGAGGACAAATTTATGGTTATGTTGTGGGGAGGAGAGGGAGATAGATTAGGAGTTTGGGATTGACATAAAGACACTACTATGTATAAAATAGATAGCCAACAAGGACCTACTGTATAGCACAGGGAACTATACTCAATGTTTTATAATAGTCTATAACAGAAAAGAACCTAAAAAACGTGTGTGTGTTTATGACTGAATCACTTTGCTGTACACCTCAAACTAACACAACTTTGTAAATCAACTATACTTCAGTAAAAAAAAAATTTTTTTTAAATGGTGCAGCCACTCGGGAAAGCAGTTTGGAAGTTTCTTCAAAAAACTAAATATGGAATTCCCATACCACTCAGCAATTACACTCCTATGCGTTTATCCCAGAGAAATGAAAAGTTATGTTCACACCAAATCCTGTACACAAATGTTTACAGCAGCTTTGTTCATAACAGCTGTAAACTGGAAACAACCCACATGTCCTTCAGTAGGCAACTGGTCAAACAGACTGTGGTACAGCCAGACCACGGAAGACTACTCAGCAATGAAAAAGAATGCATTATTGAGGGCAGTATGAGGGCTTCCTGTGGTGATGGAAATGTTCTGTACATTGACTGGATCAATGCCAATATCCTAACTGTGATGCTATGATTTAGTTTTGCCAAATATTTCAACTGGGAAGAACTGGGTAAAGAGTACATAGGAACTCTCTGTACTATTTCTCATAACTGTATGTGAATCTATGATGATCTCAAAATAAAATTAATTTAAAAAGTAAATATGTATTCAGTGATGAATACAATTTAGTGGTATTAGATGTACGTAAGTTAAGTATTCAAAAATATTTCTATGCTGGAGTCTGGTGAATCAGCTTTGTCTTCACGGATTGGGCTCAGGTCTAATTGACGTTTCCCATTCTGGAGCCTGGGCCCATGGTAATGGCTGAGGCATACAAACGCCAGTGGAAAAATTTAAGGCCACTTGCAACCTAAGCTTGGAACTGTCACTGTCACTTTTTCTTCAATCAGCCAAAGCAAGTCACAATGTCAAACCCAGAGTCAAAAGGTGAGGAAATACATTTCACTTCTTAGTGACAGGAACTATCAAATAAGATGTCTAGAGGGAGGGATGAAGAATCCATTAATGCAATCGTCCATGTATAGTAACAAGAGTGAAGGCAGAGTAGGCAGGCACAGATTAAGGTAAGTGAAATGAAGTAGATGTTATTTTCTCATTGTTTCTATTTCCTCAGAAAAGTAAGAATCAAAGTCATGGGCAAAGATTGAGAATGTTTTAAGTGCTTGTAGAAAGAGAAGATACCAATGGTCCCCGGAAAGGGGAGAATTCATGAGCCAGAAATATAATACGACTACTGAGCTGAACACATGGACAAGTTCAAAGTGAGACCGCTCAGCATGGACGTGTTTCCTCCGAGGCTCATCAGCTGGGCGGATGCAGCAAACGATTAGCCTGATGGCTGCACTTAGCCAGGTTTGGGATTTTGCCGGGAGTAGAAACAAGTGAGTAGAAACAAGCAGGGAGTTAAGGACACATGCATGGAACATGGAATTTAAGCTGGGTAAGGAAGGAACCAATGACATTAAAGGAATGGGTTGCTGTGAAAATTTAATAGGTTCAATGGACTGAAGATCCCAGTAGGGTCAAAGAATTATAAGAGTCAGGGTGCTTAGATGAAGTGAGCTCAAAAGACAGAATGTGGAAATCAGAAGGTGGGATGCTTGAAACGGAGGAGATGGAGGGAGTGCAGTGATTGGTAAAGTCAAGATATAAGGTATAACTATCTGAGAAAGTGGCTGAGGTTGGGTGAAGTGCAAGGTCACTAGAAGAGAGGAAGGTCAGGGTCCGAGACAATAAAGATTTTGAAGGGTCAGAATTGAGGCTACTAAAAATCACCAAAAATCGTCCTGTGACTAGAGGTTGACAGCATGAGCCATGAGCTGAAAGAGTCAGGGAATGAGTGAGAAAACTGGGGTGTAAAGGTGACCTCAACTAGGAGGCATGGAGACCAGCAGAGTTCGCATGAGCTTCAAAGCTAAAAGCCTTTACAGCATCTGGAGGACTACGGTCCGAGAAGATCTTGAAGGGCAAGGAGGACACAAGTACACGTCCTAGCCCAGGGTGAGAAAATGGGTGGGAGACGGACCAGCTGCCAGCAGAGAGAGCTGCCGGAGAGAAACAGCACTCTCTCCTCCCTGAGCCAAAAAGAACAATATGGAACCGAGGCATTCAGAGAAGGGCCTGAAAATAAAGGAGATGTAGCTGATGAGGGATCCTGAGTTTCAGAGGGCACCGTGGAAAGGTGGCAGGCATTGAGAGAAGGTGGAAGATGCGTTCAGATTTGGGGATGTTGCAGGACCAGAGTCCAGAGCGTGAGCGAAAAACTACGAGTGCTGAGTTTCTTGGTAGCAGTGGGTGATGGTAGCAGACAGGGTCAGAGGGACTTGAAGGGGTTCCTCTTCTGGTGGCGGCGGGGGCGGGGAGTGTCCCAGGAGACTGAACGGAGCCCTGCACAGAGCCAGGCGGCCCTGACTTCCCTCCTGCCTATGGCAACTTGAGGTCAAAGGAAGGGTATTGACAGTGGGAGGAGATCCCCGCCCCCCTCCCAGGTCTTCTTTCACCCTGAGGACAATTAGTCTGGATTAGAGACCACCCGTTAAGTTGTAACGTTGGTATGGCTGCCTGGAATCCATCAGCGCTCATTAGTTAAGACTTGAGAGGTTAGAGGAAGGAGAAGATTCAGATGTCCTGGGGGAATTTCAAACTCTTTCCCTGTTCTGTGGTTAACCGAGGACCTTTAACTCTGCCTTGAAAAAGGATATGAATAGACAATCCACTAAAGAAAGACGACCGAGAGCCCATAAACATAGAAAAACAAAGTTTAACCTCTCTATACTCAAACACATGCAAATTAAGAATACAAGGAGATAATGGTTTTCAGCTGTCAAATTAGCAGTGATAAAAATAATTATAACATTTAAAACTGGTGGAGTAAGGTCACAAGAGCAATATTATAGCTACCAGTATAAATTATTGTAACTTTTCTGGAAAATAGCAACATTCTTTTAAGCCTTAGGGCTTCCGTGGTGGCACAGTGGTTAAGAATCCGCCTGCCAATGCAGGCCACACGGGTTTGAGCTCTGGTCCGGAAAGATCCCACATGCCGCAGAGCAACTATGCCCGTGCGCCACAACTACTGAGCCAGCGCTCTAGAGCCCGTGAGCCACAACTACTGAGCCCACATGCCTAGAGACCGTGATCCGCGACAAGAGAAGCCACTGCAATGAGAAACCCGCACACCACGACGAAGAGTAGCCCCTGCTCGCTGCAACTAGAGAAAGCCCACGCACCGCAATGAAGACCCATCGCAGCCAAAAATAAATAAAATAAATTTTAAAGACTTAAAGAATGCACATCTTTTGGTCTACTAATATTACTTCTAAAAATCTATCTGAAGAAATTTATCAGAAGGTTTGAAATGTTTATATATAGAAATGTTTCCTTCTACATAATTTGTAAGAGTTAAATTAGAATAAATATATAAATTAAAATTTAAAAAAAATTTTAAACTTTATGGCCCATTTCTTTTGGCTGCGCCACCTGGCATGTGGGATCTTAGTGACCTAACCAGGGATTGAACCCATGCCCCCTTCAGTGGAAGAATGGAGTTCTAACCACTGGACTGCCAGGGAATTCCCTATGGTCCATTTCTATGATGGGAAACCATGAGACCATCGAAAATCATACTTTCAAAGAGGTATTAATGAAATAAATACAAACTCATAAAATATTTTGTTAACAGTGTAACAACTTTGTTAACAATGATACAACAAAAACAAGACAGCATGTGTGATTCATAATTGGTTCTCAAAATTGGTATAGATCAGGATCACGTGGAGAATTTATTAAAATCACAGATGTCCTGGTCCCATCCCATACCTATTGAATCAGAATCTCAAGTTAACTGTGAAGTAGGAATATGGACAATTACAGTAAAAAAAAACACATGTTTTTAAGAGGAACACAGTGCTTTTATAATCAGGAAAAATGCAGTAAATCTCATTTGGTATTCTGGCCCTTGAAAACAAGGTTTCCCTTTCAACTCATTATCAACAGTTGCTGATGCTCTAAAATCAGTCCTGTCCTCAGAACACATCAGTCAACAGGAGACTTTTGTTCTAGACAGAGTTAAGTTTAAGAACTAGCAGGTAATAAAATAAAACAATATATATTTGGCTTCCCTGGTGGCGCAGTGGTTGAGAGTCCGCCTGCCGATGCAGGGGACGCGGGTTCGTGCCCCGGTCCGGGGAGGATCCCACATGCCGCGGAGCGGCTGGGCCCGTGAGCCATGGCCGCTGAGCCTGCGCGTCTGGAGCCTGTGCTCCGCAACTGGAGAGGCCACAACAGTGAGAGGCCCGCGTACCAGAAAAAAGAAAGAAAAAAAACCCAATATATATTAACACTGCAAAATACTAAGAACGCCTCTAGGGTTTTTATTCTACTTAAATTTTATTGTAAATCTCAAAAACATAAAACCTCAGGTGTAATCACAATATGCAGTAAAACCCAAGACTTTGGTTGGACAACAGATCTGGGATGGGAGGGATGTAAAAGTACAGATCCTAGCGACACAGAGGAGATGGCTTTCCCAAGCTTCACAAAGCAGGCCGACTGCCCCGAACTTCATAAAGCTAAAGCCACCTTCTGACTAGGTGCTGACAGTATTTGTTTATTTACATGATTGGAAGAAAACTCAACAAACTTAAAAAAAATATGGAGTTGATTTCCTGCTCTTACACCTGTCTAAATACCACTCTTCATGGTTGATGGACACACATCCTTGCCAATTTATTTACCTTAAAAAACTCCACAAACATCATCTGGTTTTGCTAGAATCCACTGTAGAACTTATCAATTTTGTTTTTAAATAAGAATTTATCAATTTTTAAATAAGCCAACCTTATTCTTCCTAATTGGCTGCCATAGCTCGTTAAGTATTCCATATAAAACATTTGCCAATTCTCTTACTGATCCTTGCGTTGTTCATTCTAAGGCTGATATTCTGCACAAGAGGGAAACAAGCTTGATGTACAGTTATATTGCTGTTGACCCCCAAGTAATGGCACTATTTATCACCCTACGTAGAAATCCGCTGGAAGAAACTAGGCTATAGCTGTTACTGACCTTTCCACTTTCTTCGTCTCTGTTGACATCAACTGTTGCCAGGTAAACTGCTGCAGCTCAATATAAACTCTAGTTACGAATTATTATTGTTCATACAAAACCTTTATCATAATATTAGACGAGCTATATCAGATAACCATTCAATATTTAGCAATTAAAAAAATGGAGATGTGTTTTGCACCTCCATTCTTTAATCTGTTCCTCAATAACTAGAAATCGCTCTTGAATAAAATGGATGTATGTCGATGCAGACGTAGAGAATGGGCTTGAGGGCACGGCGTGGGGAAAGGGAAGCTGGGACGAAGTGAGAGAGTGGCATGACATATATACACCACCAGATGTAAAATAGATAGCTAGTGGGAAGCAGCCGCATAGCACAGGGAAATCAGCTTGGTGCTTTGTGACCACCTAGAGGGGTGGGATGGGGAGGGTGGGAGTGAGGCTCAAGCCAGGGTGGGGATATAGGAATATATGTATGCATGTAGCTGATTCACTTTGTTATACAGCAGAAACTAACACACCATTGTAAAGCAATTATACACCAATAAAGATGTTAAAAAAAAAAAACTCAAAGGAAAAAAAACATGGGTGTACGTCACTTACCACAGAGAAGAAAAAGATGTTACCTTCTCTTCTATGCAGATTATACAGATTTTTGTCAGGAGGGATTGGCCTTAACAGACAACTGGCTTTTTTTGTCAACTGCTGACACAAATGGCTGCAAAATAAATATCACAAAACCAATTTAATGATGGGTATATGATCCCTGATATTCAAGTGACTGGAAATCAATATAGGTTTCCTTCTCTTTTCGAAAGTTCACTTTTCACCACTTTGCTTTCACCAAAGACCAGCATCAGTACCTGTTTTCTCTAACTGAAAGAAATCAGAAGAGGATTTGCGCTTTTATGAAAAAAGGTGAAAATTGAAAATAGCGTTCAGCATTTGTTTGGCGGCAAACTGTTATACAGAAGCAGCGGGCACCCCAGGCAGGGAGGGTGGCCTCACCAAGCTCCTTCCCAGGGAACTACACTCAGCATCCCAGCTTCCAGCCACCGTAGCTTTGAAAGGTGTCTGTGGGCATCTGCGCTTTATCTTGATTTATTTTGTGTGTCATTAGCAAGACGTGTCCTAAGGTAATTGCTTCTTTACTTTGCACCATTTCAGCTTAGGAGAGGTTTCATAGGAACACTCTGCCTTCCAATAGCGGGGAAAAACTGTAATTGTATTTAGTGAGTGAATTCATTTCGTTAGCTAGGCTTATATTTTCAACCAATATAGTTTAGAGAGTACATCAGGAAGTTATATGGCCCAAGGTAAAGAAACCATGGAGGGGCAGCTTATAATATTTGGGGAGGCCCTCTTTATAAAGTAGTATAAAAAATTAGGTGTAAGTGTGAATGTTTACTTAGACAAGAAAAAAAAGTCGCAACAAATTACAATTCAGAATAAAAAAGGCCGGCAAATTCCACAGGCTTTACACGTTTTCAGGCTCTTTCTAGAGTCGTTACAAGGATCCTACAAATCAGGAGCAGTGAGACTTAATACTCATTAGCTTCTTGGTATAGCCACCTGCATCCCTGGGAGCTTTATCGAAAAAAAATAAGAATAATGATGCAGCATGTGGGTTTGTCTGCTTTAAACAGTTTCAGACCTAAATGATCATAGTCATAAGATTTAGAGGCAAATACGCAGTTTATCTGGTGTTTGACTGTAGCCACAGGAAGCTACTTTTCAGAGAGAATGGTAGTCTTCGTGCCGAGTGTGTTTAGGAGGTCTCTGTGAAGCAAGAGAGAGAGCGCTTAAGAGTATGGATGTGTCTTTTCCAGATTCTCACCTTTTATAAGAGGATGTCAACCCAAAGCTTACCTTAGCAGTTAAGAGCTAAGGCTCCACTTCACTGTTCTCCAGACTCTTGTCAGGAAGTTCACTGCCCTTAAGGCTTATCCACCGCTTAGTGGGGGCAATGTTTATTCTTCACTCTCTGGAGCAGGTACATCCAATTAATTCCTCTTGTAACACTGATCACCTTTTCAGAGCAAGGAATGGAGACGCTAACTGAATTGGTGTCACCTGGGGTCATTATTTATTAGCACTTAGGGTCAAGCTCCTGGGCTGCACCCTCAGCTACTCTTTTCAAATCTGTGCTTTCAGACAGAAATATTTTTTCCAGATATTCTTATTTCTATCACACTCTACGTACTCCCCCCAGAGCCTAAAGACTTTTATTAAATTCTACCTTCTGCAACCTGGGGCCAGATTATCTTCATAATCTGTAAAACAATCATACCATATTTTTTAAGAAAAATTCAAATGCCCCCTTTGTATGCAGAATCAACTATAAATTTCCTAATTTTGGAATTAGTATCCTTTCATCCTTATGTACTCTTTCATCCAGCTGAGTCATGAAACTCCCAGACTTTGCCCTACACTTTCGCTCAGCGTTCATCTTCACCTGTTTCAGCCATACTGTTCCTCTTCCCGTGTGTGGTTAACCTTCAAGGTATAAGTAAATTTAAACCTTTCTCATGAGTGTTCTTAATCATCCAAAGCAGAGTTAATTTCTTTCCTGTTCGTCCACTGACTTTTTCTTCTTGTGCGTGTGTGTGTGTCTACTGTATACATATTACAATTTCCTTGGGCTGTGTCTGTTTCTTTCTCTTCCATGACTATGTGTAGGCACGGTGAGCCCATAATTCTCAGCACACTTTCCTACACTAGGTCAGCACACACTAGGTATTAGGAGGAAAGCTCTTGCCAAATGACTTGAGATGAAAACAGCTCCCCTCTCTCAAGCTTGACCTCTGACAGGCTCGGTGAAGTTAGGGGGAAATTTAGAATCAATTAACCACTGACCGAATCCCTTTGGTCTGCCATTATTCACAAACTGGGTGACCCTGAGAAGATGAAGGAACCTCTCGAAGCCTCAGGCTACTCATGTGCACAATGGGTGGAATATTTACTTGCAAAGATTATTGTGTGGGTTAAAGATAATGCTAGTAAACCAAACTATACGTGTCTGACTAATGTGGCTGTTTTGCCACTGTTTCACTCCCTCACTTCGCGTCCCTGTCATGAGGACTGTGACGCTCCAGAGTGGACATGATGTCTGCACCTACTTCAGTCTTGAGCCCCGGGGAGATGTGTGGGATTTACTTGCCTTCATTCTCTCTATGTCTGAGTCAAGACCATCTTCTTTAATACTGATTCCCTCAAAGCTTTACCATTTCTCATGATAACTGAAAAAAAATGTTATGCTGACAGGCTATGAATTGAATCTCAGGAGGCAAAAAAATGGAAGGAAATTCAGCAAAGACAAGGCTCTGAAGCTGTAAGAGCATTTAATTCTGCCACCATGAACAGCTGTGTGTGAAATCCCTTAACTTTGCCAATACGCACCTGGTGTCTTTAGTTACTGTCATTCCCTTACCTGACTTCTTAAAATTTCCTTTCCTTATGGCTGGTGTTTTACCAATGCCTTGCGGGCTGAAGACTAGCTGAAGGGTGAGTGATTAGGAACTAAGATTCACAGTGTTTCCTTATATCATGTAAAGGTCAGCGACTATATTCTCTTATACATAGATAAATTTCATCCACGTACATAGAAATAAACCAGTGAGCCCACCCTCTTGGGGATGACTTGGCTGCTGAAAAGAAGTACAGCAAAACAACAGTATACATGTGTGTGTACTTTTTTTTTTTAACAGATTAAAGACATCTCAAAGTATCTCATAATAATGAATTTCTTATTGCCAGCCCAGCCCACTCCATGTGAATGAGGCAAACTACCTATACATGGCACTACATTTCCTGAGTCGGAGAGATCAAACATTTTAAATTTAAAAAAATTTTTATATTTTATCTTTATGAGGCTGAGAGACTGTGTAAGACCCTAAAATATATCATATGATCTTTCCCTCTTTTTTTTTTTTTTTAAGTTCTAGTAATCTACTCTTAATAGCCCACCTAGGGAATAGGCTTCTGTGAAATGATTTGTCAGGAAATGGTATGCTCCAGGTGCATCTATCAGCAAGTGTCATTCCTGTGAAGCAGCTATAATTCTCTGAGGAGCATTTCTCATCCAATTGTAGATATCCTGTGGTCTAGAAATGTGGCTTATACCCTTTAATATCCAACCATACCATTCCTCCTTCTCTCCCAGCCTCTCTCCCTCTCTTACCCTCACGCACACTCGCTCACACAAACACATACTGACACAGGCACGGCCATTCTCTTTCTCCACACTGGGGGGGCCTTACCATTTCTCCAATTACATATAATAAGGAAAAACATTAACATAACAATGGAAAACAAGTTATGACATGGCCAGGCATTTTCTTAAACTGAAGGAATGTCTTCTCCTTCAGAACAAATACTCATCTGTGTGATGTGTTTCGGCCTAGGGTGTTGTGTTAATTGATACTAAGAAATTTAATACTTGAAACTTCTGTTTAATTGAACACAATGGCGAAGCTGAATCTGGCCTCTGTACCCTGACACCGAATTAAATCTCTGAGGCAGAGTCTGGGTGAAGTAGAAAAGAATAGCTTTGTTGCTTTGCCAGGCAAAGGGGGCCACAGCAGGCTAATGCCCTCAAAACTGTGTCCTGAAATGGAGAGGGTAGTGAGGAGTTTTATAGTAATGGTTCAAAGAGGGCCTGATCAGCTCCTATGTTCTTCTGATTGGCTGGTGGTGGGGTAAGTGGGAGTCGGCATCCTCAACCTTCTGGTTCCAACCCATCTGGGGTCTCCGTGTTTGTGGGCGGCACACAGTTAACTTCTCCCACCTGGCGGGGGTTTCAGTATCTGCAAAACAGCTCAAAGATGTTCTCGTCTGTATCCCTTGAGGGGGAACCAGGACCCTGCCTCAAGGCTGCACTATTGTTTCATGACTGCTCCTCCCTTGTCTCTGCATCCCCTCCCTTCCCTAACTAGCAACTGTTTGAACCTGCCCTTGGAACTCAGGGAAGGGCATGGAGGCTGAATGAAGCCTATTTCCTTCAATCAAGAAAAGGGGAACAGAGGAGGAGCTTCAAGATGGTGGAAGAGTAAGACGCGGAGATCACCTTCAACCCCACAAATACATCAGAAATACATCTTCATGTGGAACAACTCCTACAGAACACCTACTGAACACTGGCAGAAGACCTCAGACCTCCCAAAAGGCAAGAAACCCCCCACATACCTGGGTAGGCAAAAGAAAAAACAGAGACAAAAGAATAGGGATGGGACCTGCACCAGTGGGAGGGAGCTGTGAAGGAGGAAAGGTTTCCACACACTAGGAGCCCCTTTGCGGGCAGAGACTGCGGGTGGCGGATGCGGGAAACTTCGGAGCTGCGGAGGAGAGCACAGCAACAGGGGTGCGGAGGGCAAAGCGGAGAGATTCCTGCACAGAGGATCTGTGCCGACCGGCACTCACCAGCCCGAGGCTTGTCTGCTCACCCGCCGGGGCGGGCGGAGCTGCGAGCTGAGGCTCGGGCTTCGGTCGGAGCGCAGGGAGAGGACGGGGGTTGGCTGCATGAACACAGCCTGAAGGGGCTAGTGCACCACAGCTAGTCAGGACGGAGTCCGGGAAAAAGTCTGGAGCTGCCGAAGAGGCAAGAGACTTGTTTTTCCTCTTTGTTTCGCAGTGCACAAGAGGAGGGGATTAAGAGCGCTGCTTAAAGGAGCTCCAGAGACAGGTGCGAGCCGTGGCTATCAGTGCGGACCCCAGAGACGGGCATGAGATGCTAAGGTGCTGCTCCAGTCACCAACAAGCCTGTGTGCGAGCACAGGTCACTCTCCACACCTTCCCTCTTGGGAGCCTGTGCAGCCCGCCACTGCCAGGGTCCTGTGATCCAGGGACAACTTCCATGGGAGAACACACAGCGCGGCCCAGAAAGGTGGCAGAGCTAAGTTCAGGACACTGGTCCAAAAGAGACCTCCCAGCGCCACATAATATCAAACAGCGAAAATCTCCCAGAGATCTGCATCTCAACGCCAAGACCCAGCTCCAATCAATGACCAGCAAGCTACAGTGCTGGACAGCCTATGCCAAACAACTATCAAGACAGGAACACAAACCTATCCATTAGCAAAGAGGCTGCCTAAAATCATAATAAGGCCACAGACACCCCAAAACACACCAGCAGACATGGACCTGCCATGGACCAGAAAGACAAGATCCAGCCTCATCCACCAGAACACAGGCACTAGTCCCCTCCACCAGGAAGCCTACACAACCCACTGAACCAACCTTAGCCACTGGGGACAGACACTAAAAACAACAAGAACTACAAATCAGCAGCCTGCAAAAAGGAGACCCCCAAACACACTAAGTTAAGTAAAATGAGAAGCACACAACAGATGAAGAAGCAAGATAAAAATCCACCAGACCTAACAAATGAAGAGGAAATAGGCAGTCTACCTGAAAAAGAATTCAGAATAATGACAGTAAAGATGATCCAAAATCTTGGAAATAGAATGGAGAAAATACAAGAAACGTTTAACAAGGACCTAGAAGAACTAAAGGGCAAACAAACAGTGATGAACACCACAATAAATGAAATTAAAAATTCTCTAGAAAGGATCAATAGCAGAATAGCTGAGGCAGAATAACGGATAAGTGACCTGGAAGATAAAATAGTGGAAATAACTGCTGCAGAGCAGAATAAAGAAAAAAGAACAAAAAGAATTGAGGACAGTTTCAGAGACCTCTGGGACAACATTAAATGCACCAACATTCGAATTATAGGGGTCCCAGAAGAAGAAGAGGAAAAGAAAGGGACTGAGAAAATATTTGAAGAGATTATAGCTGAAAACTTCCCTAATATGGGGAAAGGGAATAATAATATGGGAAAGAAAATAGTTAATCAAGTGCAGGAAGCACAGGGAGTCCCATACAGGATAAATCCAAGGAGAAACACACCAAGACACATATTAATCAAACTATCAAAAATTAAATACAAAGAAAACATATTAAAAGCAGCAAGGGAAAAACAACAAATAACACACAAGGGAATCCCCATAAGGTTAACAGCTGATCTTTCAGCAGAAACTCTGCAAGCCAGAAGGGAGTGGCATGACATATTTAAAGTGATGAAGGAGAAAAACTTACAACTAAGATTACCCAGCAAGGATCTCATTCAGATTTGACGGAGAAATTAAAACCTTTACAGACAAGCAAAAGCTAAGAGAATTCAACACCACAAAACCAGCTTTACAACAAATGCTAAAGGAACTCCTCTAGGCAGGAAACACAAGAGAAGTAAAAGACTTACAATAACAAACCCAAAACAATTAAGAAAATGGTATTAGGAACCTACACATCGATAATTACCTTAAATGTAAATGGAATAAATGCTCCAACCAAAAGACATAGACTGGGTGAATGGATACAAAAACAAGACCCGTATATATGCTGTCTACAAGAGACCCACTTCAGACTTAGGGACAAGTACAGACTGAAAGTGAGGGTATGGAAAAGATATTCCATGCAAATGGAAATCAAAAGAAAGCTGGAGTAGCAATTCTCATATCAGACAAAATAGACTTTAAAACAAAGACTATTACAAAAGACAAAGAAGGACACTACATAATGATCAAGGAATCAATCCAAGAAAAAGATATAACAATTGTAAATATTTATGCACCCAACATAGGAGCACCTCAATACATAAGGCAGATACTAACAGCCATAAAAGGGGAAATCGACAGTAATACAATAAAAGTAAGGTACTTTAACACCCCGCTTTCACCAAGGGACAGATCATCCAAAATGAAAATAAATAAGGAAACACAAGCTTTAAATGATACATTAAGCAAGATGGACTTTATTGATACTTATAGGACATTCCATCCAAAAACAACAGAATACACATTCTTAGTCACAGAAAAAGAAAGCTACAGGCCAATATCACTGATGAATATAGATGCAAAAATCATCAACAAAATAGAAGGAAACAGAATCCAACAGCACATTAAACGGATGATACACCATGATCAAGTGGGGTTTATCCCAGGAATGCAAGGATTATTCAATACACGCAAATCCATCAATGTGATGCACCATATTAACAAATTGAAGTAGAAAAACCATATGATCATCTCAATAGATGCAGAGAAAGCTTTCAACAAAATTCAACACCCATTTATGATAAAAAACATAGGGAGGTGGATGGACCTAGAGTCTGTCATACAAAGTGAAGTAAGTCAGAAAGAGAAAAACAAATATCGTTTGCTAACACATATATACGGAATCTAAAAAAATGGTCATGAGGGATCTAGGGGCAAGAAAGGAATAAAGACGCAGACGTAGAGAATGCACTTGAGGACACGGGGAGGGGGAAGGGTAAGATGGGAGAAAGTGAGAGTGTAGCATGTACATATATACACTACCAAATGTAAAACAGATAGCTAGTGGGAAGCAGCCGCATAGCACAGGGAGGTCAGCTCGGTGCTTTGTGACCACCTAGAGGGGTGGGATAGGGAGGGTGGGAGGGAGGGAGACGCAGGAAGGAAGAGATATGGGGACATATGTTTATGTAAATCTGATTCACTTTGTTATAAAGCAGAAACTAACACACCATTGTAAAGCAATTATACTCCAGTACAGAGAAAGGAAGGAAGCAAGGAAGGAAGCAAGGAAGGAAGGAAGGGAGAAAGTAAGAAAGAAAAAGAAAGAAAGAAATGGGGGTCACAGAAAGGCTTTTGTGCCCAGGAGCCCCACAGGGTCCTGCTCAGTTTTGTTGGGTAGTTAGTCAGACATTAGCAGCAAGGAGGTGACAGTGGTGAGACAAACAAGAAGAAATCGAGTCACACACCAAACCATCTGGGGACCCTCCCAGACTTGAGCAGCAAGGAGGTGACAGTGGCGAGAAAGACTAGAAGAAATAAAGTCACACACCCAGAGCCTCCTGGGGACTCTCCCTTGACCCCGCCCAGAACGGGCGAAAGTATGGTCATGTGGTGGGTGGCTTATCCTGGTAAAGAGGGGCACAGTAACAAAAGGGGACTTCCCAGGACTGCGCATGCCCAGATCAGAGAGGCGTATAACCTACAGTAAACCCAAACTCATATAATAAAATCTATAGGTGGTTTTGCCCCCCACCCCCGCAGTGGGCGTTTCTTAGCAATTCAAGGGTGAGAGCATGCGCAGCAGTAAACTTGTTACAGAGCTCAGGGACTGCTGATCAAATAATGATCACCTGTCACTCCTCCCCCCACCCCACCTCCCTGCAAAATGCTCCTTAAAAGCACCCTTAAGCCTGTACAGGAATGCTGCTTTCAATTCGCAGAAACAGCCCGCTCTCCCTTTCTCTCTCTCCCTCTCTGAGAGTGTACCTATGCTTAAATAAGCTTTGCTTTGTGCTTAAGCTTAACGTGGTAGCTTGCAATTCTTTGCTTACTATCATGGAACCAAGATTGCTGGTCCGGGCCTTCAGTTGAAGCTATTTTGTTACAACGCACGTCCACCCGGTGACATTGCCAATGGCTCTTCTGAATATATCCTTTCATTATCCTGATGCTTAACTCAGGCTACCACAAAACAAGAGTCTATTAACTCATAAAATGCATCAGAAATGCTCCTATAAATGTGTAGTTGATCTAATAAGAAATGAACAATTTCAAAGCCTACATAAAAATTCTCCAGACTCCATCATCTTCTCCCTTCTTAAACCTAAATGTCAAACCTACACCTTTTCCTACAAAAGTATGGTGCCCTTCCCCTTCAAACTGCTGACACAGTTCCAGAGGGAAGTGACAGGGTCACACATTCATATCAAGTTTGTGTCGACAATCAGGTAAACCCTAAGAAAGGACCAAGCCTTCTCTTTATTTCCAGTCCTAGATTTAAAGTAACTTCTCTATGTAGCTTAGCTCATCCCCTCACTGCCTCAACAAAAAGATATGTTTTTGTCACTTTCATGCACGGATAAGATTTGTATCAAGGTCATTGGGGAAGGCATTGAGATTTTTCAATTTAAACAACAGTTCACATCAGTGAAGTCTTGGTTAAACAAATTCCCAGCGAAACACAAGATAAGGCAAACCTATTAGTATATTAAATGGAAAAATTGTTGCTGTATTATGTGTACCAGTGGGGGACAAAAGGAAGGAGAGAGCATCTGGGCATGGTTTGATAATTATCCATTAACCAGTGCAATTAATAAATTCTCCAGACAATTACCTTGACCCAAATATTTGCTCAAGCCCACAATGATCATTTTGATGGTAGATGGCAAGAGATCTCAGACATAATCTTGTCCTGCTTTGCCTCTGCCTGCCTGTGCTGAGCAGCAGTCAGGTGGCCCTGCTCATATCCATGTGTTTGACTTGCTGGTGTTTTGTTGCAGAGATTGGAATCAGGGAATAAGACAAAGAAGTGAAAGCAATCTATGGAGGGTGAAGTGATATTTTTCCTCTTCTCCAGCTAGTGATTAAATTAAAACAATATTTGTCTTATTCAGTAGTTCAGGCTACTATAGCAAAAATACCATAGACTGGGTGGCTTAAACAACAAACATTTATTCCCCAAAGTCTGGAGGCTGGGACGTCTAAGATCAAAGAGCCAATAGATTCAGTGTCTGGTGAGAGCCCACTTCCCGGCTTGTAGACAGCAGCCTTCTTGCTCACATGAGGCTCATATAATAGACAGTTTTGATTCCTTCATCTCTTTATAAGGGCACTGATCCCATCATGGGTGGCGGGGGTGTGGGGGGGTGG